>NC_091456.1:54568816-54873816 GCF_027789765.1 Dendropsophus ebraccatus | reverse complement strand
AGTTATGACAGCGACACCTTTGACCCCTTAAGGACAGAGCCAATTTGCATTTTTGCACTTCCGTTTTTTCCTCCTTGTGCTTAAAAGGCCAAAGCACTTGCATTCACCTAGAAACCCACATGAGCCCTTATTTTTTGCGCCACTAATTGTACTTTGCAATGGCAGGCTTACTTTTTTCATAAAGTACACTGCAAAACAAAAAAAAAATCAAAGTGTGGTGAAATTGTAAAAAAAAAAACACTTTTTTTTTTTAATTTGGGGGGTATTTGTTTTTACGCCGTTCGCCCTGGGGTAAAACTGACTTGTTATACATGTTCCTCAAGTCGTTACAATTACCATATGTAACATGTATAACTTTTATATTATGTGATGGCTTGTAAAAAATTCAAACCATTGTTAACAAATATATGTTCCTTAAAATCACTCCATTCCCAGGCTTATAGTGCTTTTAACCTTTGGTCTATGGGGCTGTCTGATGTGTCATTTTTTGCGCCATGATGTTTTCTTTCTATCGGTACCTTGATTGCGCATATGCAACTTTTTGATTGCTTTTTATTACAATTTCTCTGGATTTGATGCGACCAAAAATGCGCAATTTTGCACTTTGGCATTTCTGGCGCTTACGCCGTTTACCGTGCGAGATCAGGAATGTGATAAATTAATATTTTGGGCAATTCTGCACGCGGCTATACAAAACATGTTAATTTATTTATTTTTATTTATAACATGGGAAAAGCGGAGTTACTCACCGGTAATGTAGTTTCCCCAAATACATGACAGCACCACCAGAGAGAGGGACTCCGCCCCCCAGGGACAGGAAACCTAGAGAATAAAAGAAAAGGCCCTCCTCCCCACCCTCAGTGAATATTCGAGACTAAAGAGAGCCTTAAGAATTTTAATCACGCATATGTACAATATATAATGAAAATAAACAAACATAATCATGATATTATTCAACATATATATTACTCTAATATATTTTATACCTATATGAGAATACCAATTAACACCACTAAGTGATCACCCAGTGAGAAGCAGAATATTAAAGGGTGGAAATGTAGCGGTGCGGTCATGTACTCGGGGAAACTACATTACCGGTGAGTAACTCCGGTTTTCCCCAGCGACATGACAGCACCACCAGAGAGAATACCAGAGAGGAATTCAGGGTGAGACTACAGCTTGTAAGACCTTCCTTCCAAAGGACAAGTCAGAAGAAGAGGAAAGATCCAAACGGTAGTGCCGGAAGAAAGTGTGAGGAGAAGACCAGATGGCAGCCTTACAAATCTGCTCTATGGAGGCATCCCCTTTTTCTGCCCAAGATGCTGACACCGTACATGTGGAGTGAGCTTTAAGAGAGAGAGGAGGAGAGAGACCCAAGGAAGTATAGCAAAGACTAATAGCCTGTCTGATCCACCTTGCTAGAGTACCTCTAGATATTTTGTTCCCTTTATTTGGACCAGAAAATTGTACAAATAGGCTCTTAGACTTCCTGAAAGATTTAGTAACTTCCAAGTAAGAAAGTACTGCTCTCCTGACATCTAGATAGCTATACTCTCTTTTTCATTTTTAGGGTTGTCACAAAAAGAAGGCAGTAACACTTCTTGTGACCTATGAAATGCTGAAGATACCTTCGGTAGGAAAGCGGGATCTGGCCTAAGTATAATTCTATCCGCCAATACCTTAGTATAGGGCTCTGAAGATGAAAAATGTATCATCTCACTCACCCTCCTAGCTGATGTAATAGCTACTAACAGGGCTGTTTTGAGTGTCACTAATCTTAGCGACGCCTCTGCTAAAGGCTCAAAGGGGGCTTTAATTAAGGCGAAGAGTACTGTATTATGATCCCATGGGGCTACTTTGTTATAACCTCTAGGACACAATTTAGCTATGGCCTTAAAAAATCTTCATCCAAGGATGTTTTGCTAGAGGATGACCATATAGTGCTCCTAGAGCCGAAACCTGTACCTTCAAGGTAGCTGATTTTAGACCTTTTTCCAGTCCTTTTTGTAGGAAGTCCAGAATCCTGGCCAGATTAGGCTTGTCAAAGTCAATCGTACTAGAACCTAAAAAATTAAAATATGTCGAGATGACCGCATCCGACAGACCTTTACCTTTTAGGATTAGCCTCTCAAGAGCCAAGCCGTCAAGTGGAGCTTGGCCACTTGTGGATGCCGGACTGGTCCCTGTAGTAGTAGATCCGGACGGTCTGGGAGAAACCATGGGTCTGACACAGCCATTTGAGTCAGACAAGAAAACCAAGCCCTCCTGGGCCAAAAGGGAGCCACTACAATCACTTTTGCCCTGTCCTGTTTTATCTTCCTCAGGACTCTTGGAAGAAGAGGCAATGGCGGGAAGGCATACACTAGATTCCACCTCCAAGTCTGAGATAATGCATCTATTGCTAGAGGATGATCCTTGGGAGACAGCGAGCAGAACTGTCTCACCTGCCGGTTGGATCGTGTGGCAAATAAGTCTACCTCTGCTTGACCCCACAGTCCAGTGATCATCTGAAACACTTCTGGGTTTAGTTGCCATTCCCATTCATGTAGTGAGTTGCGGCTGAGGTAGTCTGCCCTGGTGTTGTGTTCCTTTTAGATGTACCACTGATAACGTCAGAAGATTTTGCTCTGCGAAGGAGAATATTTGATAACATAGATCCAGTAATGCTGCACCCCTGGTAGTACCTTGTCTATTTATGAGTGCCACTGCTGTATAGTTGTCCGAAAAAATTTTAACATTAGAATTCTGCACATAGTCTTTTGAGGATCTAAGAGCTTCCAACTCTCGATAATTTGAAGATTTGTCTCTAAAGGACCGGTCCCATGTGTCCTGAAAATCTAGATCCTCTAAATGCCCCCCCCCCCAACCTCTAGGGCTAGCGTCAGTAGTGACTACAATTGGGGAGAGAATATTCCAATCTAGACCTACGGTGAGGTGTTCTCTAACCAACCACCAGGACAGGCTATTTAGAACATCCTGGGGAATGACAGTCTTATAATCCAAACCCTTTGGAGACCCGTCCCATACCCCAAGGAGGTGAACTTGTAGGGGTCTACTATGGATCTGGGCCCAAGGAACTGCTGGGATGGCTGCTGTGAACAAACCCAATAGAGACATACCCTTTCTGATGGTAATTCTGGGGTTTCTTATCACTGAGGTTACCGACTCCTTTATCTTGAGGATTTTCTCTTCTGGCAGGAAGGACTTTTGCAAAGATGAATTTAAGTGTATCCCTAGAAGCCTTTTTCCCTGAGCTGGGGATAGAAAAGATTTTTTGTTATTTATGATCCATCCTAGCTTATCTAGTATACCTAGAGTTCTTGTTATTTGCGTATTGAGCTCTTGTTCTGACCCAGCTACCAGTAAAAAATCATCCAGGCTTCCCGCAGGGACAGGAAACCACTGAGGGTGGAGAGGAGGGCCTTTCCTTTTATTCTCTAGGTTTCCTATCCCTGGGGGCGGAGTCCCTCTCTCTGGTGGTGCTGTCATGTCGCTGGGGAAAAGGGGGTGATTCAAACTTTTATTAGGGGAGGCGGCTTTCTATTAATAACAACACTTATTTATTTTTTTAACACATATACTAGAAGCCCCCCTGGGGGACTTCTAGTATGAGCACACTGATCTCTCATTGAGATCTATGCTGTATAGTTATACAGCATAGATCAATGAGATAGGCACCGGATTGCTTTCGGCTGCTGCAGCTGAAAGCAATCGAGTGCCAAGCCGGGATCAACGCCATTACGGCGCAGACCCTGGCAGGTACAAGATGTGTGGATTGCTCCTCCGGGACAACGTCCCGGGGGGGGGCGATCCACCCTACTAGACACCAGGGACATGGACAGCCCACATTTTAAATGCAACTGTCAACTTCTGACAGCTGCATTTAAATGGCTTATTTGTGGGCACGGCGATCGGACCGTGCCCACTAATAGCCGCGGTCCCGGGCTACAGTCGCATTCAGGACTGCGGCAGTTCAGAGCGGGGTCGCCGCGCGGCCCCCCTCTGAAGTCCCTGAGGCGACCACAGGGTGTAAATATACGCCCTGTGTCGTTAAGGGGTTAAGGAATAAAAGTATTTTTTACTGAAATAACTGCACCTTTAAAGGGGAACTCCAGGTAGAGGTTAAAAAAAAAAAAAAGAAACTTCTGCAGAAGTATATAGCATTACTTACCTGTCTATCCCAGTTTTGAAACTACCAAAAATACATTGTTGGGGGGGTTGTTCTGTAATGTGTTTATGTCCTTCCTAGTTGAGCAGTTCCCAGAATGTGGGAGCTTTCCCACAGCTGATCATCACAGTCCCCCACCCATTACAATCAGTAAAATTAGTGCTTTACCTGCTTCCAGCCATTCAGAGATGGTGGATCACTCAGGGGATTGGGTTATCCAGCCAAGCTTCCTGTGTTATTCCGCCCTACCCCCTGTCTGCATCATCAGCCGATGCTAAGAAAACACACAAAATGTGAGAGAGAGGCATAGAATATTTGTCTCCTAAGGGGGGAGAGCAGAAGTAGCAGGAGACAATGTGAATTGGCACAGGGGACATTTTTTGTATACTTCCTGAATTTCTATCAGCTATCAGTGTGGCAGAACCGCACAGATATGGTAATACATTGTATAGACACATCTATAAAACTTGTAATGTAATTTTAGTAGAACACAAGTTTTTCTTATCCAGAGTTCCCCTTTAACAATTTGGACCCCAGGACGGAACATGCTTTCATGCATGCTACACAATGGTACCAGTGGTTTGGGGGAGGTGGGCACAGATTCGCTTTAAGTATAAATCACACTATATTCTAAAATTAACTACTTCCAGTAGACAGGACTCAGCTGTAGTACCAGATCCGGACAAGAGTGGCACTGTGTCTGAATCCTATAGGGTTGGGTGTCAGATTTGTATATATCTTGAATCTGAGAATGTGACTTTTAATAGAATTGTCATCCTATTGTCATCTCTCTTGTAAATTCATATTCTCTATGGAGCATAAGCAGAGCACGCAACATATATATCTTATTTAAAAATGAAAACTGACACCAATAAAATTGATTTGCTAACTAGACAGAATTATAGATGAACAGGAGAGACAAAGTATAAACATCTACTGACACTTAATCCGGTTCTATTGTTTATAAGCATTGTACTCAATGGCAAAATAATTCGCTCCTTTAATTTTGACCTCCTAAACTAAACACAACACTAAAAATAGGTATGAGAGGAATGCATTGCCAAGAAAATAAAGACTTTATTCTGAAGAGGCAATAAAAAACATGCATACACATTGCCAAAGTCTAATGAGCATTTTGGCATTGGCCTGTAGCTGTTGTGGAGCATTAAAAGCCCAGATCCAACCAATCTAACCTGTTCAAATGGATGCTACACATCAACCGATACAACATACAAACCCAATAAAGTGTTTTCTCTCTTCTCTATACGGATCGCTTTCCCGAATAGATGTTCCCCACAGCATATGTTTGTCTTAGACCTCATTTGAAAGAATGATTACTGGTATTAAATAGGAAGCTACCAAGATGTTAGCAGCAAAAAAAAAAAAAAACACCTTGGTAGTTCTCCAAAAAAGCACAATGCATTTAACCAGAAAATATGAGTTATTAGCTTATCATAATTACATCCAGTTTCTAAAGTAATGGAGCAATCCACAGTGAATTTCTTCAGGGAAGTGTAACAAAGAGTGTAAAATGAGCAGATGGATTTAATTTTTGATGAATTTCGACTGCTAAAATGATCTCTCAAGCTATCCTTGGTTTGGCATGTATCGCGTTCGGGATTTTTAACCCTTCCCACAAAGAATGCAGAAGAGATTTGTTTTTTTTTTAAATTTCCTTACTGTCACAGGGGTTTTCTGAGATTGCTGATAAAATAGCTGGCAAATAAAATATTAAGCCGTTTAGATATACATGCAGTACTGTGCAAAAGTTTTAGGCCGCTGTGGAAACAATGCACAAAGATACCACGTGCATGCCACATACCACAGTTTACTGCCACAGTAACACCCCAGTTTCCCAGGAGTGGATCCAGCTTTTCCCAGAACCTGGAGCAGACTGGAATTCAGTTAAATGGCAGATAAGCGGATTTCAGAGATAAGGAAGCACAGTGTCAATGAGGTAGTGCAGGAATGGGGAACCTTCGGCCCTCCAGCGGTTACAAAACTACAATTCCCATCATGTCTGGACAGCCAAAGCAAAGCTTTTTTGCAACAGCTGGAGGTCCAAAGGTTCCCCATCCCTGAGGTAGGGCCTAGAGTATAAAGAGGTCCATCTAATATTATGTTGCTATTTTGTATGCATTTATCTGTATTTTCTGACTTTTTTTTTTTACTACAGCAAAATCCTAAAAATCTATCATTTACAATGGCCCCAAAGTCCCTGGCATTTAATTTTATGGCTACAAAAATTAAACTGTGTTGATATGGAGCAGTTTCCCACATGAATTTATGGAAAAAGGTCGGTTTTTTTAAGGCATTAGAAACCTAATATCAACATAACCTCACACTTGCATACATGTATAGAATTCTTGTTTTGAATGTTGATCTACAAAACATAAATCACTGACCTCAGGGAGATTAGCAAAAAAAAAAATCCAATGGAGTACTCAATCTAGAGTCTCCATTGATACACTGCCCCCCTTAAAAATTTAAATATGCAAAAACTGGGTCCATGGAGCCTCAGTTGTAAGTCTCAAAACACAGGAATAGCCAGAAATTCTTTGCAAATATTTTCCATTTTAGAGCAATTATATTTATGCCTTGTGCGTTTCGTACCTTACTCAGGCACAATATGGGAAATGTTTCAGGTCATGTTCCCACAATGTCTTTTTAGGCAAAATAATGGCAAATGTTTTCAAAGAAAAGTTATTTGAAAAGAAGATATTGAAGTGAAAATATAACACTACATTATAATATTTTTCCCCCCCTTACTGCTGCAGCTGGTATGCTCCACGAGCTGCACAGAAGATCTTTACTGTGCTGCTGAGAATAATATCAGCACAATCTTTACACTACTATACTGACATAGCATGACAGTAGCAAGCCACCGATTTAAACAGTTTTGGAGCTCCCGGCATCATAATGAATCATGATGCTGGTAGTCAGCAGCACATCTTCTGTGCAAGGACCATAATCACAGAACGTGTGAACACCCCATTGAGTCCGCTGCACGTGTGTTTGCGTCTGTTACACATACTAGCGGACCTGTAAATCATTGTTAATTGTTTACAAGTCTTTCAGTGTAAACACATTGTTTGTAATATGAATGCAATTAAGATAGAGATATAGACAAACATCAGACGAAAAAATAAATCTAGAGTGAAAACAGGTGGGTGTGTACTCGAGCACTGTGTGTGAACTAGCTGCGTACTAAGGACAGATGGGATCACCTGAATATCCCAATAGTAATACAAACAAAAAACAAAGTAATTGTGTACCTGTTCCGCACATGTGATATATAGAATGTGCAATAGACTGTTGAAAAAGCCTGGCCTACACTATGGCTGTATAACCAGTGCTAACCTCCAGATATACGTTCTATCCAGGTTGAGGTTTGTCAGGTAATCCACTGCATGTATCCCCTCTGGGATAGTGTGACAAGAAGCTAGCAATCCTCACTCCAGGTGGTGGTGTACTGATTGTTGAAGAGTTGCAGTCTGTTTGCTCCAATTGAAATATCATCTTCCCAAGCACATGTCGAGGTGTTTTGTCCCCCATCAGCTTCAGTAGTTTTGTGACGTCACACTACCCAGCAAAAGACTTTTACATTGCAAGTGTTGCACGCGCTACTGGACGGAGCGCGTCCCTTGTGAAGAGGATATTTCAATTGGAGCAAACAGACTGCAACTCTCTTCAACAATCACTACACCACCACCTGGAGTGAGGATTGCTAGCTTCTTGTCACACTATCCCAGAGGGGATACATGCAGTGGATTACCTGACAAACCTCAACCTGGATAGAACGTGTATCTGGAGGTTAGTACTGGTTATACAGCCATAGTGTAGGGCTTTTTCAACAGTCTATTGCACATTCTATATATCACATACGCGGAACAGGTACAATTACTTTGTTTTTTGTTTGAAAAAATAAATCGCTAAGAAAAGTTGTTAAACGCCTATTGTTTCTGCATGAAATACAGTAAGCCAACTAACAGATGCATGAGCCACTGTAATAAATCAGGGGGGGCTATTAGACGACTTTAGTAAATCCAGACCAGTGTACTTAGCAATATAAAAGACTAAAAAAAAAACTGCCTCTGCCTTGTTTGTCATACCCAGCCAACACTGCAATACCGCATCCTGTGTAAAGCAGCTTGACAAGTGAAGATGCTTGACACCATACAGTGCAGGACTATTGCTTTAAAAGTGCTTTGGAGGACTACCTTTTCAAATGAGGAATCATTCTGTCACCCCATTTTCTCTAGATCAAAGCTCAGTTTGTGAAAGAACTTGATTAACATGTAAAAAGTTGAATATTTATAGTAACTGCAAAACTATTAGCAGTACAAAATAGTGGTAACTAGTTACTAGTAGTATAAAATAGTGGTAAAAAAAAAATTAGTGTCACATGCCATTCGGTATAGATATTACTGTGTCCTGGCTAATTAAATGCGGTCACATGGTAATTCACAAGAGGACACGACCCAACAAATAAATAAAATCTATTTCAGATTGTATTTCCTTTAAAGAATCATCAAGACCAGGGGTGTCACTCAAAAAAACAGTGGGCCAAAATTAAAACAAAAATCGACAAGGTTGTGGGCCAACCTTGACATTATTAAAGCATACCTGCAGCAAACCTGGCAGTCAGATCGCTGTATAGCAATCTGTTGCCAGCTCTCCCAATAGTGGACTATATAGTAGTCAGCTCTCCCAATAGTGCCCCATTTAGTAGTCAGCTACCCAATACTGCTCCATATAGTAGTAAGTTTCCCAATAGTGCCCCATAGTGTCACACATACCGTATTTTCCGGCGTATAAAACGACCCCCAACTTTTTCAGTTAAAATATAGACTTTGGGATCTACTCGCCGTATAAGACGACCCCTCTTCCACGCACACCAAATAAAATGAATAAAAAACATCAGACAGCAGCAAGATCTGAGAAGCAGAGAAGGAGATACAGTAATACCGATAGGATACAAGGGCGGCCAGACAGGGAAAAAAGGGGTGTCTTTCTGGGTAGAGAGCCACTGTACTGTATCTTTGTTCATACCCCGGACGCCTGCCCTTCGTGCTGTCACCGCATACGGTGGGGATGCGGCCATTTTTTGAGTTTCCCCCACCATATGCAGCGACTACAGATTCTCTAGTCCGATTCCAAAGTTTTTCCTCCTGTAAAACGACACCCGGCATATAAGACGACCCCTGACTTTTGAGAAGATTTTCCTGGGTTAAAAAGTAGTCTTATACGCAGGAAAATACTGTAGTAGCCAGCCCCCCAATAGTGTCCCAAATTGTAGCCAGCCATCTTAATATTGTCATACAGTAACCAGACCTCCAAATAGTGCCTAGCCCTTCCAATACTGTCCCATATAGTAGGCAGCCCCCACAAAAGTCCCCCACATACTTGTTAATTACTGCCGCATTAGTGCCCTTACTGGGATACGGCACTGGGACGTGACTTACGAGACTGTACTTCTAGGATGCAGGCTTACAAAACTGCCTGTGGCCTAAAAGATTATAATATGGGTGGCCCAGATGGTAGTCTGTACCACCTTGGCAGGCTAAAAATTATGGCACTGTGGGCCAGATTTGGCCCGCGGGCCAGAGTTTGACTTGCCTGATCAAGACTGACATTTCTTCTCATTTAGTGGTTGAATTCTTACAAAAATGAGGAAAGGATGATCTCTAGGCAACTATGAACATTGAAAACCTTTAGGCCAAATCAGGCTAAAACACCAGGCAATTCTCAAACATTTCTGTGTAAAGAGGGTTGCATTACAGAAAGGACAATGTCTAAACCCTCCCAGCTGATGAAAGTAACACAGTAACATTGACTGAAGATAATGGATTGGCTGTCCATTAGCTTAGTCTGGCCAAATTGGTTCCCCCCGCATTTTGAAATTGTAAATAATTTGGCCAGGCTTAACAGATCCAGTAGGATTCTGACTCGGCCCAGGTTACTTGTGCTTCAACACTTCTAATAAGCTACAATAAATTTCGTAGTCTTACGCTAAAAAACATTTATTGGTTGTAAAGGGCTATTTGGCTAAGGCACTGAGAAATGAGGACCGATCCCTTGTCAGATTTTGAAACCTTCATAGGAACTAGTAGACATTTTTATTTTAGCCTTATCTTTGTCAGTATTTTTCTGTGAACTGGACCCTCTCTCAGTTTTGATAAAACCAAAAATCAACAAAATGAAGCCAAAAATTACTGCGCACACAAATCCTTAAAATAACTAGTTTTAAACACCTGTATAGACCTTGTTCAACTGCAACATCTGTGCGATATTAGGACTGTTTAAGAGAAGAGTCTGCCACAAATTTTAGGAATGACTGTCAGCCTTTCAACAGCCAAACTGTCAAGTGGAAATTTGACTTCCAGATGGAATATTGTTCCTTTATGACAGGTCTTTGATTTCTTAGAGGACCCAGAGGTCAGAGATTAGGAGTTAGAACCGGAAGGCCAAAAGGGGAGCCATAAATATATGCACTGTCCTCAACTATCCCTGGGTCTCTCTACATCTATTGTGGACCTGGCCACCTGGAAGGGGGGGGGGGGGGTTGTTAAAGTTAATTCTTATATTCCTTAAAGTTCATCATTTACCATTTTCTTCCACCTGGTCTATTGCCTCTGAGCATAAAACAAGAAGTTATATGAACGGTCAGCTTTTATACTCTGGGCAAGAGAAATTTTTTTAATATATACTTGAGAATGGGTCGGTTTAAAATAAAGCACAATAACCAAACTGACTTCGACACTATCCTGCCATCGGTCCTACTTTTCGGTCACTTCTGGGCCTGGAGCTGTGATACTACGGGCCTGTGCAGCCAATTGGCGGCTGCAACGGTGTCCCACTTCAGTCGCTCAATAGCTGGGTGGGCTTGCAACGTCACGACCCCAGGGCCTGGAAGCAGACAAACAACGTCAGGATAGTGTCAGCGGCGCTGGAGCCAGAGAGACAAGTGTGATTATTCTTAAACAACCCATCCCCCGTAAAGGTTTTTTTTTTTTTTTTTTTTTTAAAGTCCCTTGCCCGGTGTATCTCTTTAAAGGAAACTACGGATCTTCCCAATTACCAATATCAGATTTCAAAAAGGGGGCTCCTTCGAAATACTTTGACAAAGTTAACAACTTATTCACATACCTTACCCTACCTTATGGCATGTTTTAAAGAAAGCACAAAAACAGAACAGTAAATGTAGATGTTGCTAAATATCCATATGAAAAAATAAAATAGAAGGTAAAAAAGTAATAGTGTATAAAGGTTTATTCGGACATACTATTGAAGTTTATACTTCATTTACAAAGTTACTCTTTAAAACCACTGCATGATGTCCCAACTCAATGGAAGCAGAAATGGTACTAAGATTATTGACCACTAAAATAAAAGGTGTTAATTTTAAAAAATAAATAAACCAATTGAAAGATTCCACCACATTTGAAGAAATGATCATGTTCTTACAAAAAAAGTAGCAAAAAATAAAATAAAAATGATCCTACCATTTAAGGCTCAGTACATGATAGATCTGCTGGAGCAGCAGTATCACAATGGCTTTCATTGATTGTGATTCTGCAGGAGCAGAAGAAAACAAATACAGGCATTGTTTCTATGCTGCTACCACATATCCATAGCCTGGAGGCTACAATGTTACAACTGCATGTGAAAGTCTCATACATTCCCACACATGTAGACCTAGCCATAATCTGTATATACTCCAGGCAATCTATATGTGTATCTTTAAACCAAGGAGGGTTCATTGTACAGGTATCTTTTCTTGTTATGCAACTAGAGCAACAGAAAGCAGATTCTGCATGCCTCTCTATATAAACATGGTACACTATCATTTACATTACATCAGGGGACTTTAGGCAACAAGGGCTAAAGTTATCAAGCTTAATCCCAAGACCTGTATGAACATAAAAATATGAAGGTGTATATTTCTAATCTTACAAATGTAATTGTATATATACACAGAACGACTGCACAGGTTCCAGCAAGAAAGCTGCTCTGTTTTGTGCAAGAAAGTGTTTCCTGAATGTTAAGAGTAACAGGAAGACCCCTATTGTAGATGAAGTTAATCAAGTCACAAGCAGGTTGAGATGGAGAAAAGGTATGAGATACAGGATATAGGTCATTTAAACTAGCAGCCTACCACATAGATGACTGTTCATTGCAGCTGCATTTTACAACATTTACAACTTCACTATACCTATTACAGTGTACCAAAAGTAAAATAGACCTTCACAACCTTACCGAGTAATTACAAACCCTATATACACCATGGGTATCAATTTACATATTTGACAATATAAAATGTTGTTGGTACTAAAGCCTTTACTGTAGGAAAAACAAGTATTTACATTTTGTACAAAACTTGACCTTCAACAAAAAAAATACAATAAAAAAAGGGGGGGGGGGATGGACAACATTTTAGGACATAATAGTATTTCAAGAATCTGGTAAATTGCCTAACTTCAGGATCTGTGCCTCAGCATGAGTCACATTAAAGAAGGACAAATTTAAATCAGCAGACACATTAAGACATGTGATGTCCATCTTTTCTCGACGTTTGTTCCAAGTCATTGCTGAGCCCGCAATATATATGGAAGCGTGTCCTTTTGTACGTTCTGTATACACAGGTATAGAGTTTAAGATCCATGTTTAAAAAGTCCAGTCTTCTCTTTTAGAACAGTCTTCCTACTTCTACACAACAAAAAAAGGAGTTTGGCCCAGACAGTCCTTCCAAAAACATTTCAGTCACTTTCAGTAGATCACTTCGTATACTGTAGCCTTCTTATCCCCGGACCCGGTGACAATGTATTTGTCATCCACCGAGATGTCACAGCTCAGCACAGATGAGGATTCTTTGGACTATGAAAAGTTGAGAAAAGATTAATTTAGACTTTTAAAATAAAAAATATCTAACATATTAAGACTGCATTATCAATAAAAGCCAAGACAACCTTTGAAAGCTTTTTTTTTTTTGTTTCAGTTTTGTACTTTGGTGGAATAGAAAATAAGAAAAGCTTAATAAAAATCTATGGGGAGAATGTTCAAGCACAATGCTGTCCCAATGAAATTTAAAACTTGATTCTTGGCCAGCTTCCTTCTATGTCACGGCCCCAGGCTGGGGCGGGGAACAAAGTTATATTCATCTGTCCAGGTGCCTGCTTCGCACCACATCCAGCTCCTGGACCCCAGTCGGCTGTTTTCTTAGCTCCCCTCCGGATACGCCCTGACCCGGTTGATGGATGCCCTGCTCAGCCAGTGACTGGGGTGGGACACAGCTGCAGTCACAGATTGGCTGAGTGGGCTAAAACCCAACCGCTTAAATTTTAATTCCCTCCGCCCCATGAATTTTGTGCCCCCTGCCGGATTTCTCCTTTAATTTTCCGCACCCCCATCTTAATGTTTTTTTTCTCTTTTATTTCATGAGACTTTAATCCTCAGTTCGTCAGGAGTTGAACTCCCTACAAAACGATGATCAACACTTTGAAGGGGCTAAGGCATTTTTAGTATTTACAACCACCACTTTGAGTATTGACGATGCAAGGTATTGCAGCATTGTCCTGTTCAAAGAACAGGTATATGCACATGGAGTACTTATTGAGGAAAACTCCACGCAGAATCCGTCGCTCGGCTCCCACTTCCCTCTCCGCCGGCTCCATAGACTCAATCAATGCTCGTCCGGATTCAGTCGTCCACGATAATTACTCTGTGTACATATACCCAAAGCTAACACTATCCAATACTTAGCAACCAAGAAGCTGTGGTACACTCCCGAGGTCCTTGGTCCCTTTTGATATGGACCACCACCGATCTAATACTGATGGCCCATCCTGAGGACAGGACATTAATTTGATAAGGCTAAATAACCCCTATAGGGTTATAATATATTACCTGGAAAATACTGGCTCCATAAGGCGTTCTCCAAGCATTAAGGAGGTTGTCTTTCCCTGTACTCACAAACCATTTACCTGTATTAAATAAAAAAAATAAAGTCACTACAAGAAAAAAAAAAAAAAAAAAAACACTATTGAAACGATTACAAAATGTAACATTTGGTTATGATTATCCTAAAAGCAACATTTGACCCAGAATCTTGATAGATACTATAAATATCTTTTACATGTGCCTGTAACTCGAGAGGTTCTCAGAATCCAAGATATGCAAGTCAGTAATTATCATAGGGAAGACATTGCTCTAGACTTTCTGCGAGCAATTCCCCTGAATGTTAATATGTGACCTTAAGGCTGACATGACTGCTGATAATCAATATATATCAGGTTACATAATGGGAATAATGAAAGCAAACAGATACAGATAACTTGACAAAGGTTGGGCCTAGAATGCTTGACATGCACACAATCTTGGCATGGAGTTGATCAAAGCACTAATAAAATAACTTAACATCTTCCTGCAGAATCCATTTTTGTGGTGGGGTGTATCACATACATATATACATAATCCCCATATCCCCTACTGCAAATTATATTAGTAGAAAACAGACACACACATATTTGGTATCATCGTGTGTGTAACAGTGCTGGCAATAAAATTATCACATGCTTTAACCTGCACTGTGACAGCAGGTTAAAATTTAAAGTTAGAAAAATTGTAGTTTTGCCATTTCTTCATTAAATGTGGCCATTTTTCACAAGAAAATCATAAGGATACTAATTTTTATAAAGTACAATATTTCACGTATAACTTGGATATGTTAAAGAGTCACTGTCGTATATATATATTTTTTTTTTTTAGAAATCAGTATTCCAGGTAATTTTAAGAAACTTTGTAATTGGGTTTATTAGGCAAATATGCCATTATCTGCATTTAAAAAGAGTTTTCCCAGGTCACCCCCTCCCTTCTTTTTTCCATTCACTGCAAAATATCAGGAAATTGTGACTTGTTGCATCAGACAACAACCCTGTCTGTTCTATAAAGAGGGGAGGGGGAGGAGTGAGTTAGTCGGTAGCAGAGAGCAGAGAACGGATTACACACCACAGAGGTGGGTGACAGCGGTATTCAGAAGTCTGAGAGATCAGTGCTGACTGTCAGAGCCAGGTGATTAACTGTAGATTAATTCTTTGTTGTCCTGTTATGGTGCTTCATCTCTCTCCACCCCTCCCCTCTCCTCTCCATAAGCAAGCCATGAAGACAGGGGGGAGAGCTTCAAACTGTTTTTTCATTATAAAAATGCATTTTTCGGCTAATAAAGCCAATTACAAAGTTTCTTAAAATCGCCTGTACTATTCAGTTCTGAAAAAAAAAAAATTAAAAACAGTGAAACTTTAAAGAATTCTCAGAGCTATAACCGCATTAACCCTTTGAGGACCAGGCCCAAAATGACCCAGTGGACCGCGCAAATTTTGATCTTAGTGCTTTCGTTTTTCCCTCCTCCCCTTCTAAGAGCTCTAGCACTCTCAGTTTTCTATCTACAAGCCATGTAAGTGCTTGTTTTTTTCAGGAATAGTTGTACTGTGTAATGGCGTCATTCATTTTACCATAACATGTATGATGGAATTCCAAATATATTATTTATGAAGATATAAATAGGTGAAATCGTAAATAAGAATGCAATATGGTAACGTTTGGGGGGTTCCTGTGTCTACGTAATGCACTATATGGTAACAGCGACATGACACTATTATTCTATAGGTCAGTCCGAACACAACCATATGCAGGTTACACAGATTCTCTAATGTTATATATTTTTTTATGAAATCCTTTTTTTTGGCAATTAAAAATTAATAAAATGGGCCTATTGTGACGCTTATAACGGTTTTATTTTTTCACCTACGGGGCTGTATGGGGTGTCATTTTTTCCGCCATGATCTCTAGTTTTTATTAATACCATATTTGTGAAGATCGGACGTTTTGATCACTTTTTATTGATTTTTTTTAATATATAATGTAACAAAATCGGTAATCTGCGCACATTTTCCCCTCTTTTCGTGTACGCCGTTTACCGGTCGCAATGACGCTTGTTATATTTTAATAGATCGGACAATTACGCACGCTACGGTATATTATATGTTTATCTATTTATTCATTTTTATATGTTTTATTTATATAATGGGAAAGGGGGGTGATTTAGACTTTTATTGGGGGAGGGGCTTTGGGGTAGTGTAATAGTGTTTTGAACTTTTTTTTTTTTTACACTTTTGAAGTCCCTTTGGGGGACTTGTACATACATTACTTTGATTTCTACACTGATGAATGCTATGCCATAGGCATAGCACTGATCAGTGTTATCGGCGATCTGCTCATTGAGCCTGCCTGTGCAGGCTCAGTGTAGCAGATCGCCGATCAGACCGCACGGAGGCAGGTGAGAGACCTCCGGCAGTCCGTTTCAACGATCGGGACCCCCGCAGTCACACTGCGGGGGTCCCGATCGGTAAGTGACAGGGGACTCCCCCTGTCACTTACACTTAAACGCCGCGGTCGCGCCGCGGCGTTTAAGGGGTTAATGACACGCGGCAGCGCGATCGCTGCAGCGTGTCATTACCAGTGAGGTCCCGGCTGCTGATTGCAGCCGGCCCCCACCTGCTATGAAGCGCGCTCCGCTCCGGAGCGTGCTTCATAGCGGGAAAAACACCCAGGACGTAAGGTTACGTCATGGGTCGTCTGGGGACAGACTTCCATGACGTAACCCTACGTCCAGGGTCGTCTAAGGGTTAAAGGGTAACAGGTCAGATTTAAAAAAATAGGCTCGGATGCTTAAGCCAAGATTAATCTGGTCCTGAGAGGGTTATAATAGGTTGGGGTTAAATACACTTTAATATAACACAGGTACTCATCATTCAGCTATGGTTTAAAGAGGCCAGCCAGAAGTGAATAATAACTTTGTATGTACCATCAGAATTTTTACCACATTTGTTGTTGTTGTTCCCTGGAAAATCTCTTTAAAGTGACACCTCTTTATGGTTCTCTGCACCATTCACAAGCTTAGAAGCAGGGCACTCGATATAAACCTGTACAAAAGTGTCAGTACCACCTCCTACTATGCTACACTAAGCTACTATGTCTAGCATCTGCCTCCATAGAAAGATTTTATTGCTTTAGAAACAACAAGCACTACTTACCACAGTAGGCAAACTTGAGGGACAACACACAACTCTCATGAAGGTGCAGCTGATATTTGTCAGGCTTATTAACATGCAGAACCTCCACATTACTGCTCTCCATTCCTACTGCAAGCCATTCACCAGTGGGGCAGTATCCAAGAGAGAAGATCTAAAGATTATAAAAACATCATATTAAAATGACATCAAAAAGATTCACAAACCAAAAGAGAATCAGTTGCACGCCACCTTGAGTATCTAGCAACTGATAGTATCAGATTTCCAGCTTCAGGGCCGAGACTCAATAACAGAGTTTTACCCAGGGCGATGCCTGGTGTAAGAAAGCGCCAATCTGCTATATCGGTGCTCGATTGCTGAGCCTATTACACTGCTCAACAAAACATGCAATGAGGGCTGAACAGACATTGCTGGCGATGTCTGTGCAGCCCTTACCTAAAATAACAAACTTTATACATATCTGTCCACGCTCCCTGGTGTTCTCCTGCCCCCACTGCAGCCTCCGCTGGAACTTCAGAGTTGGTCTCTGAAGTGACAGGCAGTTCAGCCAATCACTAGCCAAGATGGGACAGCGCTGTGGCCAGTGATTGGCTGAACAGCCTGTCACTTCAGAGACTGGCTCTGAAGTTCCAGCGGTGGCTGCAGCGAGGGCAGAAGAACACCAGGGAGCGTGGACAGGTATATATATAAGGGATGGAACACCA
The DNA here is from genome assembly GCF_027789765.1 of Dendropsophus ebraccatus. Lineage (NCBI taxonomy): Eukaryota > Metazoa > Chordata > Amphibia > Anura > Hylidae > Dendropsophus > Dendropsophus ebraccatus. Next base: position 54,855,856 of record NC_091456.1, on the reverse strand, counting down.
AAGAGCATGGAGAGGTGTAAGTGGCCTGTCACTTGAGAAACCAGTGTAGAGGCTTCAATGGTGGTGAAAGAGCAGAAGCAAGAGCAGCACCATTGGGGAGTGCAGCCATCAGCTGCGCATCGCTATTACACAGTGATGTGCAATCAGCAGCCGATAACATTGCAACATGTTGATAGACAATCAGCCAATGATTGTTTCTTTGGCTGATCGTTGTCTTTATAACATGGAACGATAATCTGCCGAACCGGCCAGATTGGGCAGATCACCACTTTGTGTAACAGGGCCTTGAGAAATAGGTTTTAATCAGGAGTAATCGACCCTCTGTTAAAAAGTGAACAACTTGGCATGGGAGAACCCTGTTACTGAAATTTAGGGTACTATTTTAATGTACATTTTTAAAACAAAAGTGGGAAAGAGTTATAAGTAGTTAGCCATGTCAACAAAATGACAGCATGAAGCAAATTTGTTGCTCAGGGTGTATTAAAAAAAAAAAAAAAAAAATTATGCAGTCAGACATGAAGAGCCATCATGATTAACAATGAAAAAAGTGGTTTGCAGGTCATGTTACACTGAAGCCTTTGAAGATAGAAGTATGAATCCAAGAAAAACAAACAGCATTGGTACCTGTGAAGTAAAGTCATGTTGCTGGAGCTGTCGGCCTTCCCGCAGATCCCAGGATCGTACTGTGTTGTCCAAACCTCCGGTCCATAGTTTGGTACCATCATTAGAAATGTCAATACAGCTGGCTCCATCTGTGTGGCCCTGGAATTGCCTGATAAGACAAACAAGATTGAATAATGATTTCCTGCCAGTAGTCAAGGTAAACATTGCTACGTTGTTAGCTTTGGACTTTCCCTACATGTGTCATCTCTTGTAAATCCAGTGAAATGGAACACGGCTCCTCCCCATTCTAACATATCTAAACTACAACCACAGGTTTAGACTACACACATTGCAGCAAGTTCAGAAGGCTACTCGTCTTTATTTAATACCTGACAGAAAGGCATCCATCAGCTGCTGCCAAAAAGCTGACAAAGTTAGTTATTCTGGGAATTCTGGACAATATTAATAAACCAATGATACTTTTCCTTTAATTCTCTGGCTCCATATAGTTTAATAGCAAATGGGAGCAAACTCATAAAAATGTATATTAATTGACTTTTAAGCTAAGAAAATAAAACTAAAAAGTATTAAACATATTACGAGTTTCAAATCTAAACGTTCCAGTATGGATTCAATTAAGGCTAAAAAAACATTAACAGGAGTAAAAGATTATTATCCGTCAGTCTTTTATAGCTCTCACCTTTCTTCATGTAAGAGACACATAAAAGCATTTAACAGATACACAGCACTTTGAGGAGAGGGGAGGAGGGAGAAGGGAAGTTATGCCAAGAGGACACTGGCTGCGCTTGCTTAAAATTACATCTGAAGGTTGGGAGGAGAATTATCAGAGTCCCAAATCTGTCATGTGCCTGCCAAACAGCCTGTAAAGCCTCATGGATTTATTCCAGACAGAATAGTTTGCTGGCCTTCCATACAAGCAGGTTTGCCAACCTAATAGGATTCAAAAAGATGTGAGCTACATACAACCTAGCTCTAAGAGCAATTAAATAAAAATCCCTGCTAAGCCTTGTTTAACCCTTTTGGCATTCACCGCTGGTATTAAGATATTCCAACTGCCAGGGTCATGGAACATAAAATACAAAAGGTCACATCCCCAGAACTTTGTGTCAGCATTTCTCTTTAATAAAGTGACATTACCCTCAAGGAAAGCCATCAAAATATCTGTCATTATTTAAGGAGAAATCTGGCTTCCCGTCTACCTGACCTCCCTAGAAGGGATTCTATTTCTCTGGCAAAAAAAAAAAAAAAAAAAAAAAGATAACCACTGAAGATTCTTTTCTAGTCTGGGTATTAACAAGAAGAGTCACACGAAAAAAAGAAACACGAGGCATCTATATTAAAGGGACAGCACCACTCTTCTCTCCAGTTCAGGTGTGATTTGGAATCAAGCTCCATTCACGCCAATGGAACAGAGCTGAAAAACCCTCACCCAAACTGGAGACAAGAGTGGTGCTGTCTCTAGAAGAAAGTGGTCATGTTTTTCTAATGCTGGATAACCCCTTTAAACCCTTTTAAATAGCTGTCCATAAGCATTAAATTTAAAACATTGTGTTCAGAATCCAATTGGAACACTGAAAACCAGGAGGGCTCTTCCCCCAACGGCCGCACAATGCTGGTGCTATCCCTGGCAACGTTATACCCTTTCCACAGCATTCAGAATGCAAATTAAAAGCACATGTGGAAGCATAGCCTTTTTCTTGAGGTTTGAAGATTTACTTTGTTTCTATGGCTAGGTTTACTGACAGTTTTTGGATGTATTATTAAGGTGTAAAATGGATGTATTAAACCACAGAAAAACACAATGGGGGAGATTTATCAAATTTGTGTAACGTAGAAGTGGCTCAGTTACCCCTAGCAACCAATCCGATTCCACTTTTTATTTTTCAAAGAGTCTGAGAAAAGAAAAATGAAATCTGATTGGCTGCTAGGAGCAACTGAGCCAGTTCGATAAGTCATCCTGTGTCTGTAAAGTTCCACACCTTTAATTATGGTGAAAATATTTTGCTTGTTTTTGGGCCTCAAAATACAGTGTGAACATAGTTTGGTACAAAAGCTCTACTCTACTAGGCCTAGTACAGAGAACTCACCCTGGCACGGGACTGTTGTCTCAGCAACCCGATCCCCCAGTGTAAGTTGTGCCTTCCCAAACTGGAGAGCAAGTGGGAAACAATTGCGAAAAAAGTTTGTCACTTGCCTGTGCAGTTTGCAACTCTGGGGTTGGGTGAAAAAAAAGCTAGTGTGTCAAGTTAGTTAACATGGCATTGGGAACTGAACCCCTTTCCCTTCAGGTCTACTCAAAGGTGAAGCAGCAGTGTATGGTCACAGATGCTAGCTCCACTCTTCAAGGAGAGCCAAGCAGAAGTTTGTCAGTCACTAGTAATAGAAATTATTTATTCATCTATTTGCAAACCACTGACTATAGATGGTATATAATATTTTACAGCAGGTATTAGTGGTGTCACCTGTTACTAAGTTAATACTGGTGACCACACAACTTCGGGAGCTCAAAACAGCTCTGACTGTGGTCAGAGCTCCAAATTAAAAAAAAAAAGTGCAAAAATAGAAATATTTATAATGTGCCTCAGAGGACAAGTGTAAAATACAATAGGAACTATCTGTAGTCATAGGATTATTGATCCTAATACAGGAATAAAATATATCAGCACTAGATTTTAGTGCTTTAGACATGACATTTTCTTACAACATCAATAGGGAGTGCTCTTACTTACCTCACAAGGGTCTGATTGTGCAAGTCCCACACTGCAATGTTGCCATCACTACAGCAGGAGAAGCAGACTTTGGAATCGGGGCTGATGGCCAGAGCATAGCAGGCAGGAGCGGATGATGTCAGCTCGGCTTTTATACGTGGGGTAGGAGCTGCCAGGTCCCATATGGATAACGTGCTGGCTTCCCCTCCAACAATCAGAGTGCATCCATCAGGAAGTAACTTACACGACCTGATATAGTTATCTCTATTCTATAGAAGGGAAGAAAAAGATAAAAGTTATATGTTTTGCACTGTGTAGTTATAGTACAAATACAAGTCAGAAAGGTCCTCTAGGCACAAAAACAGTCAAGTTGCAGCCATGAGCATCAGTTCAGCCTATCAGTTCTGTGGTTATAAGTTAAATACTTTTACTACTCTAATATTATAAATAGTACATTATTATTTGCACAGGTACATTCCATCAAACTAAATGACAAAGGCAGTCTGTACGTGTTCGACTGGAGAAGCCTAGGTAAACACTCATCATAGCAACGCCAAGTCCTAAGATTATTTTTCATAACCGTCATCTAACAATTTCCAACCACCTACTTGGCAAACAAGGAGAGTAAACACACACAGACACAGTGGAGATCACCGAGGCTCTGGCTACAGAGCATGAGAATCAATTCTTTCAGCTATCACACAATGAAGTAGTACTTAGGTGGAGCAGAACATGAGGCAAAGTGATCATAAGCAGTCAGAATACAATACTCATGCCAGTGTGTAAAGTGATGAACAGCTAAGCATACAATACTTTACCTAGGATCGCACCTGAAATACTAGAGAACTGGCAAAACCAACATTAACGCAGGGCTCCACTTATAAAATACACAAACGGAGCAAAAATACACTCGGCCTGTGCCAAAACTGTACTTATAAGACAAGCTAGAAAACTTGTTCTGACAGTATTCAAGCCTTTAAAACAACAAAAGCTTAAGAGCAGAAAAGCATTTCCTTCTTCATTCTCCAAGGAGAAATTACCTAGAACACCCGTTCCTGCTCACTTACCAAGCAGTCCAGCTGAGAGACGGGACTTTTGTTGCCAGGCTGGCTAATATCCCAGACTTTGACACATCCTTTCCCACCAGTGTACACATGTCTTGTGGGGTTGCTGATGGTAACGGCACATACCACCTCCCCGTGATTTAGAGTGTTTATCTGTCGCGCGTGTCGAGGGATTCCTGGGCCAATGAGTGCATCAGGAGGGAATGGGACCGGCTGCATCTGGCCATCTGCGGTAACGTGAAATGAATAAGCCCTAGGGAAGGGGAGAATGACATTAAACAATGATGCAAGGAACACCTAGATTGCAGCACGAGCGGCTCTACAATGTGATCTGGAATAATTGCCTGGTGGCTCTGATGCTTTTGAAGACAAACACATAGATGTCATGCAGCAAGCAGGAAAACACTTAACATTCATTAAATATAGTTTCCGATTTGGCCTGAAGCATGGAAAACAATTAGAGGCTGAAACCTATAAACATAGGAGGATTTTCTCTCCTGACATACATCTTCTGTGACGGCTAAACAATCTAAGTAAGAACAGCTGTGCTTCCACTTACTGTACTTTAACCTGCAAACCCTTCCCTTCTGGTAGGATATTTAGATATTTGACCCCCTCTACTGGGGAAGGAGTTACATTATACTTTAATACACTGAAGCCACAAGGTTCCCCTTAGCATTTGACTCCCAGCAGCTGAAAACGTTGACTGCCGGGGAAAAAAAATGGACACAGCCTATGTATCCATATTTTCCAAGACTCCCTAGGGTGGCATCCAACTTCTCCAGCCGTCAAAATCCAGCAAGTCAAATGCCAAGGGTTAGAAGAAAGTTGCCGAAAATAAACAGTTCGGCAAGTCAGCTCACCTTTTTCTTCCTCAAAACTATATACTCAGTACCAACCAACATGCAGCTAGCAGATTATACCAAGACATGACAGGTTACTTTTATAGCTAAATAGAAAACAAACCGCATACATATCTAATTGGCAAGATACAGGAGATAAATGTATACGTACGGTTTTCCTCCAGGGATTCCAGCTAAGTTTGGAGGGATTCCTGGCACTCTCATATGAGGAGGAGTTTCAAAGCCAACCTGTACAAAATTTAAAGGAGGAACCTACAGTTAATATTTTTATGTAAAAGTCACTAGTAGCAACCAACCAAGTAACTACAAAATCAACTGACTACAGCCTCTTAAATATACTGCCCAGGGTTAGGCTGGGCTTCCTAACGTTATTGCTGCGGTTATTAACGCTGCAGAATACCCGCACAAATATCTGTCTTCATGCAGTGGGGGGGTGAATCAGCTTCAGGCTGAAGATTTTTACCTCTGCTTTACATGCTTTATATTAGACAGTATTTCTCAGGATTAGGCCACAGATTTGCTCTAGATTTAAAGAATGAAATCTGGAGCCAAATCTGCAGTGTAAACCATGCAGCATGGATTTTACAGAGAATATTTAAGCTAATTTCACTGCATTTTAGCATCTGTATTAAAGGCATACGTCTCTAGCCAACTGCGGGTCTAATGAACCAAACTTAAAGCATCCCTGATGCCTGTATGTGTCAACACATGCTCTGAGCAGGAACTACAACCATAAATTGCCGCTGTGGTACGCTAGCCTTATGCAGAAGTAGTAGTAACCTCTTCCTTCAGTGCTACTATCACTCTGCCTATGTCATGGAGAATCTTCAGTACAGGCATGCTATTCTATACTGGGAAGTTTATGACACACAGTATTAACCTCAGTCAGCGCAATGCAGAATGTTTGAGTGCAACCTCTTTACCTTTTTATAAAACAAATGCAGGCTCTTAAGTATTTGCAATAAAATAAGCTTACCATTGGAGACCTGCCATAAGCCACAACAGCAGCAGCTGCAGCTGCCGCGCTCATCTGCGGGGACATATTATGTAAACTTGCATAGGCCGCTCCTGGACTGGTAAGTTCACCATTCATTCCAGCATGGGGTACCATTCCAAATGGAGCAGCATAGGGACCTGGAACTGCTAGTGGTGTCCTCAAACCAGCAGCAGCTGGAAGAAAAAAAAGAGAAAAGGATCAAGTGCTTACTATGTGTCGTCATACATCACAAACTGTGACCTACACAAGGATGAATGTGCACCCTCTTCTAATACGGCATCCTTGCTGGCTGGCTACGCATACCGTAAAGGACTGGTGACGCCTGAGCACTTTTCGGCTTTACAGACTTGCCTTTTACTGTAATGGAATTTCACCCCTGTTTTACTTAAGAAAACACAGCCCGATCTATGTTTACAATATATTTGCCTGTGCCAAAACCGAAAAGATAAAGGCCGAGAGATCTGGAATTAATCTTATTCTAGGCCAGACTCCTGAATTTTAATAGTCGCTTCACAAAGGAAAATAGATTTCTTCAAGGATTTACATGAAAGGACTTGCCTGTGAAAGTAAACATTGCTGCGTTCATTTGCTGTATGCATATAGCAAATATTAACCAACTGGAACTGGGAATTATGGGTTTGAGAACGGCATTACACTGAGAATAAGGAGATGGATATCTTCAGCCTGCCTTTCTGAAAATTGGAGTATTTGGAATTAAAATAAAGCCAAGTGTAAACAGTCAGCCTGAAAGTGGTGCAGCTGCTGAAAATTGAGTGCAAACATCTGTTATTCATCAGCCCTCTTTGATGGGAGGAAAGGGGAGAAAAACATATTTAAGATTCATGGGGTATTATGGACGTAACATATGCAGTGTAAACAGCCGAGAAGAAAAAGGGAATTCTTACCAGCTTGGTTAACCAGAGGGTCCATGGAGGGAGGCTTGCCAAGTCCTGGACGAAGACCCGACGTAGCACTTGTGCCGGGAGTCGGTACATCACTACGAGGAGTTGGCGTGCTTGATTTCAGAACAGGCGTGCTGGCTTTTTCATGCTAGTATCATTAAACAAATTAAATGAGTATTATTTTTAATCCAGGCCATATTACACAATTTATCACAACAGCAGCTGGGATACTGGGCATCTACTACCCGCTCCTTCAGCCAATTTTCATAAATCCACACAATGTTGACAGCATTAACTTGTGAGAAAGAAATGTTGACCTTTAATTCTACTGCCAAAACGAAAACTCAGATCTGTAGAAAGTGTTACACATTTTTTTTCCCCTAGCCACAGTCGCATAGAGGAGATTGTTTAAAACTAATTTCTAAGCCTGCATATAATTTCCTCAATGTGGTCTTTTCACAGAGCTTGACAAATTAAGGACTATCTGGCACAAAAATCGCTCTACATCCAATACATTTACAATTGGCCTACTAAGCTTATGGAAAATAAAGGCCTCATGGATTTGCCATCACTTAATGCAGGAACCACAGCCAAATGCCATGTTCTGCGTAGTGTATTTTTCCACTACAATGCATAAGCAAATTTCACACACACGTAAAATACATAAATAAATATTTAAAGAGGATTTGACAACTATTTCCCCATTGAAAACTAAATAAGTGCATTAAAATAAAGCAACACAACCACACAACTCTTGATCAGGGTGGGGGGGAATGGGGACCAGAGCTGGGGTAGCCAATACAACTGTTGGTGGTAGGGGACAGCCCCATGTTTCCTCTTGCTGCTATGCCTTATGAAAAAGTATAAAAATCTAAAATTATACATTTTAATAAAGCTCTATTACAAAGTAATATAACTTTATTGATGCAATATTCTCTGGAGTACACCTTTAAACAAACAGTGGCAAAAAAACTGTCTAGTCCCTTGGAAACTTTGTGAAAACGGCTTTAGAATAATTGTAAAATAAGTTATATGGACCTTGCCGATCTCTCACTTCTCACTGCTTCCAGGCCCCTTCTAGTAACTGGCTGCCGCAGTTACATGCCAAGCCTATGTGCTTATGTTCAGAGACCACTGGAAAGTGTCCGAATGTGCATAGTGCGGGATTGGCAAAGCCAATATGACTTCATTTTTGGAAGAAACTGTTCAGAATGATGTGATGTGATAGGCGGCTAGTATTTATACCAATTTTGTAAGAAAGTGACGGCCCGCAACCAACCATAATCATGTTGGATCTCCAAGTGTGGTGGAAACCGCATTATCACCTTCCACTTTATAGCCTGGTACTGCATTTTGCTTGCACTCCACCAGCATCTCTGCAGCAGGTGAAAAGGAACACTAGTGGGTATCAGTTGATCATTTTCATAAATTTACCTACCATACTCATTTCTTTAGATTTTAAGGATGTTGAGCTCCCTGATGATGCTGTAGAGGCCGGACTACTTGATGCATCTTTCTTCATTAACCTGCTTTTGTCGATTCCATTTTCCCTTGGTGAATGAGCTGGACTTGCTCTTGGGGAAGAAGGATCCTTCAGGAGGTGCAGAAAGTTGTGTGTTACTATTGTACCACAATATGTAAAACACGCTTCAAGCTAACAAATTCACTTTTACTGAACACTAAAAAGCAAGGCTCACCTCATTGGAAACATCCACTACTAAATTGTCGTCACTTTTGTCCCCGTCACTATCCTGCAAACAAACAAAAAAAATAAAAAAATAAATAATAATGCAAGACTAAAATTGTTTATCGGTAACACACAAGAGAACTATACATGAAACTATAGTGAATATAAAGTACATTCTCAAAGGTTCCAGAAATGTGACCCCTGCTGTCCCTGCGTGTTTTGTCATCTGTATTAGACTTTGTGAAACTACTGGAAATGCTTGCCTTTCAAACCGGAAAACCAAGACTGTTAACTGTGTCTGGCTTCTTGAAAGACAAACAGGAAATAACTTTGCTTTGTGAGACAGGGTTATCAGAGGGCTGGAGCACATCTCCTAAGTGTACTGCCAAGTATTTAGGTTTCCATTTGCAGCTTTAGCCTGCATTGTGCAGTCAAATCTCTGAAGTGAAGCAACCGATGGCTTTACCAGCTCTTCCGAGGTCAAGATATTTTGCTTAGGGTAGGCAAGGATCACCATTAAAGGGTCTATAAGCATGTGCCAATGTTAGCAGTCAGGTACAGAGTGCTCCTGTTTATACTCCATGGTAACATCAAGTGTGACTTATTAAAGTTAGGGGTGATTTTGGTCATCTCGTGAAAGCACAGTGCTTCTTCAGCTATAGGGTATGTTCACATGCACTGTACTATGCTGCAGATTTCAGGCAGGTATGCAATATAAAATCCATAGCGAACAGTTACAATGGCCTGTGCAAGAATTGGTCTCAATGGGTTGTCAGGCAGCAATTTCCTAGAAACCTTCCTGTCTAATCTAAGGGAAATTTTGGCAGCACATCTATGACTCTGTTCACACTGCAGGCTGCACGCTGCTTGTGGCTTAAGTACAGGAAAAAAAAGAAGGTGCAACAGCAACCCACAGGTACAAGGGCTTACCGTATATACTCCTCCCAGTGTACACACGGCAAACACCTTGCTGGAGTAGGGACCGTGTCTCTGGGGACGCCTTAACGTGGTGACATTGTACACTCGGATCAAATAGTTTGCTAAGATTCTCACTTTTTCTAAATTTTTTATATTTTAATATCTACAGAGCAGGTGTTTGCCGTGTGTACACTGGGAGGAGTATATACGGTAAGCCCTTGCACCTGTGGGTTGCTGTTGCACCTTCTGTTTTTTTCTCTGTCTAATCTAAGGGATGACTTATACCATTACTTTTTTGGGCCACTTTTTGCTATATTAAATATTTTTTTTATAAAATGTAACAGTTTTTCTGGTCAATGTCATATCTAATAAAGATAGTGCGCAATAAAATAGATCTCTGAGTAACAATTGGGAATTGATCCCAAAAACATTACGCAAGGCTCTCACTGGGCACTATTTAGCAGGAAAGGTTTAGCAACTTACATAGTGGCTTGAATCCTTATCATCCACTTTCCTTTTTTTGAGGTCATTAGAGTAATCTGGTCCATTTCGCCTTTTATCTGCTCCTCGCAGACTGTCAGAAAGCAACAAAGAATTACTCTGCAAAAAGGAAAAAAATAAAAATAATGTTCAAATAATTTGTATTCAGTTGTTAAACTGATAGTAACCACAGCCACACAACCTACATAACGCAAAATCCTGGTATGAACGTATGTGAATGTGTAAGGAAACATTAATGCTTCCGAAACTTAAAAACAAATGTCAGCTGTGCCTCTTTCAGATGTGGGGTGGATTTGCAAAGGTTGCATGACTTGTTACAGTGCAAGCCCAAACCTGGGGTTAACGAGAAGGCATTTCGGTCATCTCCGTGCTCACAAAGCCCCTATTGGCTAAGGCAGCCAAGAACCTGAACTGAAAACTTGGCGAGTCATTTAACAGGTACTAAGCCACTAAATCAATCAGTGCAAAGCCTGATACAGAAGGGTTATTCCAAGATCACCCAACATAAAAAAAAAAATAAAAAAAAATTATGTAGTTTTTATTAATGATATCTAGGTGCTGAGACCTCCACATTTCTAGAATGAGAGGTAGAAGGGTTGTGTCCTTTAAGGTTCTTATTGCTATTTTGGGGAGCTGAGCAGACTGTGTGACTGTGTAAAACTGATATGTTATAGACTTCCAAAGCCTTCATGTACAGATATATAAGTATTTGTGTATCAATTACAAAACCTTCTACATAGTGCAGTTTTTTTTTCCATGAGTGCTCATTTAATAACGTATTAAACAGCTCATGTATAAGGGCAATCGTAACTTAGACTACTCTAGATCGGTGATTAGCTGTCATGTTTAAAAGTTAAAAATGTTCAGCTGCTTAAAAGCTACTGCTTTGAGCCAAACCTAAGAAGGTACAGAATCTAAAAAAGGCAATGAATAAGTGCATAGAGCAGAGTCACCACCAGAATACTCTACAATATTACACCCTTTACACAGAGGCCTCAGAATAGAACATTTGTGCACATATGATCTCAAAGAACCTTATTTACTTCAGTCCATTAGGTGTAGGCAGCAAAGACGTCCCTTTGGATGCATCCTGCAGAGGTTCATCAGTAACTTCATGGGGAATATAACAGTTTATCATATATTCCCTGGGAAGCCACGGAAGAACCAACGTAAGTAGTATCCAAGGGAATCCAGGTCATTTACAACAGAGGACAAACAGAGAGAAGTTTACAACCCTTTTACGTTTGATGTCAATCATCATAAACCAGGTAAATGAGCTTATCTCTAGTTTTCAGGCATCAGCAGACTGAAATATGGAGGAAAACAAGAGGTTCTCCAAGTCAAAGGGGAACAACTTCTGACTCTGGGACACTGAGGATCTATAAAAATGTCAGCTTCGAAAAGTCTAATAAATTAAATGTGCCTTTCTTTAACTCTTTGTTCTTGCTTTCTCACCCATTTTTTAACCCAATCTCAGGTTGACAATTCTGTAAAGGGAACAGCTGTAACCTTTGAATGAAGCATGTGACCCGACGCCCCCTCCTCCAAAAAAAACAAAACTGCAATATGTATGCTAGAACAATGTTTTGAAACAAAGTACAAAAATATATATTTACAGCAAAAAAAAAAAAAAAAGTTAACCACTGATGTGAAAAGGACGGGAATGTTTGGAGCATGTTCGGCAAAAACCAGAGCTAGGGGAAGAGGGGAGGTTTCTATGGTTAGCAACCCACACTACATTTTGATAAAGCTTTTGGGAGGTCATATTTTGCACATTCAAACATTTAGTGAACTAATGGACTGAAAATGGAGTAAAGATCACCCCTATAGCAGAGAATGTAAAAATGAAGGAACAATAAATAAGGATATACGCAGCTAGATTTCCATGCACATATTGTATACAGTGACCACAGTTCACTAGAGAACTCTGCAGTGATCTAGGATCAGTTTATCTGAACCACAGAGGGGTCAGGGTGATGCAGCTGTAATATAGATGTTAAAACATGGCCCCATTAAAAGGGGTTATCCAGGATAAGAAAACATCTTCCAGAAACAGCACCACTTATGCCCTCAGTTTGAGTGTGGTATTGCAGCTGACGTGAATGAAGCACAGTTGTAGTACTGCATACAAACAGAGGACAGGTGTGGTGTTGTTTGTGGCAGATAGTAGCTGTGTATTTAATCCTGGACAACCCATTTAACGCCATCTGAAGCTGGATGGATAGTTTTCTTATGCAGGCAAATTTGAGGAGTGAGCATGTAAGCTTGAATCGCATTACTTACTGTTCCTGGCTCTCTCTCTGCTCATGAGGAAACCCACAAATGCAGTCAAGTCCATTGTGGTAAAGAAGCAAAAACACAAAACAAAAAAAAAAAAAGAAAATAAAAATGACAAATTAGAAGTCTTTCAAGGGCGTTTTATTTTCCATTCATAGTAAATCATTTACATTTTACATGAACAACCAAACAAGAATTAAAAGTGCAAATGTGCCCGTTATGCTGCAGATTACATGGTGTTGCTTTTGCTGCAGTTAACTTTGCATTAATTGTGGTAGGCAAAAAAAACAAACAAAAGTTTTTGACACAATGCAAAAACATTGCAGACTGTTACAAGTTCTAATATCAGAATGAATATACACACTGTACAAAGATCAATAGGCTTACTACATTCTGTACATATACCTTCCCGTCCAAGCTATGTAAAGTTTATTACCCCTAGAAGGTAAAGAGTCATATATAACTCGACCTTGAGTGCTATGGCATATATATAGTTAGGCCAGTATGGCTATAGACAATAATGACAAATCATGGTTACAGAGTGCTTATCTTTATTTTAAACATTATATTGCAAACATAAGTGGGTAGAAAAATGCAAAAAAAAATATAAAAGAAAATCTTAAAAATCCTATGTCTGCTTTCCATGCCTCTCACCTCTATGGTGGTCTGAATCGTGATGCTTCTTGTCATCCTTTATGGCAAGGTGAGATTGCCCACCAAGTGCATTAGAAAGGGCAAGGAGGCCGGCACTGCTTCCTAGAGGTGGCATACCGGGAGGCTGTAGTCCTGACGGATGTGGAGTTAGAGGCACTGGTGGTCCATGACTATGCGATAAATGTTGAGCTTGTAGCTGCTGCTGCTGTGGTGCAGATTCGTTCACACAGGGTTTTCCCAAGCAGAAATGAAAAAAGAAAGATATATGAATTATATGGCAATGAAACGGTAACTCGGTTTAAGTTGTCAGCAAGTAACTAGAGATGAACAAATCTCAAGCACAGCCAAGTTCGTCCAAATCTGAACACTCTGCATTTGATTACCAGTGGCTGCTGAAGTTGGATGCTGCCCTGGAGTCCTTGAAAACATGGATACAGCCTATAGCTATACCCATGTTTTCCAGGACCCCCCTAGGGCTGCATCCACCTTCTTCAGTCACCTGTAATCAAATGCACAGCATTCAAGTCCAAACGAAACTGAGCGAGCTCGAGACTCACTCATTTCTAATACTAACAAGTCAACATATTCCACACACATCTTTCAAGTTATTTGACCTCTGCTACTTAAAGGGGTTATCCAGGCTTAAAAAACATGGCAGTTTTTTTTTTTTTTTTTTAATTCCAGAAATCACATCACTCTTGTCCTCAGTTTCAGTGTGGCCCACTGAACTAGAGGTGAACAGTCCCACACACAACCTGCAGACAGTTTTGGTTTTTTTTTTTTTCTCGCAAAAAAAAAAAAAAAAGTAGATCCTGAATAACCCTTTTAATGTGTGGTTGGAGTCTGGGTGCAGACAACCCAACAATCACTTGAACAAGTGGAGAGAGGGGTTCAGGTAAATGCTTATCTCCATGCCGCAGTCTATAGACTTTATAAAGTCTGCCTCCTGCAGGAAGAGGAGAAACTAGGAGAGAAGCTCTTAGTGGAGCACTTCTCCCTACTCATTCTAATGATCAGTGAGTGTCTGAACACCTAGATCCTGACTGATCAAAACTTTAAAATACTAGTAACACTTAAATACATAAACCCCCCCCCCCCCCAAAGGAAAAAAAAAAAAAAAAAAAAAAAAAAAAACACACACACACACTACAAGAAATAGCACTACACTAGTCTATGGAATGCATATGATATTGCAGCTAAACCTCTACTCAAGGGAATGAGACCATGCTGTAAAAGCAGAACTAATCTATGATCAAGTTCTGTAAGAGTCCTTTTACGCACACAAATAGCTTAAAGTAGCAGTTAACAAATTTTTTTTTTTGAACCCCCCCGGTAGTGGCTGGCACGTATACTTACCAAAGCTGTTCAATGTCCCACGGTGCCGTTCAAATCGGGCGCGCGCTCACATTCGCCTCTTCTGTGAGTCCTCTTCTTTGAACGACGGAAGTCACGCGCTTCCATAGAGAATGCATGAAAGCGAGTGACTTCCGCCATATAATGACAGAACAGAGAAGAGGAGTCACAGCACAGGCAGATGTAAGCACGCCTCGGATTTGAACGGCACCCCAGGACACCAATCACCTTTGGTAAGTATACGTGCCAGATGCTACCGGGGGGAGAACAGTAAAAAAAAAAAAAAATTGTGAACTGCTACTTTAATCGCTCGTTTAGCAGTGAGGACTCTCTTTTAAACAATAGGTGTTTAGATGAGAAGATAGAATATGAAAAGTCGTTAATGTGATTACAATGAATGATTTTTTTTTTTTTAAGTAGCTCTCTGGAATTAAGGGCGCTTTATAAATAAACTTAAGCATAAACTTGGTGGAGACAAATAATTTTGTGCAGAAAGAACTTTTACATTAGCCATTGAGTGTATAAGGAAATATATACTCATCAGCACTAAGCTCCATACTATATCCAATGAGGCAAAGTGATGCATTACTACTTAAAAAAGTGCAATATTCAACTATCATGCTAAGCAGAAGAAGCCAATACACACCAATAAGCATCTTGTAACCTACAACCCAGCCACATAGTGGCAGCAGCGAGTAAAAGGTGTGATCACATGGGAGATCTGCAGACAAGTCTAAATACTACCAGGATGTTAGACACCCAAAAATGATCAGAATCCTATATACCGTCCTTAGCAGGGAGCAGACTATTAAGCTTAAATTTAACACCCGTAATACTACACGCAGTACTGAGACAGCACTCTGGAAGCAGCCTGCAGTGGATAGCTGATACTAAATCTAGGGATTGGAAACTAAAGCCAACAGATTACAAACTGGAGAAAAGATAAAAGCAAACCAGGATTAATTTAACAGATGACAACGACAGCTCCAATCCTCCATTATTAATAAAGACCTTCCAAAAAGACAACCTAAAGGGAAAAGGCAATTCTAAAATTTGGGGAGATCCCCACCACACCTGCCATATAATATGCAGGACAATATATGCAACCTAGTTATTTATAGGCTTTCCAAGGATTAACTAGATACTCACACAAATAAGCCCTCAAGAGGTTAACCTCATCCTCTTAAGCTTCACACACTACAATCCTAGATATAGCTGGCAACCACAGCCAAGGAGCGAAATAAACCAGCATCTTGCTAATCCTTTAGCCAATCACCTCATGCAAAGAGAGCCTGTTAGGAGACAGACAACTCAATCCGCTGATGCTGGCTCGGTGCGGGCACACAGACTTTTGACAGAATGCTCAATCATAAAACATTATGTAAGAAATGATCACAGCTTGTGGAAGTTCCTGTGCCAGCAAACCTATCCGACCAGTTTTCTATGCAGATTGCCAGCTAAGAGGCCACTAAAGACATTTATGTAAACAAACAGCAAGAAGAGGAAGAAAAAAAAAAAAAATTGGGGAACACCTATATATTCCCAGTGCAAAAGGGCCCTGAGGAAGCCTCAGCCTGTTCTATTAAAATGTATTGATATACATGACCATTCATGTTTTTTTTGTGTGGGGGTGCTGAAATATTTTAGCCCACCACCATCACAAATTGGCTGCTGCTGGGAAGCGGAGCCAAACTTGATAGGAGAATTATGTCTGCCTTATTTGCATGAGAAAACACATGATCTTTCTCACTCCTAATAGGTGTCTAAACCGTTAAATTACTATTTCTTTTCTCCAGGGTGAAAGACGCTGCTCCTCAGGAGCATGCCCCCCCTCTATTGTTCTGTCTGCTAAGTCTGCCTGCTCAACAATACTGACAGCTGCTATCAAACCGGCCAGTGCATACTTCCAATGCAGCTGCTGCTTCTAGCAACAGACAGAGGCTCCTCCAATCCCCTCCCCTCCAGGGATACAGGTTGACACACTGCATTTTCAATGAAGGGGAGCAAAGGTCCAGCGAATTGTCAACCCAATTTTATGCTCCTGTGATTCTGCGGGATGCACAAAAGGCTCTTTTAAGTGAGAAATGCAGAAGCTGAAGGAGGATCATTGCCTGGCTCTATATGGGTATTGATCACTTAACATATGCAAATTAACCAATCATATTTAAGCACGGGGAAAAAAAAAAATAAAATTTAAGAGCGGAACACAGGCACTAATGCTCATGCAAAATAAATGAAAGTGATCTTCCTGCGCAGATTGGATTACGTATATTGATTTAAATGTGTTCAATAGCTGTTCACATGTAAAATAAGCTCAGCATTTGGGGAGTGGGCGATGTAAATGAAGAGCCGCATTTAGAAGGGGGGGGAGGGAGGGTGGCGGAGTGAAGAAGGTTAGGGGAGGGAATGTTTATGCAAGGCTAAGCTGTCAAGTGTAATAAAGCGGCTTGAATAAAACGTAAGCTGAAAATCCACTGAAGCTCCCCATTTCAGGGAGGAAAAAGCTATTAAAAGGAAATGAAGGTCACCCTCCCAGTTTATTTCACCTAATTGACTGCCAATGGCTTACCACAGGCAAACCAACTGCAGATCTGCAATTGAGAAACTGATGAAAGGAGAGTTTTCAAGCTGAGACTCATTCTTTTATCGGCACTAATCCTCCCGCGTTTTTATGTTTTTTTTTCTCTCCCTCCGTCTCCAGTTGGGATGTAATTTTAAGCACAGATGGATTAACTGGTCCCATTGTCTGCAGACGTCACTGGACTATGGCACTGTTAATCCATACAGCAGCATGTCTAATTATCATTACAAAGTGTCTGAGGGAACCATAAAGACCAGCAGGGCATCTTCTCACAAGCAATTAACATAAATTGATAAATGAGTAATCTGAATCAGCTCAAGCCGCTCACATGAATAAAATCAGAAAGGACAGCTCCTTGATGCGGCTACTTCTTTCTGCCTGTGTTGGGAGGCCAGAAACCCGGCAGAAATACTCCAGACTGTGTGGCGGGAATAATTGAATTCACACAGAGGGAGGAATGCACGGTTCAGTGAATTCATTAATGCGTAACAAATAACTTGTGATTGACAGTCACACGGAGGCAGCATTAAGCAACAAACAGATTAAAAGGCAGGGGTGGAGGAGGGAGACGGAGGGGGGAGATATACTAAAACCTGCAAGACACCATCATGTCAGGCAATTAAATAAATAAGCACAGACAAGCTGCTCAATCTAGCGCCATATTTCAGAAATGGACATTGATGAAATAGCCCCTTGGGGTTTGGCGAACAATTTCGAACAACAGTGAGGGGCAATTTGCACCATGTCATTGAAAGGGGAGTTTAACACCCTGCACTGTGCCACCTATACATAATAGGGGCTCAAATGAGACGACAAAGGCCTTTATTATGTTCAATGGACATCTCACTCAGTCTGTTTTTTCTTTTTTTATTCCAGGGTTGTCACAATTATGCAGGTCCAGCTAAGGAGCAGGTTTTTTTTAATCAGGTTTTGAAGCTTTTGCTCTTTAAGCCACAGTTCAAGTAAAAATACTAGGTGCTGGGCTATAACTTGACATATTTAGGGTAACGCTTATAATAAAAACAAACCAAAGCCAAAGGTCCCTGCAGCTGACCCATAAAAGAGCCAACCCCTCCCCACTCCAATATATCACAATTAGCAGAGGTACACCTAGCGGCTAGTAGGGGGGTTTCTGCAATGAACCTGCCAATAGTGACTATACCCAAAAGGTGCCAGGAGCACAATGGGTTTTAGTGGTGGCCCCTCCATCTCAATGCTGATGGATCTCTGCTTGCAGGCATTGGTCAACTGTTTTCCTAACAAAAGGGAGTATTCAAGTATACATATTTGTAAAAGATATGTAAATTATATAACAGAAATTGATATATTGTTTATATGTATACACATCTTAACATAGAAACTAAGCTATGACAGATGCCATTAACTGGCATCCACGTCATAGGTATAGGATTAAGCTAAATATCAGGACATCCTCCTAAAGACAATGCAATGCAAGATCTGCCTTAGGGCCCGTTCACACTACGGAATCAGCGCAGAGATTCCACGTTCCTCCGCTCTGTGTCTCTCTGCTCAAAGAATTAACATGTAAATTCTTTGAGGGGGAAGGTGTGGAGAGCAGAGGTGCAAGAGGCCTTCCACTGAAAGAGATAGCAGACGGGATTTGGCACAGAGTCAACGGGCAGGGGTTCCAAATGGAGTCTCCGCGCCAATTCTGTAGTGTAAACGGGCCCTATTCAAGATGATATTCCCATGCCAATCTTTGGACTATGAAATCAGAACTTTAAGCAATATAAAAATAAAGGAGCAAACAAACAAGGACACAAATCTGCAATTCACATAATATTCACAACATTGACAAAGACAAACAAAGATATGTATCAGAATACCAAATGTAATAATCCTTACACCCAATAAGCGCTGCTTAGCCAATTTGTTGGATGTCTTGGTTTGCCCATTCTCCCACGTACGAATGCCATTATAGCCTTAACCCTCTATAGCTCAACTTGCCAGGCAGTTCAACCTTTGTAAATTAACCAAAACAGGTAAAAGCTTAAAGGGACTCTGTACCCACAATCTGTCCCCTCCAAACCACTTATACCTTCGGATAGCTGCTTTTAATTTAAGATCTCTCCTGGGATCCGTTTGGCAAGGGATGCAGTTATTGTCATAAAGACAACTTTTAATCCGGCAGCGCTGTGTCTAACAGCCGGGGCTTACATTTGTATATGCATTAGGCTGCCACAACCTCTCTGTCCTTCCTCCCCACCCTCCTCATCATTAGGAATGCTCCAGGAACATTTACTGCTGTTTGAGCTTTGCACAGGTGTATTAACGATCCAGTCCATGTTCATTAGACACACAGGTGGGGAATAGAAAGCAATCTGCCTGGAGCATTCCTAATGACGAGGAGGGTGGGGAGGAAGGACAGAGTGTGTGCCAGCCTAATGCATATACAAATGTAAGCCCCGGCCGTTAGAGACAGTGATGGCGGATTAAAAGTTGTTTTTATGACAATAACTGCATCCCCTGCCGAACGGACCCCAGGAGAGATCTTTGATTGAAAGCAGCTATCTGAAGGTACAAGTGGTTTGGGGGGGGGGGGGGGGGGGGGGGGGGGGGGTCAGATTGTGGGTACAGAGTCGCTTTAAAAAGGTGAAGCCATGCAAGCTAGAGGACAATTTCCAAGGTAGATGACCCCATTCCTAAAATTGCTGATGGTACCCAATGTAACCTTATGTTGAGGTCCCATGAAGGAAACCAAGACACCCAGGTAGTAAATGTGTCATAAATAACTCAGGCACCACCCTGGAAGAGCTTGGTAATAGTCTTTTCTAGTGTGGTTAGATAGCATACAGTGATAGATATTCTTATGCAACAGGACAAAACATTATATAAAACATTAAGTAAAGAAAGCTGGTTATACACACTGTAGGAGGTAGACCTGGAAGGCCACGTACCCCGATGATGGCATTCAGCTCTGCCATTGTCACTTGTTTGGCACGCTCTACGGCCTGAGCCACCTGTTGCTGATGCTGTAGGGGGAAAAAATATTATTCAAACAACTATTTTAGAAAAGAAAAAGTAATGCACCCCTGATGTAAAGTGTGGTAGCCTCTCCAAGAGTCTATTGAGTGTCAAGTATCTACATTACAACTAGCGAACATGTGTCTTGATGGACATGCGGTTTTAATTGCACTAACATGTTACAGTGCGGCACCTCTAATGCTGCAAGCCGACATGATCTGAAGGAGAATGGAGAAAAGAAATTCTCTCAACCAGCGATTCCTCGAACTTTTATTTCAATCCTTTTGATTGCATTACACTAGTGCAGGGATGGGGAATCTTTGGCCCTCCAGCTGGTGCAAAACTACAATACCCAAAGCTTTAGCTGTGCAAGCATGATGGGAACTTAGTTTTGCAACAGCTGGAGGACCAAAGGTTCCCCATCCCTGGTCTAGTGGTATAACACTGCACAGGATGTGCCGCAGGCAATGACCAATTCTTCCAGG
Source organism: Dendropsophus ebraccatus (assembly GCF_027789765.1). Classification (NCBI taxonomy): domain Eukaryota; kingdom Metazoa; phylum Chordata; class Amphibia; order Anura; family Hylidae; genus Dendropsophus; species Dendropsophus ebraccatus. The sequence continues at coordinate 54,835,257 of NC_091456.1, read as the reverse complement.
CCATAACCAGGAGGAGCAGCCTTTATCACAAAACAGCCATTGACAACCTGTGGTGAATCCTGTGCCGTGTTCTTTTGCCACTGGTGTAATGCCATATGGATAATCTTTGTTATTAGGAATCTCTGTGTGAATGCCGGAATTTATATTCTCCATTGGATTCATTATGACTATGCACTATTTTTGCCTGAGCACCACCTGTAGAAAACTTAAGACTACTGCAAAAGGTACAAGGAAGAAGCCATGAGTGGTTGAGCAGTGCCGGTTTAGTATTTGGATTAGATTGCAACAAACTATTATTAGTTGCAATGAGTTGCTGTGTAGCCCTAACCTTAAGAGAAAAAGGTAGTTCCACTGCGCTTTCATGATAACCCAAACTAATGACTTTCCTTTCAAATGCACACAGTGAACACTGTCTCAGAGTAAAGGTGCCTTTAATACCGGTTTCACATGGCTATAACAGGGCAAATAATACCCCGACATCTGGGATTCTAATGAACCCAACATAAATCCCTATGGTTCAGTTAGAACAGGAAGGGACCTGCATACATACTGCCACAACACTCCAATGTAGGCCCATTACTGCCATGCAAAGCTGGCCTCAGCATTAACTTTGTACCCATCTAGATGGAAAAAGATGTATATACACACACACACACACACACACACACACACACACACACACACACACACACAATAACTGGCAAATGTTAACTACATACTGAGTCAAGGAGCTAGCAGGAGAGAATGTTACACCTCAAATTATAGTAGTTTGGAGTCATTATATTTACAAAGTACCTTTTGCTAGTCATCTATCACTAACACGCAGGTCTCCGCTGTTTGTCCTAATGCGGTTTGCTTTTGTACAGTAATTAGAATAGTGTTCTTTGATATACGAAGCACCCGTATTCTCCATTCCCATAGCCTGCCCTGCAATCTGTTATGTAAAGAAGCAGGGGGCTCCACACACCATTACTAGAACAGATGTTCTTCACACTTATGCAACGCGATAAAATTAACATTGTAAAGCTAACTAATTTGCAAACAGAAGTAGCATAATTGCACTTTAGCAGCCAGCATTTTACTTACTTCCTGAGAAAGAAATGGGATGACTTGTGCACAAATCGTGTTCAGTCTCTTGGCAATTTCTGTCTGCGGTGGAGAAAAAAGTATGTAAATAAACAGAAAAAAGGCGATCATAAAAAAATAAAAAAATGAATAATAGTCAGTGACTTTTACAAAAGGGAAGAGCTATTTAACAAAGTATTAACTGGTTTGATAACCAGCTAAATTTTAAGCCTCAAAATGCTAGGTTCATACCATGTACCACGTCAAAGGTAAACTGACCACAACATACCATCCGCCTTAAATGTTATGAACATTTTTATTTATTTATTTTTTTAAATTCTTGTCTTGTACTTATGGTGCAAAAATTTCCCCTATGGCTCTCAATCGAAAAACTTTGCTTACTTTTGCTTCTACAGACTCCACAATAAGAGCACTATTTTCTCTCTATACTTGTGCACAAAAGTCCCTGCAAACAATGCGAGTACAAAGCCTTCAGTGAGCTAAACAAAGTCGAGAATTTCCCAAATATATATTTTTATTACAAGGAACTCAAGACCGTGATCTCCTAAATGCCACGCAAGTATAAAAAAATTTTGTATAGCGCACACAGATTCCGCAGCGCTTCACCTGTTTTTTTTTTTCTTCTTTTGGGAGGTGTGGGAGGAAACCGGAGTACCCGGAGGAAGCCCACGCAAACACAGAGTGAACATACAAACTCTTTGCAGATGTTGCCCTTGGTGGGATTTGAACCCAGGACTCCAGCGCTGCAAGGCTAGTGCTAACCACTGAGCCATCGTGCTTGGTGGCCTGGTGTCTAAATACTTGGAATATGGATCAAAATTTTCGCCTTTTAACATAATGGGGACACCCCCGCATAAAATGTAACTTGTAAACTTTCTACTTCCACATCGGTGGATGCTTTGATCACGACTTCAACTTTTGATGCCATGGCACCCCAAACAGCAACATGAGCAGTCTATCAGTCAATAAAATAAGCCATGACAGTGTCAATGTTAGACTACAAAACCTACACCACCTTCTAGTAGTTTTCTGAACAATCAGATACCCTAAGAGCTTGGGAAGGGTGGACCGCCGCACAAATACATTATAAAAGGCTAGCATGTGCATAAGGGAGACAAAAAGCAGTACTTAGGATCTGCAACAAATATCCTCAAGTGCAATGTTTCAAGGATATCAGCAATTATGTATCTCTGTAGCTTTCTGAGTGGCTCTGTGGCCAGAATACAAATCTGTAATGTGTATATTCAGCCCAGCACTGCAAATCAAGATAAGCAGGAATAAACCAAATCCTTCATGCTTGAAGCAGCACTGGCAGACAGAAGAGTAATAATTGTCCAAGTTCTTTGGCACCATAAACCACAGCCTACAATGTCAGGAAAAGGCTCTTGTATTTGTATGGCAGCTCTCAGAACATCTCAAGAGCTCTTAATTGTTTATGTTCCTAATGCCGACTCTCTTGAGTGTGTTCATTTTTAATAGCCGGCTCAAGTGTACAGCCTATCAAAGGACAGAAACACAACCTAACTCATTGGTTCCTGCTATCTGAACGATGACCAGGGTTTATTTGCAAATGACAAGCTTGTAGCCCTCCATTCAAGAGCTCTGCTGCTATGTTAAGGATTACTAAAATTAGCAGAAAAACTACAGCATCCAGCAAATCCAAGCAGTGAGCTTACACCTAAGTCTTACCAAACAATGCGCTTAACAATTACCTGGAACTTAGGGTGGTATTACTCGGGCCGAGCAGGGCCCGATAATACCTGTAAACGAGCAGCGATATTACACGGCCCGATAATCGTTAAACAAGGGCTGCAAGGTTATGCCCTTGCATAACTATATACATTACCCATCCACGTTCCAGGGCTGCTGCGGTCTTCTTCTCCCCGGGTCCCGCGCGCTGTAACGTCAGAGTGGCCTGTCAGCTGACAGGCCACTCTGACTTTACAGTGCGCGGGACCCAGGAAGAAGACCGCAGCAGCAGCCCTGGAACGTGGATGGGTAATGTATATCGTTAGTCGCCGCCCGCGCACCGCTATTACACGCAGCAGTGCGCGGCCGACAAAAATAGGTCAGAACCTATATTAACGATCAGCCGATGATCGCCGTCATCGGCTGATCGTTGTATTTATTACATGGAACGATAATCGGCCGATTATCGTTCCGTGTAATAGTACCCTTAGTGTCTAAGGAAACTTTTTTTTTAGAATCTTATCAATGATATATATGTAATATAAACAAACAGTAGAACAATGGTCAACATGCCTTAGAAAGCACCTTGTTTTCAGTGAGTACATCTTATATATATTACAGTATCCATTATATATTACGGTATCCAAACAAAAATCAATCAATAAATCAATCTACTGCCCACGTAGGCATGACCACTGCGTATCAATACCTTAGATATTTTCTGAAAATTCTCTAACAATGAAATGCATTAATGATCCGGAGACTTTAATACTTCGACGACTAATGATAGAAATAATATACTTAAGAAAAAAAAAATTACAATGAGATAGAGTGTAAATATATATATATATATATATATATATATATATATATATATATATATACACAAATATATATTTCAAAGTACTGTATATACATTTCAAACTGGCTTTCAGTTAGTGACATAGGGTTAAAAGGCCTGGCTCAATAGCTGAAAAGTCCTCCTAGACATAAAAATGGACTTCCTGCCATTTATACTATGCAACATTGTAAACCACAAAGGAATAAAGGTCAATGTTGCACTTTTTGTCATTACTGAATCATTTGAGATAATCTGTGTGGCGGATGAGAGAAAAATCGAAGGCAGTGAGAACGCTGCAAATGGCTTATTGACCTCAGAGCAATTTTCATCTCCATCTGTCTAACAGCAGACATATGGGAAGGGGGGAAATGCTCTGCGCTGAGCATTTTTCCTTTTTAAATCCACGCCACTCTTCTTAAATGCTTGGCACTCATTATGTAAACCAGGAATCCATTAATTGATTGGTTAAGGAGAAACCACACAAACACAGCCGGGCAGTCCCTCCCCCAACCAGCGTCTAAAAGGCAGGCCATTAATTTTACAAGTAGACACAGACACAGATACAATATAGGATTTAAAAAAAAAAAAAAAGTAGATTCCCCCCCCCCCCATAAGCTTTATAAACAAACTTTCTGCTGTGTGATAAAATAAACTTGCAGCGAGTGAATGGCAGGAAGGTGCATTTGTGAATTACTAAGGAACGATCCACTAAAAAAGTAGAATCATATGGATCTGGAAGCTGCGCTCCCTACAGTATATCAATGTCAAACAGCATGTCAAGCTAAGAATCAATTCAGGTGTATGCCACTGCCAAATTTCTCTGATCCCAAATGAGCTTTAAAATTATTTTATTGCTCAAAATTTAATTTGTTCCAAGTCGTGTCTCCATGACAACGTTGGCTAACCCTGCAAATCATTTGGGTAATTGGATATCTTATCTCTCTATTGCTCTCAAATCGAATGATTCTGCTGGAATTGGAGCAGCCAATCAAATTTACAGGTCTCCGGAGTAAAAGGCTTAGGAAAGTAGCCACATTCATCTCCTCTTTACTGCCATATTAACTGGAAGATGACAAACTGCAGAGGTTGGATCTCAAAGAGCATTTGGGATTAACAACCGCTATCTGCACATGCCCTTCCTACATACTTTTGTTTCTTTCATTCATTTATGTACCAGTAAAGCACAGTCATAGTTCACACATGGAAAAACTGAAGGTGCTGCACAAAAAGTAACATTTAGTTGTTATTTTATCACTAGACAAGTGCACTTTCCATAACACAACAAGAGCACCAAGAACTACACTAAGGGCCCTTAAAGGGAAAGTGTCGCCTAAATTTTCTTTTACTAATTAGAGTCAGATACTAAAATGTACTTAAGGACATAGAGGAAAATAGACAGACTCTGTCCCCTTGAGATGAATGTAAAACATTGAGCATGCTCTGTGACCTTTAAAAAGGTAATTCCATAGGGATCTGCTATTGTATTGTATCAATGCTATCTACTGGTGTCACATTTTGCTGTAATGATTTACAGATCACTTTACAGCAGACTCATCACAACAGACAGAATAGGAAGCCTTAGCTTAGTTTTAGCCCCATTGGTGAGAAAGAAAACTGCAAGATCTCAGGATTTTATAATAGATGAAAAAAAGGAAAATTAGAAGAAAAAAAAATGCCACCAAAAATACTTAAACGTGTTTAACATAAAAATGTAATTTAAAGTCATTTTCTGATGACACATTCCCTTTTAACAGGTGGAGGTAAAGTCAGTAAAACAGTCACCAATAGGCTGTATATTACTCTGTTTAACCAGGGGGTGTGCAGCCAAAGAATGATATAAGTAATGGGCTGCACAAATGATCCAGTGATTGTTCATGAGGCCCTGTCTGCACAATCAAGCATTGTAGTGTTGCCGAGATCAGCAGCAACATCGTGCTGCTAATGGTGACTGCATGCAAGAATGGTTTTGCCCACGTGTGGCGACCACAAATGTGGGAACACAGCTTAGGCTTTTTAGATGAGCACCAACTACCAAAATAGGCACTCATATCACGACTGCAACAGGCATGTCTAAAAGTCAACCAGAATAGCACCACTCATGAGCCATGTCTGGGATTGCAGCTGCACTGGGCACATTTTAATCTTTGAGATATGGACGATAAGTCAACTTGCATACCAAGGCTGGTGTGCAAAAAAATTTAAATAAAATTCTAAATGTGAACAAAGATATTGCGGCACTACGGATGTATACTAATGTAGAAGAAAATGTTCTTAAACAACACGATGAGAAGAGAACTATGAAGTCAGCGAGAGAAGCTCTCTCTCCACAGAGCCGAGAGGAAATAGTGGCCAGCTCACTAGCAGCTGAACTGTTGCTGACATAAAGCCAATTGGCAGCAGAAGACCCTTGTCAAGATCTCAAGAGTTTTGCTCTTGTACATCTTTAGCATGTCAGAACTTTTAACCATAGTATGAAACATGATAACCCTTGAGTGCCTGACAAGTCTGTGAGACATCGCACTGTTTTCACAGAGCGGAGAACAAACTTTGTGAGGGCTGTGGGAGGAGAAAAAAATAGCCAAATTGGCATAACTCAAAATACTTTCACTTACTGAGCATATGAACGTGTCAGCGATCAAGCAGGTGTCATGTTGTCAGAGTGAACCTTTGGCTCCTAGGCATCAGTCATGACATAAAAATACTACAGGCTACAATTAGCAACAGATGACATGGCCTGGCTACCATAGTGAAAGCAAAGTACTGCCATAAGGAAGTGGTAGAGGCCCCAAACAATCCAACAAAATGAAGAAATGGGCTAATGGTCAACCAAGTAATGTCAGGACCACGTTTTCAACAGAAGAAACATATGAAATGAATATTCACGTAGCCAAATACTATATGGATATTCTTCAAATATACAATGGACATACAAATAAAACAGTGTGAATGATGCCTAATCTTGGTTTCAAAGTGCTTGTGTGTGGGAGCATCAGATGCCATTTCTTATAGTTTTCATGCATATATTTTAAATTTATGAGGCAATCGTCCAACTAGGATGGAGAATTGTGTTGAAGTAGTTTGGGGCTGTCATTCACAAGCAATAGCTATATAATACAAACTACTTGGACTCACACCCATTCACCACAAACTGCTTGGTTGTCATGTTATTTTGACCAGTGCTTCTCAAACTTTCTCCGGGAGCCTCACCCGACAGCACAAAAAGATGCCGGGGGGCCTCACCAAAGTGACCAAGAGGATGCTGGGGCCTCACAATCTAAGGTGGAAGTCATCTAAAAATAAAAACTATTGCCAAGACTACACTTAAAGAGGACCTGTCAGCCCGGCTAAGGTGGCGGAGCCCGAGCCTCATTGTAAATTTGCAGGCCTTGCGGCCAGGGCTACATGAACAGCCTCTAAATGCCAGTCTGACATTGGATTTTTTGACATGCTAGTTTTGAGCGACCAGCAGACGATGCTTGGTTGTTGGCTGATCACTAGCCCTATTAACCAAGGCCATATCTTCCTGATTTGACAGAATCATCTATGTAATAGGGACTTTACCTGTAACAGAAAAATCCATAGCAGCCCTGTCGCTGCAAACTGCTAAACAAACTATTGGCAGCTTGTGCTCTTCAATCTATTTATGGAAAATTCCAGCAGCGTCCCTACTCCTAAAGGGTTGGTTTCCTCACGTGTTTCCCTTGCTCAATAACACTGACAGCTCACCTAACTTCTTGTACTAAATAGAATAAGCTGAAATTGTGGTTACTGAAACCCTTTATCTGCTGCTACAAAAATAGGTCGGGTTTATGGTAAAACTAGATTCATACTATATTTATGTCTCTTTTAATGTACAGGTTTTATCAGGTCTGCTTGCACTGAATCACTGGGGCTGGGCTGCAATACCAGATGCAGTCTATGCACGGAAGTGGCAATGTTTCTAGAGAAGTAATAATGGCCACTTTTCCAATATTCGGTAACCTTTAAGCCACCTGAAGGCAAAATGTGAAAAGACATGTCTGCCCCAGCCCATCCAGAAAGCCAACCTCCACAAAACGCAGGTGGCTAGAGGGTCAGAATTACAGGCGCATGTAAAACGTTTACTACAAGGCAGGTCCTAGACATTATCCCTATTCACACAGAGAAACAAAGACCTGACCTATCACTTTAGCAAGAGAATACTGTTTCCAAGGACAATTTTACGGTTCCTCAATAGGCTCTGTGATCAATCTCCTGGGGGTTACTTGGCCATGGGGGGAGGGGGGGAATCTCATCTTACACTAAAGCCTCCATCAGGACAAGGCATTACACATCATGAAAATTATAAAAGGCACAATAAAAACAGAAGAATGCTAGCATTTTATGGGGAGAAAAAAAAAAAAAAGCTTGCTGCAATGTCTACACTTATTGTAAAGCTTAAATATTCAAGGAAACCAGATGGCAGGGAAGAAAAAAGAAATTCTGCACATATTTACCAAGTACATATCCTATTCACGCATCATAGTGCTAAGAGATGACAGTAGTCAGGCGGCTTTCACAAAACGTACGTGAAGCATCTACACACAGCAGCAGCCAGGGCGTAAGAATGTTAACGTTGTCTCTATGGATTTCCTCTGCCCCTCTTCCAATCTCCCAGTAACAAAGATGTTGTCAGAAATGACATTTTTTTGTGTCCCCAGATGATTCCTTGCTACCATTTGGTTATAAGCCATAAAGCAGGAATAATTTCAGCCTGTCAGGAGTCTAGCTAATGCCCAGTTTTCCCCTAGAGAGAATTCCTGTCAAACGTAATGAGTGCTCCAAAGGCCCTCTCTACAACATAATGAGCACTTAGGCCATGCTGGTGATCAGTCAGCAAAAAGCATCAATTTGAGCCTGCCGGCACCCTGGGGTCTACACGTCACCCGTTTTAATAAGAATTATGATTACTAGCTATCAAATGTCTTCTTACAATTATTAATGGCTGCAACCGAAGAAAACACCCAAGCCTTGGTGGCTGAAGGATAAAGAGGTAAAAGCTGCCACTACTGATGAATGGCAAGTCAAACCCCTTCTCTAGAAGAAATCACTGTGCAAACCTGCAGCCCTGTATAAATTACCAAGAAAGCGCCTCCTCTTCCACAATGCTAAAAGCAGAGTATTAGTTATCACACCAGACCTGAGATGTTACTAAAACACAAGCGCGGCGTGATGCTCTTTTTTTTGATAGCGTGAATGATATGACCAATATAAAACCGGTGCAATAGTGTTCTTCCCTTTAAGGATGCACATGTGTTCCAACAAACGTGCACAGGAGGAAAGAAACACAATCTGCTTCCACGAGAAGCCACGTGACCTGAAGCAATGAACAAAGCACCTTCCTTAGAAGCATTTACAGCAGCAGTGAATGCTAATGTCTACCCTACAGCCACATATAGACTAAGAAAACCCCCCACAGAAGCTCCGCTCCTTACAATTGCTTGCTAAAGGTCTTTGAATCTCCTCCAGACCTGAAGCCTGAACTAATCAATTTCTCTGCTGCGCCCTGGTCGGTCAGCCATGCTCTTTAATTTAATGAAACAAGAATTTTAGACGGAGTAGCACATATACATCAGGCACGAAGTGTATTGTTGCACTTTGAAATGTGTCCAACTGTGCAACTTCATCTAATGATAATCTTTTTTAAGAGGCAATCGATTTCTTAAAGACTTATTGTACCATCATCTCGATGAAAAAGTGAGCGTCAGCATATCTGCTGAATACTTACACCCTGCCATTAATGCTTTCTTTGGCAGACAATACAGGCTCAATTGAGGGTCCTCTGGGTTGAGCAATCATTTAGCTGCTCTTCTCTTATGAGGCCCTTAGTGCCTTGTTCCAGTTCAATACTCTTTTTATTCACCATTATCGTGGTCATAAGTGAGAATTTTATGGGAACACGCAAACCAAAATGTCCATGCCTCAAGTCTCCAATTCCAGTGACCTACATGTACGTCAAGTGCTCAGATTTTCCAAGTTAACATGCTGAACCTGATACAGCACAAAAAGAGTAAATCAGCAGAACACAAAACATGAGGTGGGGGCTCAGTAGACCAACCAACCTAAGGCCGGTTTATAGAAACACATTTCTAAGTACAGATTACAGAGAACCCTCTCCAAAAGACCACCTTTTTGAGAAGACCACCTCATCCAGACCTTGTTTCATGTGACTTTCAGTCCACCAAACCATCCACAGTGGCCATTTACTTTGAGACCACATTTTTGGGTGGTGGTGTCATATGTTTTACTGTACAGTGGTACCTTGGTTTAAGAGCGTTTTGGTTTAAGAGCTCACAGTTTTTCAAAATTGTGACTTGGTTTAAGAGCATTGCTTTGATTTAAGAGCTCCCTTTACTGAGTGGGAGCGCAAGTGGGGGAGGGGCATGGTCTGCATAGTGGGGTCTACAGCACTGTACTCTGACCCAGGGATTGTCCATCATCTTCCAAATCATAGCAGATCCACTTCAGGCTGGAGCTTACAGGGGACAGGACTGTGGGGGTAATCTCTCCATAGCTGTAACCCCTCTCTCCCCGGACAGAGAGCTGCATTTATGTACCCACATCTGCCCTGCTCAGTCCTTCATGCTCCCTGCAGTCTCTCTCAGCTCTTGTGTTTCCCATCCTCTCCATTACTGTACAGTAGTTTATGATATCACATTCTGCTGTTTCTTAATCTTTGTTTCATCTGTTTTACATGCAATTCAGTAAAATAAATCATTATTTTTGGGGTGTGGAACCAATTGTCTGCACTTCTATAATTTCTTATGTGAAAATTTGCTTTGGTTTAAGAGCAGATTTGGATTACAAGCACGGTCCCGGAACAAATTATGCTCGTAATCCAAGGCACCACTGTATTTTAATTCCTACAGGACCAGAAGTCCATTTATACATAAACTGATACCAATGTCACTACCCACGCACACCGTATAACCTACCTGCTTGTGCATTTCAATGTTCAGTCCATAGGACATCTCATAATACTGTGGAATAAAAAAGGAAAGAATGTGACTACACCAACTAAACAATAATATATGAAACAAAAGGAGAGTAGAGTAAAGTAAGGCTACATACCATCACATAATGCCTCTGCATCTCAGTTTTTTCACTTGCCAGTTTTTCACATTCCAATTTAAGGCTGCAGAAAAAAAAATATATATATATACATATAAATAAAAGCAGGTATACATGTTTTACAGGTAGAAAGACAGTTTAAGTCTTGTGCACTAATGTTCTTAATGTTATACAGATTATGTAATCCAAAGTAGTTCTGGCTTTAGGCAGTGTTCACATTATGAATTTTCAAACAAGGGTTTTCAGTTTCAACTGGTGAAAAGTCCCACAAAAAAGAACAAATCCAATGTGAACAGCGCTTGATGAAATGTGACAGGCAATTATTCTAATTGACATATTTACAGAATCATTAGTGGGAAAAACTTATGAAGTCAGTATTGATAAATTACAATATCTAGAAAAAGTAAAACTAAATCACAGCCAATACTTTGTTTTTGCTCCTTGTGCTTTTAAAGGCAGTAAATTCTTTAAAAAATTGATGTAACTAACATTATTTACCTGTGGATTCCCCACTCGGCGAGTCAGTGATTGGAGTGGTGTCCCACCCCAGTCACTGATTGGCTGAGCAGGCAATCCATCTGAAGGGTATGCGACGTTGCAGCAGGAGGAGTTGCGGAAAGTCGGCAGCTGTTAAAGATGGGCAAGGCAGCACCGCAAAGGCACTGGGATAGGCAAGTATACTTTATTACATTCCCACAGCCGCCCTTGCCTGCAATTGGTTTTCATTTTAGTTAGACTTCTTCTTTAAGTATTGGGACTATCCACATCTATTGGTTTCCAAGGCTTCAATTACCTAAAAAACACTTTTTGCAGCTCTGAAGTATCAAAGGCATGGCTAGGGCACTTCTTCTGTGCATTGGCCACACCTCTATGACACTAAGACGGTAATAAAACTAGGCGATCACACAGCTACAGTAAAGATATGGACAGTCTTACTGTTTACATAGCTATGAAGCCAGGTAAGCAGTTTGGAACTTTTTTGCAGCAAAGTCCCCCTTTAAATTGACAACTCTTGTTAGTACGGTGTTTTCTTTGAGTTAGTCTAATCCAACAGCTTGGTAGATCTGTAAGAACTTTCCCTTTCATCTGCAGATTAATTTACATTTTGCTCTAGAGATTCAAATTACAAGGCAATTCCCTAAATTATTCCTAGCATTAAGTAATTCCAGATTTTTCCTCTAAGTGACCTGAAATAACAGGCCATTAATCCAAGTGTATTTCCATTTCTCTGGGGTATATGTCATGCAGGAGAAAATCTAGCTCTGAAACATTGTTCTGTGTCATATCAGGGATTGGAGGATTTGCTACAATGTAAAAGTTGCTGGCTGAATGAGTGAACATGCCCCAAGAATCCTTCTCTTTTCTGCCATTGAAGTAGCTCTTATTTTTAAAGTGCTTTCCAGAACATGTAATATTAAATTATAAGAAAACTCAAATAAAGTGATGACTGTATGTAACACAGTGTTACATTTAAGAAAGTGTTAGATCCCAGTAAGAATTATAAGAAGCTATAATAACTTACTCTGATGCTAGAAAGGTAACACTGCTGACCCCCGCAGCAAAGCTGCTTATCCATCTCTGGGGTCAAGGCAGGCTTTGTAGTACCACTATATTACATACACAATTGGGCTAAAGCAGTGTTTCCCCAACAGGTGATGATTTGAGGATTTCCTATTGAAAGAACACCTGATGCACTGACTAAAATTATATCTGTAAAATCAAAAGGAAATTCTTAAATCATGACCTGTTGGTGGTCCTTGAGGACTGGAGTTGGTGAACACTGCAAGGCCATATGGCTATATTATATCCAATGTCATGTGGTCCAAGCAGCACTATATGTTCTGGTGTTTTTTGTAGCTCAGAAGTGTTATACAAGGAGACACTTTAAAAACAGCCACAAGAGACCTGAGAACATGCCCTAAGGACAGTTTCACATGTACCAAATCGCAGCGGATTTCATGCAGCCAGTTCCGCAATGAAATCTGCTGAGATACCCTGTACTGTTAGCCATGGCCAACTAAATTCAGCATCTGCCAGGCTACCAAGCGAATACATTACCTGCCCCCACACTGCAGGCTGCTTCTCGCTCAGCCAATCAGTGGGTGTGATGGGACAGAGCACTGATTGGCTGAGTGGTACACCAGGGAACCAGAGCGCGAGCAGGTAATGTATTAGACTGGCAGCAATGGGCTAAGTGGGCAGGGGAATAAAATTCTGCTGTGAGAATGTAGATCCATAGGAAATGACAGGACAGAGTATCGCAGTGTGAAATCCACTGTGATGCAGTATGTGTGAAACTGGCCTAAGGGAGCTTTCACATGGGATGGGAGTGCTCCAGAGTTTTAGTGCAGATTATATAAGTAACAAGAAAAGAAAAAAAAACGTAATGGCAGGTAGATTATGACTAGGCTGTATCCATGAATTTTCTAGAGCACCCCCTAACTTCTTCAGCCGCCTGGAATAAAACACCGATCACACTCACACACGCACGCTCTAATCGTGACCCATTAAAGTCAACGGGTAAAATCCACAACAAATCATGAAGCAGATCACAGTCAACTTTGTGCAAATTCTATGCCCACCATACACAGACAGTCCGTGAAAGACTAAAATCTCATCCATATTGCTGGAACACTGCAGGCTTCCTGTGTGCAAACCTGCAGTGTACAAGGCCAGTGTGAACGCACCCTAAAACTAACAAGCAGCAATGAATGAGAGTGAGTATAGTAACACCTGTGACAAATTGAGGCCTAAGCTGCTCCTGCCATCACTCCTGTCTGCATGTGCATCAGTCAGTCTGCTAAACAGCGCCTAATTTCCTATTTAAACAAAGCCTTATTACCGCTAAGCAGCCTCCTGTAGGTAAACAGCTTTGACTCATCTGGTGTTTTCAAGTCAAGATTTTGTTACAAAATGAAGAGCAAATATTGACAGTTCTCAGGCAGGTAGAAAACACGTAACACTGGGCGAAAAGAGACAAGTTTATTTGAACAGGACAAACCATTCTGAAAACAATAGCGTGGGGCGAACAACAAACGTCTGCTGAGCATCGCCACCTACTGGTGATGCCCAAAAACACTCCATCCATCTACACATGGAATGAAGTGGCTAAGGCCGGCTACAATGGGGAAACTAGAAACAGAGACACCACTTCAAAACACTGGGGCATTAGTAACGTCTGTAATGTCTACCACGGCCATCAGAAGCAGCCACACACAACGCAGCAATTTAAGCAAAACCATTCCATTTTGGGAGGATCAGCCAAATGTTTTGGAGGGATATTCTGACTATCTACCAGCAAGGAAAGGAGGAGACTATGGGACAACATGCCACACTACTGTTCTTAAAGGTGAGGTCTCCTCTAGGGGTGCCTTGCAGCAGCTTAGCCCCTCTCTCTATTGAGAACGCAGACACGTCTGACCTTCAGATTAGTGATGAGCGAACGTACCAAACTTTCAGGTCCGTCAAATGCCGAACTTTCAGGTGCTGAGAAACCCAAACTTTGGGTAAGTTCGCTCATCACTGCTTGGAATATATACAGCAAGGGAAGTCAAAAGGAATAGATGCTGGCCTTTCAACCAAAAAGCTAACTATAAGGTATTTGGCCCATCATTTTCGGAATAATGAGAAGTATACATATGCAAGACTGGTCGGCCTGACACCATCACGTTACTTCACCCTATAAATGATACTAAGGACCGCACAAGCAATTGTATTGTATAAATGGGTATCCTCATCTAAACTTGTTATAACAAGCAGGTCCAACTGCCGGGACCCACACAGATCCCACCAACATACACAGTCACCCCAGGCACCTGCACTCCATATGGGGCTGCTGAACTCGGACATGTTCGGTGGCCCCATAGGGAATGGATTACAGGCCGCAGGGGCAGAGCAGGAGCCCCTATCAAAAGGGGATAACCTGCTCAGATGGACGCCCCCCTCCAAAACAGGGCTGTGCTCTTCTATAGTACAGGACTTTGCACATCCTCGCTGGTACCAGCTCCTCAGCACGACTGACCTCCAAACTATTTTAGACCCGACAACACAAGTTCCTATAAAACTGACAATAATAGGACTTATTTCCAGGAACTTTTGTAATCACAAAAAAAAAAAAAAGTTAAAAGCAAATATTTCCACTTAAGAGTCATATTCTTCCCATCACCTCATGGAGACAGTCATGTGACTTTACAGTGATGTAACACCACATGACGTAATATTATAGACAAGATGTCGCCATACATCTAGTAAAGATTTTCACATAGGAGTCAAGGAAGTATTAAAGGATTTCTCTATTACAACTATTTTAATCTGACACCACTGATCCTTAAAGGTCTGACCTGATACCATAGATCAGTGATCTCCAGGCTCATAAGCTATGAGTCCCAGCACAGCCAACAGCTGCCTAGGCATGCTGGGAGTTGTAGTCTTGGACAGCCATAGTGTGAAGATGACAGGTAAACACCCATCAGGTATAACCCTCCCACCTGCCTCAGATACTCACCTGTGATACTGCGCTTGCAGAAACTGAAATTCCTCCTTAATGCGGTCCAAGGACTCCGGGATGGTGAATTTAAATGGCTGGCCTGCGGCCTGGTGCGGCGTCTGAGGAACCAAAAGACAGCAATGAAATTAAATATTAAAACTAAAACTTCAATACAGCTTCCACTTGAATGATACTGGAGGCAAAGCAGACATAATACCCCGCAGTCTGATTCCCACAACGGTCTCATAGAAGCCACCAAGAAATGTTTCCATATGACTTGCCAAGCAAAGCAGGAATGCTGATTAACTCATCGGAGCCCAGAACGGCTGTATTAGCAGCAAACACAGCCAATA
The DNA here is from genome assembly GCF_027789765.1 of Dendropsophus ebraccatus. NCBI lineage: Eukaryota > Metazoa > Chordata > Amphibia > Anura > Hylidae > Dendropsophus > Dendropsophus ebraccatus. The sequence goes on along the minus strand of NC_091456.1, from coordinate 54,819,713 downwards.
TTGTTCCCTGGACGGATAGGTGTGACACACATTGTTCCACCTCCCAGCACAGACCTCACATCTGGGACTAACTAGCTGAGTGACTACTGATCTATAGTCCTGGGTGAAGGTGCGGACTTCTGTAGCCTTCAGCACATCCAGCGGCAGAGCTGTAATAGTCATTGCCGCTATATACTGCCAATAAGGTATCCGAGACCTGCTAGGCCTAAGGACCACACAGCTATAGGGCTTGTTCACATCACGCTTCGGCAATACAAGGAGCCTACAGCTGACAACACCACAAGTTTGTGCTGTTATCTCTGATGTCCTCAGTGGTAAATGGGCAGCAGTGCTAAGACTTATGTAACTTTTTTTGCTTTTTTTAAATTTCGGACCTGCAAAGTAACAGGAAAAGCAGTTTTAACCCTTTGCGTTAAAGAACCATGGCCTGATGCAAAAGGTATCAAACCACATATAGCCGTATATTACTGGGATGTAGAACTGGCCATGTCTATAAGGGTTATGTTCTCCATCTTTGCAGGTTGTGATGTTGCCCTAGTAGAGAGCTTGGGGCATACACTGCAGGTGGTCCCAATGGATCTGCATAGTAGCCCACAAATACAATATGGAAGGGACCTGAACCACTGATCCAGCTTATAGTGGGGGATGAGGAGAAGTCCCTGGCAGCCCATTGTTCCCAGTGAGCAGCCAGTGCAGGCCTCAGGGGGCTGGAGGAGCAGCTGACAGGATCCCCTCCAGCAGGATCCACCACTACATGTGATCAGTGGATGAAGTAACCTGCTGGCAGCAGCCAGGGGGCAGCAGAGAGACAAGGGGCTGCGCTCTCCTCCCCACGTGGGACACTATTAGAGCCCCAGTGTAAGCAGGAAGTGGTGTGCTGGCAGAGCTGGGTGGTATACAGCAGTGCCCCCCAGCAGATGGCAGCCATGTGCCCCCCACACAATGCCCGCACTCACCGGGTGTCTGCTCTGGGGAAACATGGCTCTCCCGGCCGCCGCTTTGCCCCTTTGCAGCTCAATTCTTGACGACTTGTCCTAACTCCAACGGCAGAAAGTGACGTAGAGCGGGCACAGGGGCTGCATACACCGGGCACAGGGGCTGCATACACCGGGCACCGGCAGCTACATGCACCGTGCCCAGCCCCGCATCCTCCGCCTCCTCCTCCTCTTCCTGCGGGGCGTCCTTTGTCTGCGGAGAACAAGGAGTCAGCAGCCTGCCCGGTCCCGGCGCTCCCTGCCCGGTGGGCGACACACACGGATTTCCAGCAAACTTTCCCGGCCAAGTTCCCGGTGATCTCCGTGGAAATGCAGAGCGGATAGATCCACAAGCAGGAGGCGCGGGGGTAACCGGACAGCCCCGGCAGCGGGGGGGGGGGGGGTCTAGTCAGCGGCCCCGGGGGAGGGGGCAGCGCACACAGCGGGGGCACAGAGGATGCTGCCCCGGCGGCCGCACATCCAGCGGGGGGAGCACACGGCACAAAGCCTCCCGGTAACAGCTCCGGCGGACAATCAGCGGCTCCGCCCGCTCATCCCCCACCTTCCCGGGCACGGGGAACCACACAGCCCCGCAAAGTTCTCCCAACACATCCAACCCTGGCGGCGGAGAGCGGCTGCGCTATCCCGGGCGCAGACAAGACACGGGATCCAGGCCTCGGCGGAGACTCCCACTGGCAGCACCGTACACGGGACACGAACAACTCGGGCCGCCCTCTCCTCTCCACAACTGGTTACATTAACACGCGGTTTCACACTCCCCCAGCTAACCAGAACGCGGCCCCGCCCAAACCATGCTAGGCTCGGCGCATCCCAGCCAATGGCCGCGCTGCTGCACCAACGTGGGGTCATGACGTCTCCTACATACAGCAACCAATCAGCGGTCTCCCTCTGTCGTTCCTGGGGAAGCCTTCCACCCGGACTGCAGGGCGCGACAGGCAGCCAATAGCGTAAGGCCAGGGGAGGAGCTAAGTGGCAGCAGAGTGGGAAGGGCGGCGAGATGGAGAAGTAGCTGCCTGACTGTCAATCAAAGTAACGTGGGGCCAAGAGCGTCAAACAGCGTGTGTGTTTATAATAGTAGAATCTATGGCCGGGTATTTATGGGGAGCGCAGGCTGCTGCTTATACAGAGATGAAAGACGAGCGGCCCATTTAGCGGCACACTGGACGCCCCCTCCGCTTTTATAAGGCTGCGATCACACAGGCAGTTTTTGTAGCAGCTTTTGATGCTGTTTTAGAAGCCAAACCCTGGAGTGGACACAAAGGAGATGAGAGGGATCTGGATTTCCTTTATACTTCGCCTTCTGCTTGGATCTGCTCTTGGCTTTGGCTCAGATACCTAAATTAAAAACTGCTACAGTGATTCCAATACGCCATGCGGCTGGCAACGAATAACGTCCACGCGTCTGGCAACGAATAACGTCCACGCGGCTGGCAACGAATAATGTCCACGCGGCTGGCAACGAATAATGTCCACGCGGCTGGCAACGAATAATGTCCACGCGGCTGGCAACGAATAACGTCCAGGCGGGGCCCTAAAATGTTTGGAGACCGGCCGGCAAGAACTCATCAAAGACAGACGTAATTTAACGGTCACATCCAATTTACCTTGTGCGGCAGATTGCAGTGCGGCAGGTTGCACTGTGGCAGGTCACGGTGTGGCAGGTTGCGGTTTGGCAGGTCGCGGTTTGGCAGGTCACGTTGTGGAAGGTTGCGGTGCGGCAGGTTGCAGCGGGGCAGGTCGTGCTGTGGCAGGTCGCAGTGCAGTAGGTCACAGTGTGGCAGGTCGCGGTGCGGCAGGTTGCAGCGGGGCAGGTCGTGCTGTAGCAGGTCGCAGTGCAGTAGGTCACAGTGTGGCAGGTCGCGGTTTGGCAGGTCACAGTGTGGAAGGTCGCGGTGCGGCAGGTTGCATCGGGGCAGGTCGTGCTGTGGCAGGTCGCAGTGCGGCAGGTCACGGTGTGGCAGGTCGCAGTGCACCACATTGACAGTCCTTAGATGCAATCTTTATGTTGTGTGACCAAAGAGGCCATGTAAACCTAGCCTAAGGCCATATTCACACGTCCGCAATCCTGTCTGCAATTAAAAATAAGATCAATGAATTTCAATGGCCCCATTCACACATCCGTAATTGTGTACAGAGCTGTGATCCGTACCACAGCCCTAGTGTGGGCTGAAATTCCTCCATGGACACACCAATAGAACCCTATAGGATACAAATACAGATCTGCAATCTGCAACTAGTAACTAGATTATTATTAACCACCCTTTTTTATTTTTGCGGATCAGCAAAAAAATATGGATAGAAGTTTGCGGATTCCCAATGACAAATAGTGGACTCAAATGAAAAATCTACTGACGTGTGAATAGACCCTAAAACACTCATCTGCAATCTCGTCCCTATTACGGCCATAAGTCCTGGCCTGCCCGCCGCTCTGGTAACACTAATTCATACATGTGAGCTGGGAGTATATACACACATAATATGGACTGAAGTTGGGGCCTAACCGCAAGTCTAATGGCCCCCACACTGACCGCATTAGCCACAGGTCACTGGATTCAATAAAATCCACTGGAATACAATACATATATTTTTTACCTATTTTCGGAGCCATAAAGTGGTTGCTTTATTGCCTACAAATGGATGTTGTACATAATAGAGCCATCCCTGTAGCCGGGGAGTCTCACAGTCCAGTGCTACAACTCATACTGGGGCCATATATGTGAAGCTATACCAGCACCTATGGGGATAGAGAGTTGATAGGACACAAGTGGCATCATTCAGTGGGCAGTTCTATGTGCACACTGTATGGCGGTACTATTTATATGACATAGGTATGCTAGTATACAGCGTGTAGCATATAGGTTATGTGTTGATCTGGCAGACTTCTTTCTAATAAGCAGAACATGGTTCGTCTTTGTTTTACTCTTGCTCCACATATAGAACGGCGTCAAGGCTCTTTCCATCAATTACAATCCTAAGTGTTTTTAAATACGGACGCAGCGGCCGTTGCCTGCGTGAAATGAGAGCATTAATTGCTCGGGAAATCCAACTTGAGCAAAAACACAACACTAAAAACTTAAAGACTAATTAAAGCATATTTAGCTTATAATTGTAATAATCCTCCAGAACCGGGGATAATATAGTGATTAATGCTCCTGCAGGCTTACAGGCCTTCTGTTAGTCTTCAGTCCTTCATCGTCTACAGTACGGCCATTAATATCAACCTGGAATCACTAGAGAGAAAGCACAAGGCCTTATTAGCAGTATGCAAAGCGCGGAGCCTGTGTTTACTGATAGCCTCGCTCCTGTCATCCGGCCGTCACAATAACGTGTGACATTACCAAGGTTCTGGGCTGTACCAAGAGATCATGCAAACAAAGGAGGACAAAGAGCCTTTGCATTCCCAGGCCAGGCAGCTTATCAAATGGGTTAAAGATTTGCATTATGTTTATTTTGGGGGAATTTTCAGTCATGGTTTCCATCTTATTACCAAATAACACATTTCCTCATTTCTCATTTATTATCCCCCCGGGGAGATCAGCAGTGCATATATCTACAAAGTAAAACATTTCCAGGTGTCAGCATAATAACACGGCATGGTCAAGATTATAAAGATAAATACTTATTAGGTTACAGGGGATGTTATGTGAACTGGCTGGCTGTGCAGGCTCTGCATCATTACATGCCTGGAGAACTGTAATAGCCAGGCGGAGAGAAGGGGAGAGAGAGAGATAGAATAGATACAAAGGGAGACATGTAGATAGAATAATAAAATGAAACAAAGATGGATGACAGAATAATAGATGAAAATATAGATTTTATGAAAATTATAGATTTATATATATTAGAATTAGAATTATAGATCTTTATCTTATACTGATTATGGCCAAATATTAGCACATGTTCCCTTTTTCTAATCTGTTTTTTTTTTTTTTCCTAATTGTATTTTCTGTACATCATTATGTTGGTAGCCATATTGTGTGAGCTGTTTTTAACAGCATTTAGGGATGTACTTTAAAACAAACCCTCTACTTAATTAATGGGAACATTTTATAGGCATGCTGTGTGACCTGTGCAAAGGTCATTCTGCAGGAGGTTAGGGCTGAGCCCAAGGCATCAGCTATTATGAATAGATGTCCTCTCTATCTACTGGTGTCAAGTTTCACTGTAATTTGTCTATAATGATAAAGAGAGCACTGCTGGGAAATAATCTGTACAGAACAGGAAGTCTCAGCTTGGTTTCAGGTTTAGTGGTCAGAATGAAAACTGCAAGATTACAAGATTATTTTAAAATATAGATAGCAAAAGGAACATAAGAAAAAAGCGCCAAAAATTCTTTAAAAAAATATTTTTTAACATAAAAACTTGATTTAAACAATGGGGAAACTAACAGCATGTTAGAAGATTCTAACCTGCTGTAATTTTCCCATGGTGCTGAAAATGCTGAGAATGAAGGTAGTTTTTCTTATTTTCATCTTCACCGCAGTTTTCATTAAATCTTCAATTTTATTAATTTATAAAGTAGGTGATGTGGTGCACTGGGTGCCGGACTACAGCCGTTCCTGCTGCCCAGTCTGCCCGCCCCTTTCCTTACGGCGCTCTGCACTGATGTCACTGGGGAGCAATGTTCCTTCTAAGCTTAAGCCACTGCTGAGCAGAATGGCAAGATACCTGGGCAATGTTCAAGCAAAGTTGGCCAAACGTCAAGGAACGTCGATACCTTAGTCTAAAAGCTAATGTAGCATAGCAATTAAATATAGTGGAACAGTTAGTGTGCTTTCACATGTACATCTGTTGCAAATTTGATGCAATATTCAGAAATTTATTTATATTGGTTTACACAAAATCAGATCAGCATCTTTAAATGATTGCAATGCAGTTGCATCCAATGACTCACATGGGACATCTTCTCACAAAGTATCAGGTCCCTCTGTGCAGTCCCCATATAGTATAAGGCCCCCTGTGCAGCCCCTATATAGCATGCGACCTGTCTCTGGGCATGGGTAAACAAAAATACCATGCATTCGCACCACCATATGTGCAGCAACCTTCATGCTACATGGTATTTTTGTTTACTCATCTTTTATCCTTTCTGCTTGTTTCTTTTTTGTCTGTGGCAATTTATATATTCCCTAAGGAGTTCCCTGTAGGGAGCAAAATGCATTGGCAGCCACAGTGTAAGTAAGGGTAAAATAGGGTATAGAAAGAGGGGTAGAGTGGCCCTTTTTAGTGCAAGAGCTCTGTCTTGAGGGACAGGAATATTGAGTTAGACATAGAAAAAAAGACACCGGGGTGCCTTTTAGTGTAGTATTATAAGAATGGCACGGGGACACAGGGTGGGTAAGCAAGTAACCACTCACCTGGGATGGTTGTGCTAAACAATAGGCACAACACTATCGTGGATTCTGACGTCCATCCAAAGAACGAACAGGTTAATTCTTTGGATGGACGGCAAAATGTGCCCAACTGCGCGGCCGTGAGCGGGGGCAAGCTGCGGAATCTGCGTCGGATGATCTGCCCGGATTCCTCAGTTTGAACATACCTTAAGTCGTCCGTTTCCAGAACTAGGAACAGTAAGATAATCTCTATTTATACCTATGTATTGGCTTTATCATTAAGGGTTTCATTGTGTGTGTATTACGCTTATTAGAGCTATTTTATTATCGTAGTTATCAGAAGTTATATTTTAGTATTTATACTTCATCAGTGAATTCTATATATCTTCTTTGAAATATTTATTTATCTTATTTGATTTTGGTCATTTATTGTAAGCCAATATTCTTGAAGAGTTATCGGCAGCAGGCAGTGTACAAAGGGTGATAGTTTTGCAATCAAGCTTTTTAACGTGTCTTCCAATGCGTCCAGTAGTAAAATTTATGTACTTAATGTTCAATACGACAATTAGTTATAGGATGTTTCTAGTATCTATACCAGTTATTAGACCTAAAAGCTTGTAGAACTGTAAACAAAACAACCTATATGTGTCCAATTCTGACCTGATTTGTTTCTATTATTTACTGTATGGGGGAAATTTATCAAACATGGTGTAAAGTGAAACTGGCTCAGTTGCCCCTAGCAACCAATCAGATTCCCCCTTTCATTTTCCAAAGAGTCTGTGAGGAATGAAAGGTGGAAGCTGATTGGTTACTAGGGGCAACTGAGCCAGTTTCACTTTACACCATGTTTGATAAATCTCCCCCTATGTGTTCACACCGAGCAAATGGGGCGGAATTCTGAGGCGGAACTCTCAGTCCTCCCATAGAGATGCAGTCTGACACTGAAGCAGGCAGAATTCCACCCCATTTGCTGAGTGTGAACATACCCTTAGTACGTAATAATTAATAAAGCTTCTATAATGCTAATACTTTCTTAGGTTACTGCTTTTAGAGGGTTACTATTTCATGGCCACATCCTACAACATGCACACGTACATGGCATTTTTCATTCATTTTCTCCTAATAAGATAAACACTAGAAAATAGGCTCAGTGGCTCAGTGTTACCTTATAGTATTGGAGTCCAACAAGGGTAACATTTGCATGGAGTTTGCATGCTCTTCTAAAATTTCCATAGTTTTGCTCGTATGAAATCGCCCTGTGTAATATGAAAATTAGATTCCGTGAGCTATGGAATATTTAGGTTTTATTCAATTCTAGAAAATTGTTTCATTGGTAAGTAAAGGTATGACCATGGTCACTACAGCTATATCAATGTGCACAAATCCTGTGATTTAATTTTCTTCTAAACTTTGTTTATCAGATAAAAATACATGTCTGGTGTTGATTGATCAGAGTATGTCAGAATAACAGAAGCATTCTTCCCTGACCTTAGAGCACCCAGAAAGGGCAAAAGGTAACGGCATACATCTTGTTATCTCAGCTAACAGCTGGACTTTTCCAGGCACCGAGTTTGGTACAACAGAGCCCTGCAACAATTATTTAGTCTGACTGTCAATTAGTTTTCACTTTGTAAATTCATCAAACTCGAATCTCCAGAAGAATCACAGATTATCTTTCAATCTTCCCAAGAAGTCTGGATCTTACATCTCACCGTCCACAATTGACCTCTTTGATCCTGCCCAGTGTGTTAATGATATGGCTGGTGTCACTTTCAGGGGGCATCTTCCATTACAGCACTGTGCTAATTACCTAAAAGAGCTTGCTATCTATTGCAGAGAAGGGGCGGTGACATTAGTAGAAGAACAACATTTTCGGAGCCTAGCGTACCCGTTTTCTAAAAACAAAGGCAGGTTTATTTGACCGTGCTCTCTTCATATCTACTACAGTAGCTTTGAATGTTTGTACAGTGCTTGTTTGTTATGATAATAGCCCATGGTCAGTCTGATCTCCTGGGTTTGTTGATCTAGTTGGTTGCACAAACACTAAAAAAGTTTTACTGTCATTACAAAAACCTTTGACATGTCATAGAGACATACATATGAAACTATTTGATTGGTCAAGGTCTGAGCAAGGGGGGAGAAGTGCTTAGCCAAGTGCTTCTCTTTCCATCTTTCTTCTCGCTGCAGGAGATGGGAGTCTAGAGAAAGTGTATGGAGCCTGGCTTATGCAACTGGGAGGTAGATAAAGAGAGAAGGGCTTAGCTTAATGTTTCTTCTCGCTCATTGTAAGGATCGGCAAGGAGTAGTGCTAGAAACGCTCCTTTGGCCGATAATTGGCTCATGTAAAGGTGACAGTGATCAGCCAAGGAGCAGGAAAATGCATGCAAAATTTTGGCCCCACATCTCCCTTCATAAATAGGGGATGTACAGCAATAGCAGAATAATTAAATTGCCGCATGAACGATACAGTGATCGTTTGTGAGGCCTGGCTGCTCATTTATTTGGGCCTTCTAAAGACACTACAAACAATTACCAATGTCGCTGATGGACGCTTGCTTGGGTCTTTGCATGGCCCCATATTGGGCCTTGTAAAAGGACCCTTAGCACCCAGACGTGTCATTAAAAAACATGTAGCATGTGTACGAGTCATTAAAAAAAAGCTTACTGATCAGTAAAATGAGCTGGGCGCAGTGCTCAGTAGCATGCTTCACACCCCCACTGTCAATCATCTTAGTCTAGTGACCCCATAGACTTACATTGAAGCTGCCTGGTTGCTACTGCATCCTTCTCCCAGCTCATTCTCCTGATTGGTGGGGGTCCCAACAGTGAAACTCCAGTCAATCAAAGCTTCTTACATGTCACAGACATTGTAGGGAAACACACCCAACAAGTAACTCTCAGTTGTACATTTATTTATGTATATGTAATAGGCAGAGGGCCTCATTCACATGTTCAGTGATTTTTCTGGGCCGCAAAACCCCCTGCTATTTTCACTCCATGATCCGTTGAAAGTCATGTGACATCTGTGACGTTCGTAAAACCACCATAGACTTCTATTGGTAATCCGTACCGTAATCACAATTTTTTTTATTGGAACGGATTAGGGATCAAAATTAAAATGGACTGTATGAATAGTCCAATAGAAAGTTGAACCGTGATAACGGATCCGCAGTTACGGACAACTTTACTGATTGTGTGAATAAGGCCTAACAGGGGAACGGCACAATGCAGAGATCTAAGAAAAAGATGAACTAGCCTTCTTTTTCCCCCTCCCCCGGAAAAAAAGGAAATGGAAACCGACAGATGATTTTTATTGAAAGTTTATTCTATAGATATATGTTCTTGACCTCTCCTATTCTGTTATGTTTACATAAATTTTGTGCAGGAAATTTAGATTTTTTAACCCTATGTCATTTCTAGGTCCATTGATTTATTACTTTTTAGTGCCTAGAGCTCCATTCTTTTAATAGCTTCAAATTTCTTACATAGAGATAACATTACAAGGTAAAATTCTGGTTGCCTTCAGCTGCTACTGGAGAACGCTTAGGGGCATACGGCATGCTGGCTATTATACAGATCCGTGTATAAAAAGAATGCAGTGGGCTCCCTTTACTGGTGACGTTGACTGTCAGAATTTTCTTTTACGTATGGCTCTCTGCACCGGATTTGGAACTTTGTATTAGAAAAACAGCGTACAAACTGTAATAAAGGGAAAATAAGAAATTAATGTTCAAATTATTTTGTATCTAATTAAGTGACATTTGGGGGGTCTGGGTGTTGAGACACCCAAGTATCATTAGAAACAGTAGGGAGAAGCAAGCAGCTGCGCTATCTATCTGACACGCATTTCCTGACCCATGTAATGTAGTGCCAAAGCCAAACTGCCCAGTAAATCTAAATGTCAGAACTAATCTCATGGGTTTTGCTGACTGATATTCACTGGATTTTATGTTATCTGTAGATTGGCAAAGCTATGCAGATTGGCTGCACCCATCTGCAGGCACAGTGACCCCTTACTGGGATGGAGTGCATAAACTGGGCGAAGTGAGCAACAATGTATTGTTAAATGTAAATAGACCTTTATGTAGATCTGCTTCTGAGAAATATGGGTGATGCCCAGTATTACTGCCATTACAGTTATTACTATCTTTACCTAGAATCTTGAATGGCAAGTTTTCCTAGTAATGCAGTAATAAATAAGCATAGCCACACAAGTTTGCCATTTAAGTGTTAGGTAAGCTGTTATTTTCTGATTTATTACTTGTAAACTGGAAATGGTGCAAAGGTTAAAATAATAATCTAGTTAACCCCTACTTAATTCAGTACATTAGAACTTGGAGGCTGCTATAACTATCGCTTGTCATGCAGGTTAAAACACAGGACAAAACAGAAGCAAACACCTGCAGCAGGAGATAAGAATAACATTTGGGGTCCTTGCTACAATATCACATCAATAAGGACTTCCATTAAAAGGGTTGTCCAGGTAAAATGGATTGATGGTCTATCTAGAGAGTGGGAAAGCTTTTGATTCTGATCGCCATGGGTCCCGACTGTTGTCCCCGGGCCAATCAGCTATTGATGGCCTATGCTGTGGCTAGGCCATCAATAAGTTTTCTAATAGACAGAATCAAAGTACTGATGTGGCAGTAGGCCCCCTTAACTACTCCGCTTGTTTGCAACTGCACATGTTGCATATATGGAATGTCCACCAATGAGTCAAGATAGAAGCATACCAAAAGATACAGTACAATCTGCCTACAAGTGGTTCCCAAAGTTACAATGGCCTCAAATTACAATATTATTTAACCCCTTAAGGACCGGGCCAATTTCAATTTTTGCGTTTTCGTTTTTTCCTCCTTGTGCTTAAAAGGCCATAGCACTTGTACTTTTTTTTACCTAGAAACCCACATGAGCCCTTATTGTTTGTGCCACTAACTGTACTTTGCAATGACAGGCTGAATTTTTTCATAAAGTATACTGGAAAACCAGAAAAAAAAAATAAACGTATGGTGAAATTGAAAAAAAAAGCATTTTGTTTATTTAGGGGGTATTTTTTTTACGCCATTTGCCCTGGGGTAAAACTGACTTATTATATATGTTCCTCAAGTCGTTACGATTAAAACGATATGTAACATGTGTAACTTTTATATTATGTGATGGCTTGTAAAAAATTCAAACCATTGTTAACAAATATATGTTCCTTAAAATCACTCCATTCCCAGGCTTATAACGCTTATATCCTTTGGTCTATGGGGCTGTGTGAGGTGTCATTTTTTGCGACATGATGTTTACTTTCTATCGGTACCTTAATTGCGCACATGCGACTTTTTGATAGCTTTTTATTACAATTTTTCTGGATTTGATGCGACCAAAAATTCACAATTTTGCACATTGGGATTTTTTTGCGCTTACGCCGTTTACCGTGCGAGATCAGGAATGTGATTAATTAATAGTTCGGGCGATTACGCACACGGCGATAGCACACATGTTTATTTATTTGTTTACTTTTATTTATTACCTGGGAAAGGGGGGGGGTGATTCAAACTTTTAATAGGGGAGGGGGCTTTTTATTAATACTGACAATTTATTTTAATTTTTTTTACACTTATACTAGAAGCCCCCCTGGAGGCTTATACAGCATAGATCAATGAGATCGGCATTCGTTTGCTTTAGGCTGCTGCAGCTGAAAGCATCCGAGTGCCGAGCCGGTATCAGCGCCATTTTGGCGGAGACCCCAGCAGGTAAAAGACACGGAGATCGCTCCTCCGGGACAACGACCCGGGGGGCAATCTCCGCTACTAGACACCAGGTATCGGATGCAGCTTTCAACTTTGACAGCTGCATCTGATTACTTGATTAGCGGGCACGGCGATTGGACCGTGCCTGCTAATAGCCGTGATCCCGGGCTACATGCGGCAGCCGGGGCCGCGCAGCTCTGAACTCCCTTACCAACCGCAGGAAAATATATGCCTGCAGTCGTTAAGGGGTTAACATAGATTTGTCTTTTTGAACCATTGTAACTTCAAACCATACTTAGAAAATATTGTGAAAAAAATGATCAAGGATGGCACTGCTATGAAAAAAAACAATTTATTGGAGCATACAAGGCAACGCATTTAAAGAAGTCCAGCAAAATTTTTTATTAAAGTATTATATTTCCCCCCAAAAGTTATACAAATCACCAATATACACTTACTACGGTAAAGATGCACATAAAGTGCTTTTTTGCCTGCAGTTACTAATGCATCAAGGCTTCACTTCCTGGATAAAATGGTGATGTCACGACCTGACTCCCAGACCTGTGCAGGCTGTGGCTGCTGGGGAGGATAATGGCAGGGGGACGCTGAGGGACACAGGGCACTGGAGGGACACTGAGCATCCCTCTGCCATCATCCTCCCCAGCAGCCACAGCCCGCACAGCTCTGGGAGTCGGGTCGTGACATCACCATTTTATCTAGGAAGTGAAGCCTTGGTGCAGTAGTAAGTGCAGGGAAAAAATACTTTATGTGCATTTCCCGTAATAAGTGTATATTGGTGATTTGTATAACTTTTGGGGGGCAATAAAATGCTTTAATTAAAAATTTTGACGGACTTCTCCTTTAAAGACTGTAATGGTCTTGAAATGCGTTGTCTTGTATGTTCCAAAAAATTTTTATTTTCTATAGCATGGCCATCCTTGATCATTTTTTTTTTAATTATTTTTTTTTTTATTTTGTGGTGGGATTTACACCCGGACCAAATCAGAGGCTACAGCTATTTATGAAATCTTTTGTTATCCAGAACTCGCCTTTAATGCTTTTATAGGTCTTGTGCTCTGAACACTCTCTCCACCATCATCTCTCTGCATAGAATTCAGTTCAAACTCCTCACCCTCACCCATAAAGCTCTCCACAACTCTGCCCCTCCATACATCTCCTCCCTCATCTCCACCTACCATCTTACCCGTGCTCTGCATTCTGCTAATGATCTTACACTTACATCTTCCATAATCACAACCTCCTACTCCCACCTCCAAGGTTTCTCTCAAGCTGCTCCAATCCAGACTCATTCCCAACACTCACAGTTTCAAGCGTGCCCTGGAGACTGATCTCTTCAGGCCCTCTTATAACATTCCCTAAACTTGTCTCCCCTTCTGCTGTCCCCTTGCTTTGTATATCTTAGTATATCTTTGACTGTTCCGTGCACTTTCTACGTTTTACCTGTAATCAGACATCGGCGTGTGACGGGCTCATCCTGTTCTTTCTGACTATGTACAATGGCTTGACCATGGGCAAATAAAGCACTTGTGCCTCTCATGTCACCCCCAGTCGTAAGCTCCAGCAAGCAAGCCTCATATTCACTTTGTATTTCTATTTATTCTAATTATTTAGTTTTGTAATATGTAAATGGGACCCTTGTACTGTGTGTATAAAAAGCTCTGGTAATACATCTTGTAGCACGTCTCTACAGGTGGTATGGTACAAGCCCTGTTGTGATTATGGATAACCTGCTCCTCTGGACACTGTGAGAGTGGCTCTATGCTGTTTTTCTGGCACACTGTGTGGACTGTACAGGACCCTGAAGAAGCTTTTGTCATTTACATAGAAAGTGATATAAAGCACCCAGCTGCTTTTTATTTTTATTTTTTTTCTGGATAGTGTATGCAAGGATTTGCTTTATCTATTACCTGTTTTTTTCCCTTTACTCCTCATTTTTTTCTTATTGTGGGATGACATCTTAGGGTCTTCGGGGCAAATTACTAAATTTCCATAGAATATTTTCAACTTTGTCTTCCTGGAACCAATTAATATTGTAATTTGAGGGGCCACTGCTCTACCAGCTCAAGGCATCAGGAACAGCCGACACAGATCAAAACCAGGCCAGAAGAAACAGAAAACTGCAATTTAACATAAAAAAAACACACACACAAAAACTAAGACATGCAGACATGCAAGTGTGTCTGGTAGCTCCTCATTGAGATTAAATCTTCAGTTATAGTGGCTACATTGTTTCAATCTGCTGTGGGTAATACAACCAAGGTCTTAACACGTGACCACCCTGCTAATGTGCCAAAACTACAATCCCCATCATACTGGACAGCCAAAGCTTTAGTTGTTCAGGCATGATGGGAATCATAGTTTTCTTAACAGCTGGAGGGCCGCAGTTTAACATCTGTGGTTTAACCCCTTAACGACCACGGGCCCTGCCGGGGTCCCAGGCTGTGGAGCAGGCTCACGAGCTGAGCTCGCTCCATAGCCGGTGAGGACTGGCTGCTATCTGCAGCCAGGCCCTCATCCTCAATGGCGGGCCGCTGCGTTTGCGCGGCCACCCGCCATTAACTCCTTAAATGCCGCGATCCCTGTGTTTAAAGAAGCAGTTCACTTTTTATTTTTTCGCCCCCCCCCCCGGGTAGCCGCTGTCAAGTATACTTACAGAAGATGATCGGTGTCCCGTTCCCGTCGGTCAGTTCCGTCCCGCGGTGCCGTTCACATCGGGCGCGTGCTCACTTCCGCCGGCTGCTGCGAGTCCTCTTCTCTGACTAGTGATTATACGCCGGAAGTCACTCGCTTCCATGCATTCTCTATGGAAGCGCGTGACTTCCGGCGTTCAAATGACAAGGGAGAGAAGAGGAGTCACAGCGCCGGCGGAAGTGAGCGCGCGCCCGATGTGAACGGCACCGCAGGACGGAACTGACCGACGGGAACGGGACACCGATCATCTTCTGTAAGTATACTTGACAGCGGCTTCCCGGGGGGGCAAAAAAAAAAAGTGAACTGCTTCTTTAAGTATAGGTGACTGAAGCTTTGAATGGCCTGACTACCGGAGGTCTCTTACCTTCCTCTGTGCAGTCAGGTCTTCACTCTTCTGATAGAGTCTGCCACAGGCAGGCTCTATCAGAAGATCACAGATAACACTGATCCCTGCTATGCTATGGCATAGCAGAGATCAGTGTATACAATCCAATGTAGTAAATATATACTAAATGTATATTGTACACAGCGCTGTATCAATTTGGCTATTAGTATGCTGCTATATTGATGCAGAGTGGGGATCCCCGTAGTTCCCCGTATTGGTAATTGCAAAGTAGAGAAAAAAAATCCAATCCAATGCATGTATGTGATAGTTCCCTAAGGGGACTATAAAAGTGTAAATACATAAATAAATAAATGTTTTACAAAATGCCCCAAAGCCCCTCCCCCAATAAAAGTGAAAATCACCCCCTTCCATTTTATACATAAAACACATAAAAAAAATAAAGTTGATTAACAAATTATATACTGTAGCGTGCATAATGGTCCGATCTATTAAAATAAAACAATACTATTTCCGCACGGTGAACGAACAAAAAGTGGTTAAAAAACGCAGAGATTGCTTTTTTTAATTAGATTTTACATACATAAAGATCATGGAGCAAAAATTACCCCCCCATACGACCCCGTAGGTGAAAAAATAAATGCGCTATAGGAGTTACAATAGGGCCATTTTAAATATGCCTATTTGCAAAAAAAAAGTTTTACTGCTAATAAAAATAATAAAACATTAGAAAACTAGTAAACATCCATATTGCTGTGTGCAGACTGACCTATAGAATAAAGAAAAAAAAATATCAGTTTTACCGTAAATTGCATTACATAAACATGGAAGCCCTCCAAAATTTGCGGAATCGCATAATTTGACCCAAGTTTACCCCATAAGTGATATTTTGGGGGTTACGGAATTCATTTTATGGCAGATTGAAAGACGCCATTAAAAAGTAAACCTGTCCCTGAAAAAACACAAGACCTTACATGGCCCGGTAGGTGGAAAAATGAAAGCGTTATGGGTCTTAGAAGGCGAGGAGGAAAAAACAAAACCGCAAAAGTGACAATTGGCCTGGTCCTTAAAGTGACACTGTCACCTCCTTTGTGCATTCTGACATCTCTACACAGGTGTAAACGGTAAATTTAGCGTTTTTCATACCTTATTTTATATCATACGTCATGGTGTTTGTTCAAGTAAAAAGTGTCCTTTTATCAACTGCAGATTGTATTAAGCACCACTTAGCCCCGCCCACAACGGTACCATTGGCCCCGCCCCCTTGACGCCCATTGGTTGGCCGACATAAAGGGGATGGGGTCTAGACCTTTCGGCCAGCCTGTTCCAATGGCCGGCGAGGGGGTGGGGCAACGGTGCTGTTGGGGGCGGGGCTAAGTGGCGCTAAGGACACTTTTTACTTAAACAAACACCAGGACGTATGATATGAAATAAGGTATGAAAACTGCTAAATTTACCCTTTACACCTGTGTAGAGCAGTCAGAATGCACAAAGGGGGTGACAGTGTCACTTTAAGGCCATTTCAGGCCCAGTCCTTAAGGGGTTAACCTATTAAAATTTCTGAAAGCCTATGGCTTGGTATTGTCTATTTTATGTCAAAATGTTCCATACTTAGCTTGTTTTGGGTTAATGGAACTGAAATCAAGAACATATTCTGGAAGTGGCGTTTACTTACTCATCAATGGCCTTTTCTGTTTGAGCTGAGGCATGAGCTATTCATTTAAAGCTTTGATATGTTACATATGTTTTCATTCACATCGCTTCTCATAATTAAATATGTTGCGAAACATAATGTGAGTTATATAGTTATGTTACCTAACAAAGTTTCAGTGCAGATTTGATCACTTAATTTCAGTTCCCCGGCTGATTAGAGTGGTGTTACCCTTAAGCTGGTTTGATATACAGAATTTAGCTAGATAGAATTTTTGTTGCCAAAGGTTAAAGTCTATAGTGAAAGATAAAATGCACCACATACAATGACAAAAAGGTGCCTGATTTTTGTGATTGTGATTGTGAGCTATGTGCCTGAGGCAAAAATCATTCAGATTGATAAATCTGAAAGTAAAGCCTTATTCACATGTTCCGTGAAGTTGTCCTTGATCATGGATCCATGATCATGACAATTTTATAGCCCATTGCTTTCTATTGGTTTATCCGTAATCCGTTCCATGAAAAAATAGGACATGCCATAACTTGGACAAGATCACGGCACGGTACGGCACGATCATGTTTTTCACAAATTGCACAGATCTGACATCAGTGTACAAAACACGGATGTGATATAATTAGTGTAATTTAAAAAGTTTTAAACAGATCCTTGAAAAACATGGACACGGATGCAAAACGGTTGGTTTTTCATGGATCATGGAGATAGCAGACTTCCATGTCCATGACCTTGAAAATCAGTGAACGTGTGATTTCAGCCTAAGGGTGATATTACGCAGAAGATGGGGGCCTGATAATAACTGTAAACGAGCGCCGATCTAGCAGATTGTTTACTGGGCCTATTACACGGCCCGATAATCGTTTAACAAGGGCTGCATGGACATCGTTACCGATACACGTAGCAATGCGCAGTCGGCGCCAGACAATTATAGGTCCAAACCTATATAAACAATCCGCCGATGATCGTTGTCATTGGCTGATCGTTGTGTTTATTACACAGAGCAATAATCGGCCGGATAGGGCCGATTCGGTCGATTATCGTTACGTGTAATAGTACCCTAAGTCTTCAGACCTTTTAACGTTTTTTCACAATTTGTTATGGGAAGGTTTGTGCTAATGAAAAACAACTTTGTACTCAATAACCCACAATGACAAAGTGAAAAAAGTTCTCCCCTAAGGTGCGGAGAACCCATGTGTGGCCCATGCTGCCAACTCAGTTGTGTGAGTCAACCCCCCTTCCCCAACCACCACCACCTAAAAAGTGACATCACACATGTATTTTTAATGGCAGTATTTGTGGCCAAAGGCACATCCAAGGAAGCAGAAGTCTATTGGAATGACTAACATGTCTCTTCTCCTATCTGCTGCTGTAAAATAACTTTAAAGAACTGCCAATAAAGTCGCTTGTGTGATTCCAGCTTTCCCAGTAATTAATGTGAAGCAAAGAGAAGCTGATTTGAGAGATGAGTCAGCATCTGTCATTTTTGTGAGCAATGTGTGTGACATGTTTTTAAACTTTTACATTTCTCATCATGAATAGTTCTAAAACCTATACCTACTAATAAAACAGGTGCAAGGTTCTCTACTAGAAGTCTAACCTGCTGTATAGGGCTATGTTCACGCAACGTTTTTTCTCTCTCCATTTTGAAGTTTGGCCGCCTGTGAGTGAAATGACAGCTGCTGGTACATTATTGTAGGTTAGGAGGACTAATTGGCCTTTGGGTATGCCTTTAATTGAAAAGTCCATTGAATTAAATAGTAAAGACAGTGAAAGAACGGCGAAAAAAGAAAAACTATGTGCGAACAACTAAAAAATAACGTCTGGTGTTTACAAAAGACGTCCAAAAATAATTGTCATGATCATTATTTTGACATCCGTGCAAATAAAATCTGTCATTTTATACACTGTGTGCATTGGACGTCCGTCATTCCATTGACTTCAATGCATTTTGCATTAAAGTCAATCACATTGCGGCAATAAAGGACATCTTTTCTCTTTTTTTGATGTTGTGTGAACCCTTGATAAAGCTTGTTCAGTGAAACGCTGCGTTGGGTGAGTGGTATTATTAGGCAGTTTATTTACATCTCCTAAGGAGGGTAAGGAGTTATTTGCATGAGACATGAGTACTTTTTTTTATTGTTCTTGCGATAATGTGCACTTGCACCTATACGTATTATTATTTGTGTATGTGATTCCCTCTATGGGTCACCCTATTTGTGCTCCATCCTACCTCCCACGTTAAAAAAAATATATATATACCATAGGTGTGTATGCATTGTATTTAATATATATTATTTACTTACCTGCCTTGTAAGCCATCCAATGTGAGTACTGTATTGCCTTCTGTCCTTTCTTTTTTTAACTGTTTAAAAAAAAAAAAAAATTGTTAAACAATAAAGCATTATTTGATTTAAATATTTTATAGTTATTGTCCAGCATTGTTCTGTCTATAGGATATATGTTGTGTGAACATTGCCTTATGTGTGAGTTTCTTTCAAAGAAATATTAATTGTTTGGACACCGATATCTATATGTCCCCAGTATACCCTGTCCCCAGTGGCACCCTTCCTGAAGGAGGAAGGCCATATAACTTGTATTGTCTTAGCAAGAGTGAGTAGTAATAGAGCAGACATCCTGCCCTGTCCCGATCTCTAACTAACGACGGTCAGCTCAGGGACGGAAAGTTGGAAAGACTATTGACTGACTGTTCCCATGTAACTTTTTGGTTGCTGACAGTGAGGAGAGGAGATCTTTTCCTGGGGCTTATCTGTAAGAGAACAAAGGGGTCACTTGTTGATATTTAGTATGCCTCCATACACTAGACAGTCAGCTGACCCTTCAAACATCAGTAGGTTTGAATGACTTTTAATCTAATCTGTATGGGGGACTTCACTGTAATCTTGACTGACATCTACCAACACATTCTGCTTATGCATAGAAAGCCAAATCCAAAACACCAGCAGCATAGAAGCTATTTATCAATGGGGGCTACCCGCTCCACATAATCATTTGCCTTCATTATTCTTCATCCCATGTTGACCTGGCATGGGATATTTATATATATTGTACAACATTCACATTTATCTTCCTCTAACAGTACCATAGCTTCTTGTATTTCTCCTTAGAGGTGACTGATCTGACAGGTCGGTGCTTGCTTGCTCCTCCAGATCATCCCATGTAATAGGACCTTAAGTAGACTCACTGGAAAGGAGTTTATTGTGCAAAAGTTTTAGGCAGACGTTCTTTTCCCTACTCTGCTTAAAACTTTTGCACAGTACAGTAACTTATTCTTGCCAGATCTTGTTGATGTTGATGACTATTGCAGACGTTCAAATGACTATGTGGGACTGGCAAAGATATGGAACAACAATATCTTTCTTTCACAGTATAGGACAGGGGACTGTATTTTAATATGATTTAAATGTATGCTGTTAATCTCACTATTTTGTTGCTCCTCCTGTTTCAGGATTAGCTGTACAGTGCATTTAATGGTAATGAAATGACGGAGCAAATGGAAGACTTAAGGAAGAGCTTAGAGAGTTAAGAAAATTCATCCAATCTGTGAAATGTTTCTTGGTCATCATCCAAGATCTCATTTAAAAGATATAGATTTTATAATATTCATAACCCAGACATTATGATGATGACTAAAGTTTGGAAAACATCTCTGGCTTAAGTGTCGGGATTATAAATAAATTATACTGAAAATGATAATATGATTACATTTAACCTGCACTAGTTACAGTGAAGTGTACATATACTTTCAGAACATTAATTGTTTATCGCCCCATGCATTTACATCAGGAAGATTGAGAATACATTACAGCGTTTTGCTATTTCTAAGCCGAAAAGTGGAAACAAAGAATGCTTGCCGCAGTTGGGTCACAATATAGTGTACCAGCCTAGACCGCCCTGCCATCATAGCAATCACAGGAGCATTATGAGGCCCGCCGTTGTGTATTCCTCCATAAAAGATCATATTAACCTGGTATTATAAAGTGCAGCATTAGCATTATGCAATTATTAAATACAATAATGTAGATATATTGGCATTTCTGAAACTACTGATCCCAGCATTTATTGCAGAGAGGGGTCCAGTATTATTGTCTTTGCTAGAAATGGCAGAGTCCTGTGATAATAATAAGTAATGTGCATTATACCATTGGGACACTCACTCATATATGTGTCTTGTATTGGAATTATGCTGATTCACACCATGGCTATCACTTACTGGTTCCTTGGGCTAGCTAATAAACTGATTTCATCGGGGGAGTGCAAACATAAAGCATTGTCTTCATTTGTGCATGCAGTCTTTTATAGCAATGTTATAAAAGCTAACAGAGAGTAAGGGTGATATTACATGAGCGAATCTTGTCCAAACAGGCGGATACCTGTGTAATAGGGCCAGTGGATGAGCAAGTATCAGTTCGTTGACTGACCTGCTAAAAAATCATCAGCCATTGGCTGTACATCACTGTATAATAAGGCATGTGCAGACAATGGGACACATGGATGATCCAATGATTACTGAGCCTTGTAATACGAGTGCCGATCGTGCTGTTAACAACAGCCTAATAGGGCCCTAAGTCAGGACTAAACATTGGGGGAGATTTATCGAACTGGTGTAAAGTAGAATTGTCTAAGTTACCCCTAGCAACCAATCATATTCCACCTTTTATTCCTCACAGATTCTATGAAAAAATTAAAGGTGGAATCTGATTGGTTGCTAGGGGCAACTACAACAAGTCTACTTTACACCAGTTTGATAAATCTCCCCCATTGAGTTTATATGGCTTTTAGAAAGGGGAATCTAGGCCAGTCTACCTACCAATCACAATGCTAACCAGTGGAAAATCATAATATGGGCAGGAAGAACAGGTGGCCCATGGATGCCCCAAACCACCAATCATCTAAAAGACAGAGAAATCACATTGATTGTTATTAGCTATAGCCCCCAGCAGCCATGACAGAATGGCTGCATCTACGACACTATAAAAACTATAAGCTTCCCC
The DNA here is from genome assembly GCF_027789765.1 of Dendropsophus ebraccatus. NCBI lineage: Eukaryota > Metazoa > Chordata > Amphibia > Anura > Hylidae > Dendropsophus > Dendropsophus ebraccatus. The sequence goes on along the minus strand of NC_091456.1, from coordinate 54,797,914 downwards.
ACTGTACTGTCTGGCACTGACTGCTCTCGTAATAACTGATGCAGTCATATAATAAATTGAGTAGATTATTATATGATCAGGTAACTGGCAGTCCTTGTCATCCATTGTCTGAGGACCTGTAAGCACTGCTGTGATCCCCTTTCATCCCCTTCCCCCCTTCTCCTGGCCTTTCCATCATACTGCTCTCCGCCCCGTGTAAGCATGTCACACAGGACATCATTTGTATATCACTTCCCTTCCATAACATCCTGATGACTATAGCTCACTTGGCATTTGGTAAATACCTAGTGCCACAGGAACACTCCCATACTCCCCATGGACCCCACCACTTCCAGACACAGAACCTCCACAGAGATCATCAAGGCTTCAACGTAGATATACAAAGCATATGTGACCCTCCAGCTACAATTCCCAGCATTTCCTGACAGCTGTAGAATTTTAGTGCATGCTGGTACATCTTACAGATGTTCAACTGGATTGAGATCCGGACATTTTGATGGCAAATTCAACAGCTTGAACTCTTTGTCATGGTCCTTAGACAAGGGGGCATTATCTTGCTTAAATAGGCCACTGCAGTTAGGGAATATCCTTATCATGGTGAAACACACTTGGTCTTTCCAAAGCAAAAAAAGCACCTAAAGAGCTATTTTTGTTCTCAGAAACATAATTCTCTGGTCTGACTAAACCAAGATTGAACTTTTTGGCCTCAATTGAAAGGGTCATGCCATACCATCCCTACAGTGAAGCATAGTGGTGGCTACCTCATGTTGTGGATGTGTTTTCAACTGCTTAAACAGGGATCAAGAGAAGCTGAATTAAGCAACGTATAAATATATTCTTAATAAATAAAATAAATAAATAAAAAAACGTATCCACAGTGCTCTAGACCTCGTATTGGGCACAGTCTCTCAGCCAGAGACCTGACTTGGACCTAATAAATACATGAAAATGGCTGAGGGTTCCCATCAAACCTAACAGAACTTGACAGAGAATCTGTAGAGAAAAATTGCAGAAAATCCCCAACTACAAGTGTGCGAACCTTGTGGTATCATACCTAAGAAGGCCGGGGGCTGTGATCACTGCCAAAGGTACCTCAACTAAGTACTGAGTAAAGGGTCTGAAAATGTGATGTCAATGTGATTAATCAATAAATTAGCAGGAATGTCTAACATTCTGTTTTTGCTCTGTCTTTATGGAATATTGAGTGCAGATTAATGGCGGAAAATGTCATTGTGTTTTATTTTAGCACAAGGCCGCAACATAACAAAGTGTTAAAAATGTGAAAGACTCTGAAGTGAAAAAGGCTCTGTATGTGCTGAAACATTGCACTCGTATGGGTGAATAAGGTACCAAACCTTGTTGTTATCTGGACAGATAATATACCTATTTATAGATATATTTTTTTTAGATACAGATATAAAATTACTATTCGGAATAATCATCCAAAATGTTGTGCGTTATATTTAAACATTCTTCTTATAGACTGTTATAGCTTTTCTAAAAAGAGAAAAAGCGTGGAACATGCTTGTGAATAAATGTCAACTCTCTACTTCCGCCTCATCAAGCATGGGTGCTGTGATCTTATTTAGTCCGAGCCAGAGAAAGGATCTCTAATAAAGGCTTCATCTCCCAATGTATTTGGTTATTCGGTTTTAATTGGATAATAATAGGCAATAGGGGCACTTTTGTTATTCTTCTCTACCCCCTACACTTCAGAGCTGCCGGGCAAATCAAAAATTAGACTTGATACGTGTTTCTAATGCTAAGTAAATGGGTTTCAATGGGAGACCTTTTGAGCTATTGCCACACAAAAGGAATGTTTATTAGCAGAATAGACACATGACTTTTCTGTAAACATTTCACAGGTGATAAATGAACAGTTTTTGTAGTGCTTTTCACTTATCATTGTTTGGAGAGAGAAAAAAAAACCTTCATTCAAGGATTTAGTTTGAAAATGGAAGGACATGGGAATTCCACCACAGACCACATAGTATTTTTATTATGGTTTAAACATTTATAAGCTAGGAGTCAGACCAGGTTCAAAAGCAGGCCAAAGAAGTCAAGACATTCCAAAAGTTTCCCCTCATTCTTGGAAATTAAAATGATATGTTTGCCAAGACCGAGAGTGTACTCATGCCTCATTGAGTTTTCACAAGTATAAAAAAAACACATAAAACCTTGAAAACCTGAGACCATTTTAATTAACAGAGCTCCGCTAACTGAAAAACACAAACTTCCAGAACACAGTGACCTTTCATTGTATTATGACGTTCTGTGGTTAAGATAGGAGGAATTGGAAACAGAATTTTTAAAACAAACATTAAAAATATTTTGGCTTGGTCTTAAATGAAACATCAACCTAATGAGCTCTAAAAAAATCAAAAATGATCCGAATCTGATGTTTTTGACAGTTTGCACACACTCTCTCCTCCCGTGATTTAATCTAATTGATTTGACGACAACGATTTTATTTACGAGGAGTGCAGGCAGCATTCTAGAGCCGCTATCTCCATCTGGATAATTAAAATACATTAGCATCAGTGCAGCTCGGTTATTTAGTAAGTTTTTTAAATAGGAAAAGAGAATGTTATGTTGAAGCTGACAAAACTGATCAGTAGCACGTTGTATAGCAGCGAAAAACCTCAAGTGAAGTTAGATCCAAAACCATCTCCTGTGGTTTTTTCATAAAATGGCCAAAATTGTAGATTGCAGGAAGCCAAGCACATTAATTTAGGAAAATCTGAATAGCAATGATCAGACTACGTAGCCATGACACACTGACTGGCCACTTTGCTTTGCTTTTTTTTTTTATCAACAATTTCTTTGTTTAAGCCAAGATCAAAAGAATCTGCAAATGTTTTCTTTTCAATCTAGCCAGAAAATGACATCCAGATGTGTTCTAAGCATTCTGTTAGTTTTGCAGCGTTGATTAGATATGTTCGTGCTGTTTGCTTACAAGTGTAGTCGGATCATTAACTAACGCAAAGAAATGTTTGCAATGAGTTGCTAACTAAGAGATCTGGAAAGTTTCCATATTCAAGAACATTTTGTACCATGGCCAAAGAAATGTAAAAAAGAAAAAAACTTGCTGTGCTTGATAAGTAGTTTTCCTTTGTGATCCTGGGAAAAAAAGGCGGTCTCTTGCTTCTAATCTGGCTTTGCCTACAGGGGTTACGGCAGTTATCCCTAAGAGCTGAAGTACAAAGAAATTAGAAGCATAGACCACACACATGCACACACACTGTCTGTATTTTCCTCATGTATATTTATTCTGTTTCGAAAAATACCTAAAGCCTCCAATGATCAAAACTTTAAGATTTTATGCTCTTTTTAATGGTGTGTTTTAGTGATAACACAGTTTGTGCAGAATCATTGTTCTGCATATAACAGTATAAAGCAATCTGTAGGAAAGCAGACACATGTCTTCTTGCAGAACAAAGCAAAGGAGAAAAGATGGCATTTGTTAACTTTTGCTCAGGGATTTAAAAAAGCTATTTTTTAAATATGTTGCGAATGTATGTGTACGTGTATGTAATTGGAACATTTTTTGGCATTGGCGCTCAACCTTGTAAAGACACTGTGAGATATACTGTATTAGCTGATTAGCACATTGATTAGATGCCCTAATAAAACGTAGCTTATGGGGGCTATTTTACTAAAGGAATAGAGGGCTGCTGGGGGGCTTATATTTTTTTAATAGTGCATTTCTCTTTACTCTTCTCTAAAAGTGTCACAGTCCACACTGTTCTTACCATTCAGTAAGGATCTTTTTACGAGGGCCACAGGAGGCAGGTAATGAGCGCCCATTTTCCTTCTCAAGGCTTAATCAATCGATTGCTGGATCTTTCATGCAGTCCATTAAATTCATTGTTGTCAGCCACACACTTCACTGCTAAAATGCTCATGTAATACTAAGTAAGGGTATGTTCACACAACGTATATTTTCGTTAAACTACGGCAGTTGTACAACGGCCATGATTATTACAAAAATATACGTGCCTTTGCTGCCTTTGGGATCCTGGCCGGAGCGTATACACATGGTTATACGCTCTAGACGGGATCCCTAGCGGCGCTGCAAACAACTGACATATCTGTTTTCTGCGGCCGCTATTCATTGAATAGCGGACGTAGAAAACCATATCAGTGCACAGTATGGAGCGGATGGCTCTGGACGCTCGCTCCATAGTGTACTGTGGGGAGTTCTGATGTGGGCACGCACAGATGCGCCCGCATCAGAACTTTGCGGCAATAAAGATCATCCGGGATGATTTATTCAGAGACTGGCCGCTCTGTGATCCGGGCGGGTCACGGAACGGCCGGTCTCTTACATTGTGTGAACATAGCCTTAGACTATAAGGCTGGGTTCACACTACGTATATTTCAGTCAGTATTGTGGTCCTCATATTGAAAGGATCTGTTCACACAATGTTGAAATTGAGTGGATGGCCACCATATAACGGTAAATAACTGCCATTATTTCAATATAACAGCCGTTGTTTTAAAATAACAGAAAATATTTGCCATTAAATTGCGGCCATCCACTCAATTTCAACATTGTGTGAACAGATCCTTTCTGTGTTTTTAATCCACTCCTGGTTTTGGTTGCAATATGAGGACCACAATACTGACTGAAATATACGTAGTGTGAACCCAGCCTAAAGGTGATCCTGAGCAGAACCCCCTTCATTGGCTATGCTTGCGCTAAATGTTAAAGAATCATATTTCTTGGCTCAAATTTGGCAGTGCACCCTAAGGATGGCCATACACCTTTAGTAAGTGAAAGCTAAATGATCATCCTGCTGTCAGTTATGTCTCTTGTAAGTCTCCCTTCTTCCCCATGTATAGTAACGTTCGGCACAGCAAAGCATTCCTCTTTCCTATGTTGTCTATGGGGAGGAGAGGGTTAAGCCGCAGCCAGAGAGCTCTGGCTGTGGCTTATCTCTTCTAGAATAAAAGGGTTGGGCAGTGATTTTCCATCATGCCTGACCCCTATTACATACTTTGTTGTTGGATGGTCGGGAGAGCCCTATACACTTTATAACGACAGCCGAACCCGCCATGACAAAGGTATAAGGTGTATGGGTACCTTAAAGGGGTAGTGTCATGAAGCAAAGAAGATAAAATCAGATGTGTATCACATACATATGTAATTTGCATCACTGTACCAGTTTTCTTCCCCATGTATCTATTCACACCTTGGTTTCCTCTCTGAGCTGTGACTTTGCTGTTAGCATGCAACAATGCAGATGTTTCCCACAATCCTCCTTGCTTGCATGTGAAGTAAAAACAAACTGCCAGTACGTATGAGACAGATCATGTGACTATTGAACTGAGCATGTGAGACACAAGAAATTGGATGCCCAGTGGGCTATACCAAAGGCAACAGATAATAGCACATGGGGAGGTTAGTAAATATAAATCTTTCAAACGATACATTTTAAGAAATACATGTACTTTGGAAATATGTTTCATTTTACATAATGTATCAGTACAGACCTGGTTTTCTTAGTAACACCATCCCTTTAAAGGGGAGCTATCAGCAAGTTAGACAAATCTAACCTTCTGATAGCCCCGTATAGCGCTGGGGACACTGGGGAGGAAGGTATGTGTCTTACCTTCCCCCTCAGCGATGTCCCATGATCTTAGTCGGGGGAAACCTCCGCTCCAGAGCACCCTTAGGAGCTTTGCCGCATTATCTGGCCTGCCCCCTCCATTGATTGATTATAGAAGGGATGGGTGCGTCATCCGACCCACCCCTTCTATAATCAATCAATGGAGGGGGCAGGCCAGATGATGCTGCAGTGCTCCTAACGGCGCTCTGGAGTGGAGGTTTCCCCCGACTAACATAATGGGACGGCGCTGAGGAGGAAGGTAAGACACATACCTTCCTCCTCATCAACCCCAGCGCTATAGGGGGCTATTAGCAGGTTAGATTCATCTAACCTAATAGTTCCCCTTTAAGTCTTTTCCATCAGTGTTCTTTTACTGCCCCCCTTAATATTGTTTTTTCATCCTCGAGATAATGTTTTTGCCAAAAAAAATAAAATAAATTGCATTGAAAATTGTGACAAGGAAATGTTACTGGGGTGACAGATAAATAGCTTTGAAGCAATTGATTCCAAATTATAAAATGTAGAATCTCTAATATAGTTCAATACTGAAAAAAAAGAATAGCTAAAAATTAAACAATATGTATATAACTCATCCATTCCCTCTTCTGCTGTCTGGAGGCTGCCATAATGACACATGCATTTGTCTATATCTTACATCACTTGACAGTTATTTGTCGAGGATCTGAAAACTAAATGGAAATTAAACATCTACTTTTAAAGAGCAGCTGACTGTCAGTTGTTGAAAGTATACAAGTGGTTTGGGGGAAGAAGTGCTGCAATAAACTACTTAAAAGTTTAGGTTGAGTCTTAAAAAAAAAGTAACAGAGATGATTTCACAGCATCATTAGTGTGAGGATCTCAAGTGTTTACATTGACAACTTTTAACTGTGTCTATGTCAAAGATGAGAAAGGTGTTTGGGATGTAGCCCATTTACTTTGCTGCTTGTGGTTGTTTTAGACTTCTTGGCACCATACTGATAACCTTGTAGGTGTAGTGTCACCTTTCAAAAGATGTTTGACAGTGTCAGTGACCTGCAAAATAAATACCACCTGTTACAAATGTACGATTTTTACTATTTTAATAAAGTGAGTAGAGAATATGTTTCTATTTAGGTAGGAAAAGTAAGATAACAGGAGAAAACCCCCTTACTTCCGCTCCTCTCATCTGCTTACATGAGACAGTGAATGTTAAAGGAACTGTAGGGGGTATAGATTATAGAGCACAGTAAGGGCTCTTGCGGGATCAAGGAGCAATGCTTCCAAGCTCTAAATTATCCAGGTGATAGACTGCTACTGCAGTCATGAACCATAGAGAACTGTACAGTCCTCTATGAGTGCGGGGCTCTTGAGGAAACTCTTGCTGAGCAATCTGCAACAAACTGAAGAGCGCTTCATTAATGTAATTGCCAAAAAGAGTCAGTACATGTATCATGTTTAAGAATGCTTGACACTTCATGTTTTCTGTAAAAAAAATAATCACATTTATATAACAAACATACAGAAATGATATCCAGTGTTAATTTACCAAATCGAGATTCAGATGATCACCACTGGCTGTATAAACATTTATATGTCTCCGTCTCTAACGTTCGTACTAAACTTCTTTTTTTATGTTGTCCAAAAGTATAACACTTAATGTTTGAATATTTTATAGAGTACCTGGAAATTTAAAGGAGATGTCACAGGCTCACTGACTGCCTCCAGACTCCAGTTTCTCTCGGCTTTCTGCATAGTCACGACTCGGCAGGAAGGGTCCCCCCATTGACTGCTGCAGTGTCCCGCCCAGTCACTGACTGACAGAGTGGGAATTCTTGGGCAGGGTCGTGATGACCGGGAGCAGCAAGAGCCCAGCAGTATTACTATTATTATTAATCTTCAAAGCACTCTTGATTCCAGGGTGCTAGACAAGTGATAAGAATTAACAAAAAGAACATTACAAAATAAAAACACAATACATAAATAAGGAAAATGGCAGACTGGTACATAGGGATAGAGGATCCTGCCCGCAAATGCAATTGAGGTGTCCCACCACTGGGTACTTTCTATGGCACCTTATTAAGTCACTCCCTCAGGTTCACACAAGTTGGAGATGTAGCATTGTGTTTTTCCCTCTAGGTGTCACTACTGTCTCTGGTTAATATATTGCACAGCTGAAGGAGTGGTAGGGTTACATTGTTTTGTATCACATGTTATGTGATGACCAGTCTCAGGTGCTAGTTCTCCACTGTCATATCTCCTCTTCTCTTTCTCTCACACACGCTCAGCCCTACCACTCAAAGGAGGGTTAACAAGGCCCATGTAGGAAGAGTTAGTTCTTGGTGGGAGGAAGTAGTAAGTTATTGGACAATTCTCAGTGTGAAAGGAAGCAAAAACAAACTAGTCTCTGCAGAAGTTAAGCCAGGGCCTGGCTTTGGCCAGGACCTCTGACAGGGACACAGAAACAGATTTTCCTTATGCAACTAACAAAGACAACTATGCATTGCTAAGCTCTACTAAGGGAAGAGAAGCCAAATAGAAAAAACCTTGCCCACTCCAGAAACCTCTCTAAAATGTGCAGGGCAGTTACCTAAAACAAGAAGAACTGACCCCAGTAGGACCAAGCTACTGCAAAAAGTCTACGTATGCTACTGCGCTGAGCAGGATGGCTGGGAGACCTTAGGAGCCTGCTACAGCCAGATAACCAATGACTGGGGCTTGTATTACCCACTTAGGATGGGTATCCTGCAACTAGGGGGCATAAGGAGGTTCAGAGCCAGTAAAGGCATCCGTGAGTACAAGATTTGCACTATGGGATTACGTATATTATTCGCACCAAGCTATTCTTCAGTTAAGTATTGTATTTTTTTTTTTAAACGCATGGTAGTCTACTCCTTAAGCATCTGCATCTACACTTCTCAGAACGCTTGGGCTATCCTCTCTTTCTGTGAAAAAATTTGTAATTTGTTTATATTTTTCATTTTTTGTAATAGGGGATTTTATTGCATACTTTTACATAAACTTTTTTTTTTTTAACTCTTATTTTACACCTCCCCCTTTAAGGGACTTAATGCTGCCATTGTCTGATTGCTAGTGTAGTATAAGGACCAAGCCTATTTTGGCCTCAATGACAGCAATGCAGCCATATGAGGGCTTGGTATTTTGTGGGATGAATTGTAAATTTCATTGTAAATATTTTACTGTTTATATAACTTAATAACCTTTAAATTTACTATGTCTACAAATGTAGACATCTCCCTAACACAATTATTCCAAAGGCACTATTACACTAAACGATTGTTGTCCCTACTTGGCCGATTACTGACCGTTCAGGCCGATAATTGTTTAGTGTAATAGCGAATGTTGAAAGGCGGCAATCAGCTGACACGAACATTGTCAGCTGATTGTGGTTGTTCAACATGCTGAAAGATCACAATTATGTCAGTGACGGTGAGCTGCTCGTCACAGTGGCAACAGACCCCTGCTGACCTCAAAGGGCAGCCTAAATGATCAAAGGATCGTTCAGGAGGCCCCTCCCACTCTTCTGTGCTTGTCTGTGCATGTAATAGCACAGCAGGCAGCAAATGAGGAAGAAGGGGGAAACAAGAGCCGAGCTGACAGGTCGCTGCCCCCAGAAAATTGTGACATGTAAAACGGCCTTAAGACTTTTCCATGTTGTTTCTAGATAAGAATACAGTGTTTTTATAATAATAATAATGCACACAGTGTGGTTTTATTTTCTAGTTTGTTTTGTTTTTGTTTTTATGTTTACCTTAATTTAGCCTTAATTTGCCTCAGTTGCTTAATGACTTTACTTTATACATACAGCAATAATTGTGAATTACAAATGTCTTTCCCTTTTTCCTAAGATCAGGCCATATAAGATGTTGTACAGTTCCTTTTTCAACCGTGAATCGTAAATGATCTTATATATTATTCAGGGCACTTTGATACATTTGCATTCTTGATAGACATCCCTTTGTACTTATTAATGGCAAACCTACACTGTTTGTTTACGGCAAATGTGCAATACAATAGTTTGTATAACATAGGGTTCATGGGGAAGGTTAGTCATTATTTCTTAATAAAAGTAATACAATTTAACGGCACAGTTTCCATGTCTTCTCAACTTGTGACCTGATGGACGTTATCGAGAGTGGCTTGTCTAATACAATAAGGTCAAAAGGAATTGACACATCGGAGCGGTGTAATTGTTAAGCACTAAACTGCTTAGGAATTCTAGCATTTCCTCTAAAGTAAGCTCTTGACTTTTGTGTTTGGTCACATTGTTAACAATTCTGTTCGGTTATGCAGCAGTAAAAAAAGCAGGGAAGGTGTAATGTGTTGATAAATAAGTAGTCATTTTGTGTTTAAGAGTCTGGGATATATACAGGGCTGTATGTGCCACATGTGACACAAGAGTGGTGCACTGCTCTTAAATGAGTGCCAACGGAGAATGACCCGATCCCAAACAAAATTGTGTTTTTTATTCCACAAAGGTATACAGCAATGTGCAACATTTCAGCTAAAGCATGGGGGTTGGATGAGCTAGAAGGGTGCACTGGAGGGTGAGGATGCGTTATACTATAGACGATGGAGGAGTGAAACTTGCCATGGCCTTTTCCCTCCCAAGCTTTTATAGTGCACCACTGAACGCTCTTAACCCTTAGGCTATGTTCACACAGTGTAAAAGTCCGGCTGTTGTTGCCATCGGCAACAAAGGCCGTACTTTGTACGGTGTGGAACACTGCCTATTCTTCTATGGGACCCCGGTCGGAGCGTATACACATAGTATACGCTCCGGCCGGGATCCCATGTGGCGCCGCAAAGAACTGACATGTCAGTTTTCTGCGGTCGCAATTCTGTGAATTGCGGCTGCAGAAAGACCTGTCAGTTCACACAATGAAGCGAGCGGTTCTGGACGCTTGCTTCATTGTATGCTATGAGAGTTCTGATGTATCAGTATCAGAACACTGCGGCCGGAAAGATCATCTGGCCGGTTGTGCAGTACCGGCTGAGTCACGGAACGGCCGGTCTCTTACAGCGTGTGAACATAGCCTAATAGTACAGTATGGTGTTACATGACCCCCCTTTAATGTCATATCCACCATATAAGTTATGCTAGGCATGGGAGTGTTACAATCATTAAATAAATGAACTCTGGGCAACTTGTAACTCCGATAGTGGTCATCATTTCTACAGGAAACTATGTTATGTGAGACCGCCAATCCACTCTTTTAGGGTCAAGGACCACTGAGACTTACTAAAGTATTTCTGTGCACTCTTAATTAGCGGGTGCAAATTGAACATTTAGGGGGAGATTTATCAAACATGATGTAAAATGATACTGGCTCAGTTGCCCCTAGCAACCAATCAGATTCCACCTTTCATTTTCCAAAGAGTCTATAAGAAATGAAAGGTGGAATCTGATTGTTTGCTAGGGGCAACTGAGCCAGTTTCTCTTTACACCATGTTTAATAAATCTCTAACATAGTCCATATTGTAGAAATATAAATTGCACACTAAAAGAAGGTATCTGTGTTTAAAGTGATATATTCAGTACAGAAGCCAGCAGTTCATGTGTATATATATATATATATATATATATATATATATATATATATATATATATATTTTCAGCTCTGATTCATGGCACACAAAAAAGGAAATACATTGATCCATATGTATATATCATATATTCAAACAAGAACACAAGAAGGGTCAGCACCGGGCACCTCCACTCTGCACGTGATGAAAGGAAGTGTCTTCCATACATCAGCAGCACCACAAATCACAGCATAGTCAGAGGGACCTAAAGTGAATTCCAGTTATGTTAATTATAAAGTCCACATGAAACACATGTTTTATGTGGACTTTATAATAAACATAACTGGAATTCACTTTGAGACCCTCTAACTACGCTGTCAAATATTCAAACAGTGATATATATATACCATAGAAGGAATGTTTAGGTCCAGAAATGACTTATCAACCAGTCTACATTGGTGGATCAAGATTGTAGAATGGTCCTGGCGGTGTATGGAAGCGGAGCATGGTGTGGTCAGATGGTTGATAGAATTAACAGAAACTATATCAGCAGTCTATGGATGCAAATGTTCCCTTTGCAATATATAGCTTAATGTATAGGGATGGTCGAAGAGGGGTATCGTTTGTAGTGTATAGTGGATCTGAAAATCTGTCACAGAAAAAATAGAGTCTGGATAAAGTAATGGTCTTTTCAAAGGTGATCTTTTGGAGAGGTGTATAGATATATCAGCAACAAAACTTTTGTCTATAGTTGTATGGGTTTGGTTATCTTGCATGTTCACATATGTATTTTCTAATATTAGTAATTGTGCGTCAGAGGGTTGAAATTTTCTTTTCCTTACGATTCCCTGATCAACACAGAACTGCTACAATGCAGTAGCCTTTGGAGCTTTTCACACATACAAACAACTCAGATGAGCGGTAAGGTCATGTGCTAATGAACACTAACTGGTCAAAGGGCAGTACATGGCTTATAGTTACAATTGCCGTGCCCTCCCTCCTCCCAGGCAGACCTTGCACTCAGGGGGTCAATCAAGGTGGACTGATAAAGTTGTGGCAATCATGTAAAGAAGTCATGTCGTGGACTCCCCCATGACTAGTTAACGCTCATGAGAATGTGGCATTAGCACCAACCAAATTGTTTTTTTGTTTCTAGCGTCAGATGCAGCATAGGAAAACAGCATCAGAATGCTATTCTCTGCATCTATCAGGAGGGACTTGACTAAGATTTAGTAAATTAGATTATTGCATTAAAAGCATGACTACTAAAGATGCGCGCAACTTGAGCATGCTCAAGTCCGATTGTTTGGCATTCAAATACCGGTGGCTGAAGAAGTTGGATGCAGCCCTAGGGAGTCCTGGAAAAGATGGATGGCTGATATTCATGTTTTCCCGGACTATTTAGGGCTGCATCCAACTTCTTCAGCCACCGATATTTGAATGCCGAACAACTGGACTTGAGCATGCTCAAATTGCACTCATCTCTGATACCTACTATAAGAACCATGGATGAGATCAGAACAATGTACATTTTGCTGTTAACTCTCTAGTTCTAAAACAAGCGCTGCGCAATCTGTTGGCGCTATACAAATAAATATTATTATTATAAAACAACATGAAGGTGCGCCTTTGTGTCATAGTTATTGTTCTTGTTTTACGATCATCACACCTATGCTAATTCCAAAATTGCTAGGACATTTGGGATACTTCTGTGGTAGTCGTCTTACTTGTTTATAGGTTATGCAAGTGGATGTCTATAATAGCATCTTACATTGTTACATAGTTTGTAAAGCTAAAAAAAGACATATGTTCATCCAGTTTAGCCTATTACCCCATAGTGTTGACCCAGATGTGGGCCCCTGCTTATTTATAAAATTTCTGTGGTGCCCTATGCTAGAAACTAGGTACTGAGTAGGAGACATTCACTGTATTAGTATTGTAGGGTAAATACAATAGCAGGGACTCCTGTCTTTGAGAGGAATCCCTGCTCATGCATAGATAGACTTTTAAAAATGCAAATATTTTTTTTCACAATTAATTCTAGTTGCTCCTAAACAATTAACTCAAGTAAAAATACATTTTTCACGTCAAAGGTGTCCATAGATTTTAATAACCACAGCAGAGTGTCAAGTGTTGTAGCTTCTGTTAAAGCCATGGCTGATTTTAGCCTTAAGTGAAATTGTGTGCTAGCTTGAAATTTCTTTTTTAGCATGTGACCAGTTATTTATTAGTTTTGTTTATTTTGTTTCTTTAGAATGCCTGCTCAAATATAGTTGTTATTTTATTGAAAAAAAGCTATCTTTTCATTATTTTTATTATTATTTTGTGGTTTGAAAGAGCATAAAACACTGACATTGTAGCAGTAAAGGTTGACAGATGTTTAAGGACATCTCAATTCCCTAAGGTGGTGGTCGACTCATGGATAACTGTGATCTGGTGTTTCTTTAGTGGTAAAAAAAAAAAAGGTTTAAGACTCAAAACCTTAAAGGATGATCACACCTTCCCTCCAGCATGGCAGTGCCACTTTCAGAACTGTCAGATGCTGTTTTCGTGTTTGGGGCTATAACTGGCACAAAAGAAAAAGTCAGCAGCAGCTGTGCACTTGGAGAGGTGCTACAACACAAGAACGAGTCTTAAGAGAGAGACTAAAGAGAAAGTCACATGGTCAGAGTATTACATAATAATTAATTACCATAATGATATGGTAGATTTATAACGCTATGCTGTATAAGCAGCACTGGGAATAATGTAGACAATCAAGAACAAGAGGACGCAGAGGTCAGTAGGGGTGGGGGGGGGGGGAATCAGAAGCAATGTGAGAAAATATTACTTTAGTGAAAAAAGTAGTAGATGCTTGGAACAAATTTCCATCAATGTGGTAGGTAAATCTACAGTAATTGAATTTAAACATGTCTGGGATAAACATATATCTACCCTAAGATAATAAAAAAGGAAATACTAAACGAGTAGAGTAGATGGACCAGGTGGTCTTTTCTGACGACAATCTTTTTTGTTTTAATGTTTCTATCTAAGTGTGTTTGCCTCACCAGACCGGATTCACAGTCCATCAATCATCCTATGAAAGAAGCAGTTGGAGACAGCACTACGTGTGAACAGCAACTTTTAATCACACCTTATGCATTGTGCATGAGGGGTTAAGTCACTGTTCACACGTAGTGCTGTCTCCGACCACTTTTTTCCCTTATATGGTAGATTTATATACTAGTACTGTTAGCAAAAAGTGGGGTTTTAATTGGACTTTTTTAATAACTTGTTTTTGCACTGCATGGCACTAATATGTAAGAAATTTATGTCATTATATGGCCACAGTATAATTTGCTATTTATGGCCACAGCTAATCGGTAAATACTGTATGGTTCTAACTTCTAGTCCATTGCTAACTAAGGCTTTATTGCTACAATGTAAAAGTAAGGGCAAATAACAGCTGTTGAAAAACACAGACTCTTCCATCGCTGGTACCAACCACTCGGCACTCTCCAGACACTCCACCAACAGATAATGTTGATGGGCATATGGGGTCAATCGTGATGAAAAACCACTGCCCACCCCCCTTCTCAGAGAGATAAGCTGCCATCAGAGCAGTCTGGCTGCAGTATACCCTTTCCAATAGAGAGTACAGAAACTCTCAGCTGTACTGAACGTTCTTGTGTATGAGGAGGATGGGAAGGATTAGAGAGATGACTGTCAGCTGAACAGTAGGCCATCAATATCCAATAGTATAGGCCATCAATATCCAATTGGTGGGAATCTAACTCTTGGCATCCCACAGATTAGCCGGTAGCCCATAGGCAATACTATCTCTCAGTGAATGACTTTATCAATAAATCAAGTATTTTAATATACTGTATACACATTATTTCACTATTAAAAAATATAATACTCAATGAATGCTCACAAAATTTGGGAACCAGTTCTTGAAAATACATTTGCTTTAAAAGGTGGCATTTTCCAATTGTTAATGAGATTTAAAGTTTTCCCTAAATTGTCTATGTGTGACCTAAAGAGCACATCTATTATGTATTATTCTAGGCTGAATAGAGCATAGTTAGGCCTCTTCCCTCCTCTACTCTTCTCTACAATAAGACTTGGCAGGTAGCCTCCTCCAATGGGTTTTTGTTCACTAGAATAACCATATTGTAGTTCTCATCAAGACAACTTAATAACATCTAGAATTGTTAGAATGCAACCCATACTATATTACTCTTTGTACTGTAGCTTTGTTTTAGTGTTTGGTTTAGCTTTGTTTTAGCGTTCAATCCATTGAAGACTTATGGATTTGTTATCATATATAACTTAAGTTCCGATTAGTGATATTATTCAGCCTTTTCATTGGCGCTTATCGCACCTTTTCCATTCTTGGCCATGTAACCCATGTATCTAACATCTGTATGACTATTGTTTATTTGGAAAGAATGTTTGATGTATCATTCATTTAAACAAGTCTTTCAGTCCAGGAGGTTGGGATGGAGCAGAATTATTTATTGTGTTTGGACATTGGGTTAAAGGTTGTAGCCCTGTGACCTGCAGTTGAGTATGTGAATTCAGTTGTAGTTTTCTCTTCCTTCAAATAAATATTCCTGGAATCAGCCTTGCCCTCAGAACAATGCTCCATTATCTAAAGTGAAACAATCCTTTTGAAGACGTTTCTTTTATTCTCACTGCCTAACTGTGCTAGCTGTCACACTAAAGCTACTGATTAACTGTGACTTATTGGACCTTCACACAATGGACGCTGTTTCTTAACCCCTGTAGATCTGAGTCAAATGCATGGGAAAGCCTTCTTCAGTCCTGAAAGGGTTACATCATGTCCTTCTAAGCCTTAAGAATATTTATTTATGTAAAGCTGAAGGAAGCCAAGTGTTTCCCTAGAATTGGTTTTGCTTTGTGCAAACATTTTTTTTTCATGTGTGTACAAAGATAATAGGTGGGGGGAGGGGGGTTAAGCCGACAGATCTGGCAGAGTTTTCCCCACAATGCAAAATTCAGGTTCCATTACCATAACTCCTTGAAGAAGTGTTGTTATAAAATAAAGTGATACATATGCCAGCTAATGCTATTTTATGCTTCCTCTAAACACCTATCAATGATTCGGACATTTGGCAAAGATCCTCTAATGCTGGCTTATCCAGTCCGTGTCTCATGTGTCAGCCGGTGAGTCAGTAAATATTCTATTGTAAATAATACTGGATTATGTAGTTCATCAGACACCAGAACTTCCTAGATTAAACTCTGTGGATATAATATTCAGTGCTTTTAGCTGTTAGTGTGATAACGCTAAGTAATTATCCATTAAAACGTTTTACAAGTATTAACATTGAGCGATTTCTTATCACCTTCATTAAAACTCGGAACTTGGGAAACTCAAATAAGACAAGTGAAACCTTTATTTGATATGACTGCCGTGTCCCACCCATGTTCAAATTAATAATCAGTATGCTAAGTACACAAGAGGATAAGTGGAACCTTTGCATTTCAATGACAGAAAAAGAGCCCAAGGGGATTTAGTTATGTTCTGGTTTCGCCCCTTCTGTAGTCGGTGATCTTCAGAAGAAGTGGCAAGCTGCCATTGGCACTTTCGAAAAAGTGTTTCAAAACACTGACAAGTATTAGAGAAATGTTGATGAATGTAAACAGCCTGCCTAAAGCAATAATACCTTTGTTCAGATCATCTGTATTCAAGCTTGCTTCTATGGATACATGTATTTAAAGCCAACTCCTTACTGACTTAATAGATAGGAGTTATAATGAGTGGATGGCTGTTCTCACAGAAATGTCTATAAATATTATCTATAGTAAAAGCTGTGAACAGGTTTATAAAGTTATATAAATCAACATGGCATACATGCTAATGCCTTACAGATTAAGGCTATGTTCCCACTTCGGTAACATATCGGGTAAACATGGCCGCTAATAATTATTATGAGCATTATTAGCGGCCATCTATGTTAGGAGACTGCTGCCTTCCCTGATATGTTCCCAAAGTGGGAACATAGCCCAAGACTTTATCCATACAGCATTTTTTAGGTGAATTTATGGCCGTATTTTGATAATTATGGCTGTAAATAATGATCATATGTCTGTATTTTTATCTAAAAAAATGAACGGTGTGTGAACATAAGGCTGCATTCACACATTCAGTGATTTTCAAGGTCTGTGATGAAGTCTGCTATCTACCTCCGTGATCTATGAAAAACATCAGTTTAGCATCCATTTTGTATCTGTTCTGATTTTTAAATTACCCTGATTACATCACATCCATGTTTTTCGCGGATTGCATGGATGTCCACGGATGTCAGATCTGTGCAATCTGTGAAAAACAAGGATCTCCTAGACTTCTATGGTGGAATCTGTGCCGTGATCTCTCCTGAGCTATTAAATGTCTGATTTTTTTCATGGAACAGATTGCGGATCTGTGAAAAAACAAGAGGTGTGAATAGTGCAATAGGAAGCAATGGGCTATAAAATTGTCTATGATCACGTACAACTTCACGGAACGTGTGAATGCAGCCTAAAGCTACTGCTAGACTGATCACCTCTGACTAGTATTGAGCGGACTGATCACCTCTGACTAGTATTGAGCAGACATTCGGCAATGTTCTCCGAACCCAAACACTCAGCATTTGACTCCCTATGGCTGCAGAATTTGGATGCCGTCCTAGGGCTGTCAGGAAAACATGAATACAGCCTATTGCCGGGTTCACACTATGTGAAACACCAGCAGTTCTGTGAACCTGCTGGGTCACAGAACAGCCGCCGTTAGTGAAGATCATACCGGCCAGTACTGTAGTACCGACTGGATGATCTTCATTTGTGGTGAATAGGGATGCTGGCACATCCTTGTGTGCCCGCATCCCAATTCACCATTGAACACAACAGAGAGTGCGGCCGGAGCTGCACTCTCCATTGTGGGACCTGTCAGGCTTGTGCGGCTGATATTCAATTAATAGCGGTTGCACAAAACTGACATTTCAGTTTTTTGTGCAGCCGCTAGCAATCCCAAAGCCGAAGTGTATATATGTGTATTGCAGTACAATGTAATTTCCTATGAATCACGGCTGTTGTTGCCGATTTGCAAGGTTTTGCAAGGTTTGCCGAACATGGTGTGAACATGGCCTATGGCTGTATCCATATTTTTCAGGACTCCCTAGGGCAGCATCCAACTTCTGCAGCCGTGAACATTTGACAGGTCTGCTCACCACTACCTATGACCATTTATTGTGACATATATCAGTCAGGCTAAGGGAATTTTTGACATCACTTGGAACATTTTGGAACATTACCTTAAATACTACACTCAAACCGCTGTGGCTGTGGCGTTAACACATGACATTTCTGTCAATTGATCTATTGATTTTGCTTTGATCTGCCAACAATCAGGTATCAGCTCTGACATCCTCATTGACATGTATGTTCAGCCTTGTTTAATGGATTTACTTCAAAAGAGCAGGTAGAGATAAGCATGAGCAACTGTCAGACACCTCTGCTGCTGTTCCTCCCTGGGGGAAAAGAACATGTATATTAATGGGACATCTGGCAGTTTAATATACTACTTAAAAAAATTCTGTTATCAGGTTAGATTTAGATTATCCTGTCTGAATCATATAGCCGGGTTATATCATTTGTGCGTCTTATTACAATTAAAGACACACATAACCCTTACTTTTTGTGCATAACCAGTGATAATGTTAAGTAATAAATAACCCCATGTGCTGGAGGATCATCATTACTAGAAATCCATTTAACCTTCTAATGGACTTTTGTAACAGATGGCCCCCTATGGGCCTGGCTACATATGACACCCATTGTTTTGATGCTTTTGTTACACAGCGTGACATAAAAAAAAACAAGTCTCACTGGGAGTTTCCTGTTACATTTTGCTTGAAGCATACAATTTTTGACCTGCAGTTGCATGCAAGCTTTGGAAGATCGCAATCACTTATGTAGCCTCACCCTTCATCAAAGTCTCCTAATCTGTCATCGTTTACAAGGAAAACTCTTTATGAACATGATTTGCATTAGGTTAATTATGGTCGTAAATTAAAAAATATCAGTGCAGTATTTCAATAAGTCTACATACATTTAGGAAGAGTCAGCCGTCAGTATATTTTAATAATTTAACAGTTTTAATCTAATACAATAGCATACTAGTCACTATATGCAATGTATAACACACATGCACTTGTTTACAGAGGTTATTTTCTCATTTTAGAGCTCAATGAATAATAAAATGCTAAGCGAATCATTAGATTATCCCTACAACCTTTACAAGGTTTGATTACCATGATGGTAGGCCTGAATGTAAGTGTTTATAATAATAATTTCATTAACCCCTTAACGTCCTGAACATGTATATATAGGTTCCAACTGCACTTACCCCGTGCAGTAGGAATGTACATATACGTTCCTGACTTCAAGGGGTTTGATGTGTGCGGGGCCGCTGCAGTGAGAGCGGCCCCGAACACATTAGTGTGTCCAGGGCTAAGGATAATGAGACTGCATATAGAAAAAGAAAAAAACAAGGGCACCAGCGCCTCGTGTCTTACCGAGATGACACTAGATTGGGGGAGTGGGTGATTCCACTCACCTTTGTGCCCCTTGGGCTGTAGGCATATCACCCCACTGGGGTAGCTGTAAATCCGTGAGGATATATCGATAGGCTGGTGGCTAGGATACGGTACTGCAAAGCCAAAGGTACCAGGGATGGGATACTCCCAATAAACAGGGCCGTAAGGTAACAGCAAAAAACAAGAAAAAATGGTACTAGATACAGCGCTGTCCTAAAAAAAATCCAAATGTGCATCATGAATAAAGTTACATATATGATTTATTAACAAAGCACAAAGTTTACGCGTTTCAGGAGTTCAGTAATTCTCCCTTCATCAGAACAGTGCAATATCAGTACTATGTATCTAGTACCATTTTTTCTTGTTTTTTGAAGGATAATGAGAGGCAGCTGAGGGGGTCCAGATCCTTGTGCCGATGGGTAGGGGTAAGTCACTTGTCGGATCGGCATAAGGTCCTGTCGGATCGGCGTTCTGTGTATAAAGTCTGCTCTCAGGCAGGCTCTATGCATAGATCGCCAATAACACTGATCTATGCTATGCAATGGCATAGCATAGATCAGTATATGCAATCTAATGATTGCATGTTTAAGTGAAAAAAGTAAAAAAAGTGTAATAAATTTTTTTTTAAAGTTTTAAAAAACCCTTATAACCCCCCAATAAAATTTTAAGATACCCCCTTGCCCATTATAAATATATATATATATTTTTTTAAATAAACATATTACAAATCGTAGCGTGTGGAATTTTCCGATCTATTAAAATATAACATTCTTGTTCCCGTACTGTGAACGGCGTAAACGGAAAAAAACACACCAAGATTGCTGTTTTTTTTTTTAATTATATATCAGAAAAAAATTAATAAAAAGTGATCAAAATTTTTCTGTTACACCAATATGATATTAATAAAAACTAAAGATTATGGCGCAAAAAATGACACCCCAACCAGCCCTGTAGGTGGAAAACTAAAAGCGCTTCGGCTCTTAGAAGGCGGGGAGGAACATTGCATAAATTTGACAGGGCATCAAAGGGCTCGGTCTTGAAGGGGTTAAAAAAATAAACTATACAATAAATTTTACTGTTTTCTATAAGCTATCTGTCCGATGGACTTTTTGGGTCAGCGCTGACCACTGCTAGTACCAAACGGAGAAACACAGGAAGATAGTCAGCTCACCTTGTCTTAGTAGCAAAGTCACAGTTCATCAAAGGAGGGTGCACGGATCTGGCAGCGGCCACCCGTTTTCCAGAAGGTAAGAAGAGTATAAGGAAGGGGTTCCAGCACTCCAAGGAAAAGGAAATTAAAATACAAATTCTTACATGTCCAAGTTAAAATCCACGTCTTGACATGACCAATGCGTTTCACCCACATGCTTAATTATGGTTACTCCATTTATCTAAAATGTTCCAACTCTTCTTCCATGAGATGAATTGTTGAATAATATAGTTGGAAATAAGCTGTGCCATCTGCACGGTATGAAGGTCATCCGATTGCCCTTTTGGACTATAGCTTTTATGATTATTGCAGGAAAATTGAAAAGGGACAATTTTTATCTGGTTGTTTTTGGGGTAAAATTGACCTTTACGACAGAGCGTATAAACACAATCATATCACAACGCTGCATTATGCTGCCTAGAGCCATAATACAGTAACATAGAATTACAATGGTCTATACTGTGCCTCTGTATTATTCTGATATCTGTTAAATTCATATTGTACCCTATAGTGGCTCCATAAAAGAACACATGAAATGTCTACATATGTCAATATATATGAGCCCTTTTACCGTATTAAATTTATTCTAAAAATGAAATGATTTGCCAGTATTATAGAAGGAAAAATACATAAATAAAATAAATTATTACTAATTTATTATCCATTGTCTAATGAATATAATTTCAAAGTATTTGACGGAAGCTTAAATGGAAAATTGCTACACATAGTAATTAGACAGATCTCTTGTCATCCGATATAAAAACTATATATGAATATTTATATTAGTCCTATAAATGTATTGCTATACACACTGCACATTTCTATAGGATAAGAGGCTTATAATTCCATAGATAATAACATAGCAACATAGCTAATTGATATCAGTTCCTGTACTTTCTATTTTAGTATGGCGTTTGTGATCTCCATTGTAATTAGCTTTAACAAAGTAACCATGAATCAACTTTTATCCGTCTCCTTTGTGTCATTATATACGTAGGTCATGGTTTTGCCAGTTTTACGCAATGTCTTTGTTGGAGTATAAACATGTAGCTAGGATAGCTGTAAATACTGGATATAAAATGTTGCTAAGTTGCTATTATCAAAGGGTAATTTACTTAATTATATGGAGAGACAGCATTAAGTTGTGAAAAGTGCCAAAGGAAGAGAGGACAGCTGTTTCTGACAAAACATATGAGCAATAGCATGGGGGTGTAACTCAATATATGCTGTAAATAGGCAGGCCTATTTCCTCCGCAGTAATTGGAGATAAATCACTATACTGTGCTCAGCAAGAATAAACATATCTGAAGTGACTCAGTATATTTGTGGCCTAACCCTTCTTGTCCGTTGTTCAGGGATTAGAATAGCATAGGTGAGGCTTAAACCTGAATATGTGAGTGAATATGCAATCATTTTCCATAACACGTATTAGTGGTTAAGTGCAATAGGGCAAACATTTAGCTAAGCCAACCACCAAGTAGACTTTTACCTGAAGTAACACTGTTAAAGCAAATGACAATGAGTTACAGGTCATTTGTATAGACAGGAAAATATGTTGACACTAAAGATGAGCTGAAGCTCGTAGAATTTGCATTGCCCCTTTTAAAGTCAATTTACTTATACCTATCCTAAAATCTTACTGTCATAAAAAGACGTTAAAAATTTTAATTTATGGTATATGGGTGCCAATGGTTGCTTAAAGAAATGGCAGAGCCCAGCTTAGAAATGTTCCTTCCTGCCGTCTCCTTGCTGCGAGAGACACACTCTCTACAAAGTCTATAACAGAGTTTCTTGCAGAAATGAGAGTGCGGCTGAGCGTGTCTACGGCTATGTTCACACAATGTAATTTTTATGTAAAGAACGGACGGGGGATTGCAATGGAATCAGCATTCATTCTTTACTGCAGGTATGGCATTACATTGAAGTCAGTGCAATGCCGCCCGCTGTGTTCACACATTGTTATGTTAATGTCCGTTGTTTAAAACAGTTGTTAAAATAATGTACATGTCAATTATTTCCAGGCGCTGTTTGGTGAACAATGTCCAGAAATAATAGCTGTTCACACAATGTAATGTGCAGCAGTGGCCACACATTACATTAAAATGAATGACTAATTGATTTGTGGGCACACCCAATGGCGCCCGTAAATCAATAGTGAAAAAAGAACATTCCTGCAGCAAATATAGACGTATCGGCTGCAGGAACGGGCTAAATGCAACCCGTCGGCAA
This sequence comes from Dendropsophus ebraccatus, assembly GCF_027789765.1. Classification (NCBI taxonomy): domain Eukaryota; kingdom Metazoa; phylum Chordata; class Amphibia; order Anura; family Hylidae; genus Dendropsophus; species Dendropsophus ebraccatus. The sequence continues at coordinate 54,774,755 of NC_091456.1, read as the reverse complement.
CCTGGTTCACATTGCTGCAACACAGACACATAGGGGGAAATTTGCACCTATTTTAGGGGAATAATTGGATTTTTTGCCCATTTCTTTTGCCCATTGCCCTAAGTTCTATTTTTGAACCAGAATTTGACAGGCAAATATTTTTTGGATGCAACTTTTTTTTTAATCTGCCTGTTTCGAGTATTCACCAAAAATTTTGCATAATTTAGGATTAGCGCCCAATTTATCATTTGCAAATTTTTGCACAAACAGGTGTCGGACTACCTTTTTTTCTTTTTTTTTTTTACAACTTTTTACTTAGATACATTCACTATGGTAGTGCTACATTTTAATAAATCAGTCACATTAGAACAAAATATACACCAATCCCCATTAGAAGAGTCACAAAAATAAGACTCCTTAGCAAACGTCCCTCATACTGTATTTATAAGTTGGCCATTCTAGTTACTGTCCATCTCTGCATTCCACCACTACAAGCTTTCCATAATGATCAGTCTGACAAATAACATTGAGTCCATTATTTGTCCACTGGCTTTTCTGCGGCACACTGGTTTTTCTTCACCACCAAACCTACATTGCTATAGGCTTCTGTAGTAAGCAACCTAGTGGAGTCCAGGTATGGTGTCTAAGACCTCCAAAATGCCTTATGCTTGTTTCCCCCAATGTCAGACATTTTTGATTGCCTTAGGTTGTTGGCAGATAATGCTAACAATTATCTATTATACATGCACATCTATAGAGCATCTGTCACCTAAATGGTCTTCGTTGTCCTTATCCACACATCAGTTTTTCTTCTGGAGAAATCTGGTTTAGTGAAATACTGAAGAAACCATCTGTTTTGCATCAGTGATAAGGGCATAATAAAGGAGTCTTAAAGGAGTCTGCCTAGGCCTAGGGGTTACCAGGCAATGCTTCAGTAAAACAGACAGCACATAGATGGTGAATTTGTAGTTAGGTAATTTAAAACGGACACATTGGGGGACATGTATGAAAAGGCGTAAATGCCTTTTTTAGGCGCAGATGGGGCAGATTGGCGTAAAAATATTTGCAAATGGTATTTTTGCAAATATTTTTTTCGCATCTGCCCTATCTATGCCACCTTCGCCAGTGGGGCGGAGAGGGGGCCTTTCAGGGGGTGCGGCAGCACACAGAGGCGGCATGGCCTCTGCGTGCGCAGCCTTTTTTTCCGCTGGCGTAGGTTTCAAAATTTTTGCACGGACGGGCACAGTGCGCATGGGATTTATGTAGAGGCAATGTGCCTCTACATAAATCCCCTGAGCTCCGGACCTGCGGGGACATTTGTCATAAATGTCCCCCATTGACTTCTATGGGAGTTGCTACTCCACAAAAATGGACAGTATAAGTGCAGGTACTACTATTTTCCTGAATGGATTGGTGTCTAATTTTTAAAACAGATGTGTGGATGACCACATTGAAATCAATAAGGACTTTTTTGTCCATAAATCAGGATCATGATATATGGAAAGAAATAAAAACAACTGATGTGTGGATGAGTCATGTTAGAAGAATAAATAAATGTACACTATTCTGTAATATGATAAGAAACAAGATCATGAAACTCATACTGCCATTTTTCGGAATTTTATCTGGGAAATTTAATAAAAATGGTATGTGGGGATCTGTGACATATATGTAAGAGGTTTGGGATCTCCAGGCAACATATTAACTTCCTAACTAGGTTGCAATGGCATGTTATGCTGTAGCATATTCTGTATTGGCTAAAGCTTTGTTTGTTTGTTTTTTGGAGGACTGTGGTTTGCTGTTTATTCAGATTTTTATTTGGTTTATTTTTCCCATACCTATGACTGGATATTTGCTATGATATTTGCAAATTTTTGCAATACATGGGGTGCGTTCCCTGCACAGAGACATGTGATGAGCTAGTTCCTTCTATTTTGTGCTTTTAAATGTATGAGATTGTATTGTGATGTGTATGCCATTGGACCCACATTGTCCAGGCTCCACTTGAAAGTAGAATAGCCCGATTGTTTTAATGGTGTTAGCGTTCCAGTGTTAATTGATGAAACTAGAAGTGGTGTTGCTGGGCTGCTATCATACAGAAGGTGCCATTAAGGAAGCAACATTGTGACTTGCATCTGCTCTGGAGGTGGGCATTGCAGCTCTAGAAGGCCCGCACCACAACACCTCTAGGTGCATTTAAATTGCACCTATAGCTATTTACTCAGGAGGAGTCTGATGAATTTTTGAGCTCTAACAAGTTAACAAAAGTTGTTGTGGCCTTACAGAGGCCTATGCAAGAGAGTATGTGCTGAGAGTGGAGGAAGCGGGGATAGTGTCTGTTCTAGTGAGTGACTGATGCAGGAACATGAGTCTGTCCTAATCCTTATACCAATAAGAATGATGCAGGTGACAAGAGGGACAAGGGTGTGAACAAAAGTCATAGTTGTATTCCTAAGAAATTGCCTCCCAATCAGACACCGTGAACGAGGATTGTATTGAATGGAAATTTTCCCTGTATATCTGCTTGGCTTACTGGCTTGCAAGTTACATTCATATGACTGTGCTGGTCAATGGAATTATGGAAACAGGCAGCTTTGGAGGCAACTAGGAATTGTATAAAAGTGGCTGATCCAATCATTAAAAAAAGAAAAAAAACCTAGGCAAGGAATATTGTTTTAGGGGATAGCCTTCCTTGGATACATAAAAACTTAGGAAATTTTTGAGACATGTCACCAGCCATCTTTTAGGTCACATCCTTACCTAAGGCCTGGAAAGTCACTTATCAAGCAACTGCCTCCATTCCTCTCTTGTGCTGTTCAAGAGACAATGCCCACATACTTAGAGAAACAAATAAGTAGCATTTTTCTTGTAAGGACCGTAACTATTACACTTTTTTTTTTTTGTTAAAAAAAAAAGGAGAGTAACCATCAAACGTGTTGTGCCTCTGCATACTAAGATAAAGATTTCCTGTTGTGAACCATAAGGTATAACATTCCGGCAGGGTACTGTGCACACTTTACACATCTTTTAGCGACGTCTTGAAGCTCATTGGTTTTCAATGTAATCTCAGTGCAACATTCAATATAACTGGTTAAAGCCATGACTGAAACTCTAGTACTTCTATTTCAAAATCTCAAGTCTTCCCATACTTATCAGCTGCTGTATTTCCTGCAGGAAATTGTGTTTTTCTTTTCAGTCTTACACAGTGCTCCCTTGTTACATCTCTATGTCTAACAGGAACTGTCCAGAGTAGTAGCAAATCCCCATAGAAAACCTCTCCTGCTCTGGACAGTTCCTGTCTCGTACTGAGGTGGCAGCAAAGAGCACTGTGTCAGTCTGGAAAGAAAACTATGCTTCCTGCAGGACATACAGCAGCTGATAAGTATGGGCAGACTTGAGATTTTTAAATAGAAGTAAATTACAAATCTATATAACTTTCTGAAATCAGTTGATTTGAAAGAAAAAAGATTTTCACCGGAGTACCTCTTTAAACACATTCTGAGAAATATCTGTTGACTCATTCACTTCTAAATAAATAGCCCTATAAAAAGGGATAAAAGTACATTTAAATATAGCCTCCAATAATGCTATATTTTTTACCTTAAACATCCAGAGTGCAATAAGTGATACCCTTGTGAGTGACATTGTAGATAGAAAAACAGTAAACAGTAACTATTGCATTAAAATTCATCGCAAACAATGGAACGTGAAGGGAGGAGGCCATGGACGAAGACAGCTCCATCACCTCCCACAGAAAGTGTCAAGTGCTTGGGGTATGTGCAGACTAAACAAAGTTGTAGATACTAAGTAGCCACTATGCAAATAGTAAGGGAGGTATACTGCACATAACCTGAAAAAAGTAGTAATTACTAATCACTGAGCCATGTTGGCTTCACAACAAACAATCCTCCACTCCACAACTGGCTCCAACGGGCGCAGCTCCAGGAAAAAAAGCAAGACAAAATGAAGTACTAAAAAATGTATTAAAAAACGACACAAAGCACCGATCCCACATATCTTTCTCAAGTGTCTTACATCAAAACATTTTTGTTGGCTTCAAAGCTGGCTATACACCTTCAATAAGTGATGTCCAATAATTGGGCCATCAGTTAGATCTCATCCTCCCCATACACAGGTACATTCAGCACAGCAGAGCGTTGTTGTGTTCTCTATGAGAAGGGATAAGTCACAGCTAGAGAGCTCTCACTGCGGCTAATCTCTCCCGAAACAAAGGGGATTGGTTGTCATTTTCCATCATGCCTGATCACTATCTCCACCGACATTATCTGCTGGTGGATGGTCGGGAGAGCCCCATACACTTTAGATTGACAGGCGAATCCACTGCAAGCAGCGGGTATGGCCGAACAAAGTCTAAGATTTATGGGGACCTTCAATGCTGCCATACAACATATAAAAGGAAACATAGCTAAAAATTGCACTTTTTTAATTTCTTTTTAATTTTGTTACGTTACAACGTATATTTAAAAAAAAAAAAAAAACATTCTCTGCAATATCCCTTTAAAATAATTTCTGACCTTAATCATATGATTCTAGCATATAACCAGTGAAATAATATTCCATTATCTGAATTTAAGGGATTGTTTTTTTGCGCTCTAACATATGTATTTGTAGCCAGTTGGGTGGAAAACCGTCTATTTTTAATTCATTCAGGTGCTTTGAACTTTCTGTTGTCATTCATGGCTAAAACAATAAAACACTCAGCTACTGCCAACAGCTGAGGGGAAAGAGCCTCCACTTTGAGTTAAAAGAATCATTTGTGTAATATACTTCCACATTAAGAAACCTTTGACAGCATACTGCAACTTTATTTACTGTATTTTTAACCCCCTGCTGTTTTGAGCAGCAAGAAAACAGAACACTTAGCACCCCTCTGTAAATACAGCCACTAATGTCTAGCCTCTTTTAAGTGTTTGCCAGCAATTGTTACCTTATATTTACATTGCCACAGTCAAACAACTGGTTTGTGTTCTTTAAACAGGAAATGCAGGAGATTATTTTCTATATGACTTAAAGGAGTTGTCCAAGGAGGGGGTAAAAAACCAACTTTTTTGCATAGTGGCACTCTTTCTGTGACCTTTGTCTAATTTTGTACTACAATATCAGACATAGCCCATTGATAGATATTTGCCCCTTTACAGCCATAAACTTACCATGTATGATTTTATTTATATTTCTAGGGGGACATGCCTGAAAAGGCGTAAATGATACTGAAACCTACGCCAGCTCTGAGCTGGCGTAGGTTTAAAAATTTTCACACGGAATGGCTCCGTGTAAACGGGATTTAGGTAGAGGCAATGCGCCTCTAAATAAATCCCCTGAGCTCCGGAGCTGCAGGGACATTTGTAAGCCTGGTGTAAAAAACGCTGGACTTCATAAATGTCCCCCCCCCCAGACTAAAACTTCACTATAAGCAGGGCCTCATTCAGCGTGATTTAGCAATTAGTGTGTGATTCTATAATGTTGGTATTATTATTATTATCATTGTATCTATTTTTAACCTCTTAGGCTAGGTTCACACTACGTTTTTGCAATCCTTTTTTTCATCCATTTTTTGCAAAAAAACAGATCTGTTTTTCCAGTAAATTTCATTATTAAAAAATGGATCGAAATAGATCCGTTTTTTTTTTTAACGGACCCAATAATGAGGTTGACTAAGTTTTTGTGTACGTAAAAAAAACAGATCCGTTTTTTTAAAAATAATGGAATCCAATGGAAAAACGGATCAAAACGGATGCACACACATGCATCCATTTTTTCCTTCTGTTTCCATTTCAAGTATTTAAATAGCCATTTATACAGTTTTTTTTAACCCCTTAGGCATTACAGAGGAATAGGCCATGTTCACATGGCATATGACATCGGTTGTTCCGTGACCCGGCCGTGTCACAGAACAGCCGGTGCCAGCTTAGATCATCCCAGCCGGTACTGCAGTACCGGCCGGATAATCTTCATTTCTATTGAATTGGGATGCGGCCGCACCCTTGTGTACCTGCATCCCAATTCACCGTTGCACACAATGGAGCGTGGAACTAACACAATGGAACTAACCTCCTACCAGGACGAGCGATTCTTTATCAACCGACACTGCCCCCAATCCTCCGGTACTGTTTGGAAGTTCTTCTCAATCCATGCCTGGTCCCTGGCTTCCCTTGTCTCTTGGTGTCGGTATTTGGGTGAACAACTTCTTTTATTCTGGTGGTGTGGTGTAAAAGAGGCAGTGCCTAGCACATCCACACCCTAGGTCTGCAGCGCCTCTCTCCCTGCCAATTTATACAATACAATTTAGTGTTTTCTTGCTGGTTTATGAAAAGTAACATAGTAAACTTTCAATGACTTTGGTGTAAATTACAAGTAGTGTGTTTACTCAGTGATATGACTCAGATATCGCAGCAAGTGATTGTTGTATTGAACTGTTTTTGTGGCCAGGTTAGTTGATCCATGTATGCCAATTGAACACAATAGCACAGTTTATATAACAATGTAATTTCCATACAAATATACCCAAACAGTTACTTATACACATTTAAAATAACAGAGTGGTTCATTAGTTAGCACTATAGCCTGCAGCATTGGGTGAGTTAACATATTAACAAGGTTAACATTTGCATAGAGTTTCTATGTCTTATGTGGTTATACAAAAACAAAAAACTGTTTAGGTCCGTGCCTGGGGTTTGCTGAAGTCCATGTTCAAGTCACCAGGGTTAGTTTTCCTGTAGTACCCCTGAGACAATCAACGCCTGAGGTGATGTTCCGTCTCAGCCACTGATCAGCTGAGTGGACACTGCAGGAGTCGGCTCTGGTGAAGACATTGAATGGTGAGTATGAACCCCCGTCTCCCTACCCACTTAATCCCTTCCTTACTGGTGTGGGTGCAGTGCAAGATCAGTCTGGCCCCCACAGGGGTTAGGTGGGGATGCTATGCATACTCACTTAACCCCCTGGGGGCCAGACTGTTTTCTACTTGCTGTGCTGAGCTCACTGTTCCCACCACAGCAAGGAAGAAACTATGTTATTTAAAACCTCCCTTGTTGTGCTCAACACAGTATATTGGGCACAATATGGCCTCCAGGGGGTTAAGTGGGGATGCTATGTATGGGGGTGGTGGTTTAAACTTGCGCTCCTGGTGTACAGCAACCTCTCTTTTCTATCTTGTTTGTTCTGCAATCAATCAGCCAATCAGAGGCTAAGGCAGGACCCCACTATAGTGATTGGCTGAGTGGAAGTTGCAGGAGTTTCTGCTCAGCCAATCAGTGGCTGCAGAAGTGTCCCACCTCAGCCACTTAATGGCTTATTGATTGCAGAATGATGGAAAGAGAAAATAGAAGAAGAAAAGTTTTTCGGCCTAAATATTTTGGTCCCCATTGATTTCAATGGGGAACGTATTCAGATCCAGATTTGGGTTCATTTGGATTTCTTTCTGGTTTAGCCGAATCCGACGAATACCCATGAGACAGCTTATCATTAGTATTGACAGGAATGACCCAAAAATATTATTATTTTCTTTATAGGATAAATTTATGAACACCAGCGTTTTACATGCCAGTGATGTGGAACTTGACAGGAGTAAGAAACAAGTGTATTAAGAAACGCAGACCTCTTAGTACACTTGACTCTTTGGCTGTCTGTGTGACTTTGAAGCTGAATCTATATCAGCTAAAAGCTTTGACAGATTTCAGCTATAATTTCTGCATCTTAAATCTTTCGAGCTGTCGGAGATCACATCCCCCCTCCCCCCCCCCCCTTCCCTCGCTAAGCCCTGCTAACTTTAAGAATAGTGACATAATGTAAAATGTAAAAAGCTACAAATTTGGGGGTAAAAAAGAAGCCCGCAAGAATCTTCCACTATTATACCATGCATGCCAGAATGGCATAAATGGCATAATAAATTCCCCATGTCTATACAGAGGTTTAGTTCTCTGTGTAATGCGTCCTTTTTTATTTATTTAGTCTACTTTCTGGTAGGAGTTTTTTTTCCCTTTTCTTGATGTAGAAATAAATCCATAACAGATCTGGCTGTTATATCTGGCTCCAGCTCCTTTAAGGGTATTACTGGACCTCCACTTTTATGCAGCTGAAATTTATTTTGTTAAGTCATTCTGCCTTGTATGTTTGCATTCAGTTCTTGATGCTGAAAATTTTTTGTCACTAGCCTTGTTTTTAGATTTCTGGCCCACTTCTGTCTTACTCTTTTTGTAAATTGCGCTGTCTTGTTTTAGTTTTTCTGCAAGTACTATAACCACTATCCGCTACAATCATCTGTAATGAGTAATTAATCTTCCTTCAAGCACTGCAGTCCGTATCTGCTGTTATTAACCCTGGGGAGTAGCTATTCACTCACCTCTGACATTCATACATGATTGTATGAGTTTCTTACATGATAGCTAGTGGAGTTTCCTTTTCTTCCCTACCATAAAGTCCTAGGGGCATCTGAGTAGAGAAAGTCATGTTAAGGACCAAGGAAAGGTGACTGCTAAAGATGAAGCCTTAGCTTCGGTTTCTTTGATCAGTTAATCAGCATTAAATCTTGAGGCTAAAAGTGGTTAGATGCTAAAGGATAAAAATATAATTGAACTTTGAGTGGTCTCATACCATTCCATTCATTAGGTGCAATATATTCTAAGCATTTAGGAGTAAGCATGACTTCACCCCTGAAGTATTATACTTCAAAATTTCAGTCATTACATAATTGGCTTGTGGGTTGCATGGAGCCACCTATATGGTATAGGTGTAGACAGTGTAAGTGCCACTAACACGTGCTTTAACTGAAATCAAATACTGTCATAAGTGGGATGATTGAGAACATTTGTCAAACAGGTTAACTTCCCAGAAGTAAGGGTTAACAACAAATATTGACCTTTACCTAATTGCTACCATTAGTGCTAAACATTCAAGTCAAATGTACCCCTTGGATTGCATTTAAATGGTCCCATACTTCGGTGTTACAATTATGATCTCAGTTTACATAGATGCTTTCAGCTGTGTAGTCCTATATATGTAGAGAATGATGTTCATGGCGGCCTGCACACTAAAGAGGAAGCTTTTCAAATCAGATGAAAGGTGAGGGATTAACTATACATTAATAAATAATAATAATAATAATAATAATAATAATGTAACTTATTTAAAGTGTCTTTATGTTTAATTTGTATTGATATTATATGAAACACCAAGGCTTTTATTAGGCGGTAACCAGACAGACTGTGATGCCCCATGTGGCTTACACCTGGGGTCTAGTGTCTCTCCATTGACTGAGGCATATTGTGCTTTGTGTTTGGAAAATAAAGCCTTCAATGAGTAAAGGAAGTAGAATTAAGCATGTCTGTGTGTGGGTAAGATGCTTTACCCAGTGTAAATAAACACAGTTTTTAGCCAGGAGCAACACATGCTTGCTATAAACACTTTATATCTACAGTACTTGGATAGACCAGATGAGCAAGACAATATAAATCTAATATTACTAACAGTATAAGGACATTTTGAAAGTCAGACATTTTATTTACAAAAATACATATAAACTATAAATATTTGAAACATCGTTTTTTTTTTCAATTATATATATATATTTTTTTTTGCTCCTGTTAATGTCAATGGGAATTTCAACCAATAGAAACACGAGGATATAAATAGTAGAATTGGATGTGGTCAATGTTTCCTTGTGTTCTTTCTTCCTTTCCTCCATTTGTAATTAAATATTTGACATTTGTTTGACAGCAACACAAAATGTATTATGAAACAAATGTCATGGCAGGATACACTAATGCGCTGGGAAAATAAAACAACAGAACAAAAAGTCACTGCCTGTATTAGGGCCATTGATTAGAGAGCACCATGGTCTTGTGTTTTTCTAATAGCATGTTAGAATTTGAAATTATGAAAGCAATGTGCTGGCCGGTCTGAGCCTGGCAAGTCGTACATGATGCAATGCTTTCTAGTCGGCATGGTCAAGTCCAATAGTCAGGAAAGGTTTAGTAAAAGGGAGAGTGTAATATCACTTGCATGAGATAAAGCTGGTAGTGACTATACACCTACAATAACTGTCAGCCAAACCATTGTTCATCAGACCATTATCTCTCCCATACACATAAGCTTTCAGCACTGCCGAACAATTCTGTGTCCTGTATAAGGAGGAGAAGGGTAAGCCACAGTCATATGGCTGTGGAGGTGGCTTATCTCTCCGAGAACCAAAGGGTTGGGCAATGAAATTCCATCACACCAGGACTTAGGAGGACCCCATATATTTCATACTGATGGCCAAAGGTGATGCCAGCTCCAACCAGGCGTGACATTAAATCAATAGATTTAAAAACTGAATAAAACACATCAAAATCAGGACTAGAGATGAGCAGACTTGAAAAACTTAAGGTTTGCATGAAGATTTAAATGCCAGTCATTTCAACTACAATTTGTGCCCGCTAAATAGGCATAAATTGTAGTTGGAATTTATACCAGAGCTAAGCTCCTGTAGATTGCACTTTATCTGATGAAGGGAGAGAGTCTCACGAAACGCGTTATAACCGGTGCTCTACAACAAATGTTACAGTTTTCTTCAAGCTATCTGTCTGATGGACTTTTTGGGACAGTGTTGACCATTACTAGTACCATTTCTTTTTTCTTTTTTATAATTTTTTATTATTGCATTGTACGGGCCCCTGCCTGGGAGCATCCCATTTATTGGTACAGTCACCTTTTGTAGTCCCTACATTCCTTGAACTACACAAGTAAACTTGGACAGAGGAGGAACCATCTTCCCAGCTCCTGATCTTCAGAGTACCCCACATCTGAATAGGGGTGATGCGCATAAAGCCCAAGGGGCTAAAAGGTGAGCAGCATTGCTTCGATTTTTCTCCCTTGTACCTGAGGTAATACACAAGGCGCCTGTTTTATGGTGTGTTTACACGTAACGATTATCGTTCGAATTTTCGTAATAACGATCTCATTTGAGCAATAATTGTTCCATGTAAACACAGCGAACAATAACACGATGAGCAAGAAATCGTTCATTTTCATCTTTCGTTCTTAAATCGTTGTTCGTTGTTTGCTAAAAATTCGCAAATGGCTTTGTGTAAACAGTCTTTCAAAGCTTGATCCTATGTGTGAGATGGGCTTACGCGATCTTTAAGACGATCGCAATAACGATTTTTCTAACGAATAATTTGTCTAAACGCTGATCGTTATAAAAACCAAATCGGTGCTTCAAAATTGTTAAACGATCAATTGGGAGAATTATCGATTCGTGTAAACAGACCTTAACTGAGAGGAATCCACCCATTAAATCCAGCACAGCTGACATGGCACAGGCTTTTTGCATTAGGTCATTTGGTCATTAGGTCAGTGTATTGTACACTTCATAGTGGGAAAGGGAAGTGACAACTACTGTGAGTGATACTTCTCCTGCCCATTTCTCTATAGCTCAGGCAAAACCAAAGTCTTTATTACACTAGTTATTTCTCAAGATTGTATTACTACTTATATTCTACTATCTGTAATATTGGTCTAAATGGGCAAAAATATGGACCTGGGAATGTAATGATCTCAGCTTTGATAAATATTGGCTTATTTTCACTTTGCTAATTTATTATGAGACACACAATTAATAAATCAGGCAGTGAAGTGGTCTATGCGCCATGTTTCTGAAATCCATACTAGCTCCAAGCTAGCGTAGCATTCACCTACAATTTACTCCACCACCGAAACGTAAATTGTAATAAATCTGGCATAGCAGATAGCTCCTTGCACACCCACTTTACACCAAGCTCCACCAACTTAGGGAGGGACATGTAAAATTTGAACAGTTCCAACATTTTTTGTGCCAAATAGAGACGTGCAAAAAAAACGCTGCGACTTTTTACAGTCTGCGTCGGTTGCCGGTAGGAGTTCCATGTCTATGAAATTACTAAGCATTCCGCATTTATGTAGTGGTCAGTCTCCGCTAATAAAAAAGCTAATGTGAAGTTTTCTCATCCTATGCGAGTATCTGTACGATGAAATGTAGAACTTGTAACATTTGGTTTAGAGGTTGAGCTCAACTAATCTTTACTTATTTTGCTTGGCACTTCCAGATTGGTATGGTGGGTTAGTGGCTGGAAGGTTTGCAGACTTTGTGAAACAAAATCCTTGTTTAAAGGTTTAGCTTGGCTGTGTTTAAAAAATGTACAAAACCATGATATTGTTTTATTCTTTTTCCTTATATAAACACTTCTACCTACTTACCCACTTATGGTTTGGCAAAACTATTTACGCAATCAAAATAATTATGAAACTCTGACCACCGACAATCTTATGTGGATAAAAAGAAATCCGTACAAAAACAAGTTCTGAAAAACTGAATAACTTACTCTGTTCATTCACACAATTTTTACACAGCTTTTATATTCTAACAACATTTACAATGTGAATAGTGAAAACCTGAATTAAATAAATAATAATAATAACTTATTTAAAGTGTCTTTATGTTTAATTTGTATTGATATTATATGAAACACCAAGGCTTTTATTAGGCGGTAACCAGACAGACTGTGATGCCCCATGTGGCTTACACCTGGGGTCTAGTGTCTCTCCATTGACTGAGGCATATTGAGGGCTGGGCTGCCCTGCTCTGTGGTGTTTTGGTCCATAACATTGCTGACATGGAGGAGCATGTGACCAGGCCCCACCCCCCAGTGTCCACCACTGAGCCTGTATATGTCTAAGGAGGACACGGGGGGGGGGGGGGCACGGTCACATGCTCCTACTTGTCAGCCATTTTATGGACAGAAACATGACAGAGCAGGGCAGCCCAGCCTGGTGAAGAGGAGTCTGATTTTAGCTCTATGAGGTACACAGGGAGCTGCTGTCAGTATATACATTTAGCACACTTACTAATACTTTGTACTGACCTATTTTACTATAAAGTGGCCAACCCCTTTAAATATATGCAAGAAATGTGTTTGATTAGGCCATGTTCACATGACAAAAACAGCGGCCATTGTTTGACATGGCCGTGTCAAACAACGGCCACTGTCTGAGACGTTCACCCGGGAGCCGCACTTTACATTGTGTCAACGGCCTATTTTGTACGGCTGCTGTTCACTTCATAGCGTCCGCACAAAATAGACTATGGCCATGGTTCCATAGGCTAAAATGTAATCGTCCATTATCATTAAACAATGGACGTTATTGCAAACCTGCACCAACGACCGTTATTTAATGATAACATACGTTGTGTGAATGTGGCCTTAAATTGGGGCAACTGAAATCTGGTCAGATATCCAGTATTATCTGAAAACTCATATCATCTAGAGACCTAATTTATTGTACAACAAAGAAATTCCACCCTTACCACTAAGAAATTCCACCCTTACCACTATCTTGGTGAAACTGGGTGAAAAAGTCCAACTGAATTGACAACCAAATGTTCCACAAATTCTATTTCTGTAAGAATTAATGCCTAGAAACATGGGACGGAACCTGACCGGAAATTTGGTTTCTGTAACAGATTTAAATGTCTTTATTATTAAAAGTTTTCGGAATAAATACATATTTTTTATTATTATTAGGACATTCCTTTTACTGAATATTACATTTGTGACCAGTATGTATATTTTGAACAATTTGGCTCATGATTTAAAGGAATTTCTTTTGGGCAGAGAGGCCAATGCTAAAGTCATCATTGGAGGTGAGTGATCAGAGGACGTGATCGGCGCTATGACCGAAGAGCTGACAGCTTGTATCAAACTTTCGTGAACAAATAGGTAATCCAATCTCTGCTATTTTTGGTGTAGTTTAGAGTAAAATTTATAATCTAGTTCGATAGGATGATATATTCTCCATACATCAACTAAGACCAATCGCTGGAGGGTTCTTAACAGCCTTTGCAATGCCGCTGAGGAGACTGTGGACCTCTTAGGGGTGGAGTTCCTATTCAGATCCAATGTAAGATTCAGATCTGTACCCAATATAATTGGGCCTCCTGCAAAAGCCCTCAGCTCCTCAAGTCGTTTCAGAAGCCAGGGAACTTGTCGTTTGTTAGGTGTATATATGTGGGCAAGTGTATAGGTAGCATTGCCTATCTTACCTTTGAGGAAGAGGGCCCTTCAAGTCAAACCTTGAAGTAAACACAAACAGTACATCTTTGTGGAGGCCAATAGGCACTCATCTAAAAGGGGAGTTGGAGCTTCCACTATGAAACCAAGCAGAAAAGTAATTAGTGGGCAATTTAGGTATCCTGTATTTACTGTAAGAAAATCATAGAAAATTTGGTGCCTTTTTTTTACGACTTGTACAAAAATTAATTGTTAACCTTATATGAAAAACAAAATAAAGAATTAATATAATAAACAAACAAACAGCTAGGGGGTTAAAATCATAGAATAAACTATATTCACCTTTCTTCAGCTTAAAGGGGTTGGCCACCTTATAGTAAAATTGCTTAGTGTACAGTATTAGTGACTTTACTCACTGCACTTACTGACAGCAGCTCCCTGTGTACCTCATAGGGTTCAATTCTGACTCGCCAGGTCCAGGCTCTGCTTTACTGCTCTGTGGTGATTGTGCCCATAAGATAGCCAACATAAAGGAGCATGTGACCGTGCCCTACCCCCAGTGTTCTCCATAGGCATAGTCAGGGGCATAGTCACATGCTCCTCCATGTCGGCCATCTTTTGGACAGAATCACCACAGGTCAGGACAGCAGAGCTTGATTTTAGCTCTATGAGGTACACGGGAAGCTGCTGTCAGTAAGGACTGTGAGTACACTTACTAATACTGTACACTGAGCAATTTTACTAGAAAGTGCTGGCCTTTAGTTTGAATGACACTATGACTATGTGTCGCTGTTTATAGCACAGTTATGTCCTATAGATTCAATTTTGTCTCAACATATAAGCAGTCTTATTAAGCTTTTTGTCTTGTCTCAATGTTTCATACTGAGGGTGGAACAGTAGAAAACAATGTGGAGATTGTTTTATTCTCACCCATTAGGCTCCATAATAATAACTTAAGGCCATGGGCATCACATTATGGTTATCTTCCTATGATCAATTCCAGCTAAGCAATGTATCGTGTTACTACTACTATATATAAAAAGGAGCAGCTTTTATGCAAAAGGAAAGGTGTTTATAGCACAAATGAGCTGCAACTGTGTGATGCTTTTTTTATAACCTGGATGAGAATTTCTAAGGGCTCAGCCACACTAGCGTTTTTCTTTGTTTCTAACGGATCCGTCCATATTAATTAAACGGATGAGCATAAACTGATGAGCAGACTGATGCAAACTGATTGCAAAATGTTCATCTTTTTTTAATGGTCCGTTTGTATTTTGGCTTAAAAAAACTGACTTTTGTACATCAGCTTGCATCCGTTTGCATCAGTCAGCATCCGTTTTTCTATCCGTTTATTTTTCTTCTTTGGTTTCATGCTGCTTCTGCGCATGCTCAGTGCAAAAACGGATGAAAAAAACCCGATGTGAACGGAAATACCTTCCGTTTTAGATCCATCCTCATTGACTACAATACAAAAAAAGAAACGGAAGTGCACTTTCCACTCGTGATCCGTTTTTTTAAGCGGAAAGAAAAATACTGCAAACACTATTTTTTCTTCCGTTCCAAAAAACGGATCATGAACGGATTGCATGCTAACGGAGCACAATTAGGGCAAATGGAGCACACTAATATTTCATGGGAATCTATGGGGATTTTAACGGATCCGACAGTTTCCGTTTTGCTTACTCCAAAATGGAAAAGGTAGACGGAATGGTGCCGGATGGTCAAACGCTGATGTGAACGTAGCCTAAGGACATTGCTTTTGTGCCTTGAACACTCCAAGCAATTCTATCTAATCTTGCTCAGTGTTGTGCTGATATGGTTCCCAAAGACATAGTACAGAGCTACTGGTGCAGCTGCAGATTTACTAAGGAGAAAAAGCCCCAAAAAAGCCCCGTGGTGGGGAACTGCCCGTGACTACTCGTGGCGCTCTGCCTGTTGGCGCGCAGTGTGGGGATGATGGACAGACAGAGAGGCCACTAATAGGTCTCTCTGCCTGTCAACCATCCCCGCACTTCGTGCTGACAGGTGGACGGGGGTGATTAGTCACAGGCGGTTCCCCACCCAGATGACTAGTTGCTGTCCATCTCCCGGCCTTGCACAGCAGAATAAAATTTGTTTTTCTCCTTTGTAAAGCTATTGCTGCAGCCGCGGCTGGTACATGTTCTGTAGTAGCTCTGTACTATGTTTCTGGGAACCATATCAGCACAATCGTGGTCAATACCTCTATAAAGACATTGACCGTATTTAGTTACTAAATGTTTTCACATCCATTGACATAATCATGCAATGATGAGTCATTTTTGTTGTTGGATAGGTCCTTGTTTTCTCTTCATTGTTGTCTCCATTCATGTTATTGACTTTGGTCTTGTCATGGTCATGATTCTGAACTTGGATATTTTTCTGTAGAAAAGTATCTGAACTAAGTGTATTAAATCACAGCACAAACTGCCTGAAAAAAGAGGTCACCGCTCTGGTCAACAAAGTAATGACAGTCAGGAGATGAAAGAAAACAAACCTTGTAAATTAACCTTGCTATTCGAAACATTCTAAGTAAATAATAACGTGATCTGGATGGATATCAAGTGCTCTAGTTTTCTGTGTGCTGGGTAAATAAACTGCTTCGAATGATTGTAACGTTTTGTGCCCTTTATCTATTCCGTGTTTTTACATTTACATCATTTTCCTAGATTCTAGTTTAAAAGTTTGTATTAAAGCAAGAGTAAAAACAAAACGTCATAGCCAAGTTTGGTCAATAAATTGTTAATAGCGTCATACCTATTTGGTTTCATTTTTTTTTTTATTCCAATAATAAAGCCAAAAGCTTCTACAATAGAGAATGTCACTGAAGAGATGAATGGACTGACCCTTTGTTAGTCCAACATTTTTTATTGGGTCCTATGCTCACCTAAGTCCACCCAATTAAGATGACTGGTGTCTTAGTTAATTTTAATTCTCTTGACTATGCTATATACATAGAATGTGGCTTGGCTGAGCATATATGTTTTTCTTTTTTTTTAGTTGTCTGAGTCTGCCACAGCTCCATGTAGATCTTCAATCATAAAAGCTGGAGTAGACTTACAATAAACCTGGCATAAGGTGCAAGGGGAGGACATGCCCCCTTCACACCATGCCATGCCCCCTTTTCGCTTCCTTGGTGAACACTGTGCAGACCCAGCAAAATGTTGTACAAACACTTTCTTGTGCAAAGTAATACCACTTTTTGACAGGTCTACACAGCTTCTTGCCTTTTGTGCACCAAATTTTGATCAGCAAATAATAATAATAATAGCAGCATTTTTTTTAGGAGTGAGGGACCTGTTCGCAATAGCTTACAGACTAGAAGGACGGGAGTGACACAAGAGGCAGTAATTACTTTATTTGCAAATGATCCGGCTATTGTACATGGAATCAGAAAGTGCCTGTAAGTGTTGGCTGAGCCAGTACAGGTACAAAGTGCATGGAACCATTTTAGATATAAAGTAAAAGGTGAGGGGACAGCAGAAGGGGAATGGATGAAGATGTTGGATGTAGGCCTAAAGCTGCCTGGAAAACATGGATAGAGCCATAGGACTCCCTAGAGCTGCATCCAACTTCTTCAGCTATTGGTAATCACATGCAGAGCGTTCAGATTCAGACAAATCCGAGCATGCTCAAGGTTGTAATCATCTCTAGCACCCATTCAGGACCATGGATGTTACTGTAGGTCCATTTTTGCGGTGCATTCCTGTTCAGGAACGCACAGTTATGTCCTCGGGTGAGCACAGTTATGTCCTGCTTGGTTCCATCCACCGCAGTTCCCGGCTGTCAGTGATAGCTGGGCACCCTCTGCAACTGGCGAGACCCGAACCAAGCTCTGATTGTGGCAGTTAACCTTATAGATGCTGCGATCAGTGCAATCTATAGGGCAAAACAGAAGGGGAATTTGATTAGCAATGCCTATGACAGGGTCTGATCAGCAATGCCTATCACAGGCACAAAACAATATGGTGCAGATGAGCACTGCAATGTACTATACCTGTCATCAGACAATGAGATGGTGAAGTCCCCATAGTGAGACAGTAAAATAAGGAAAAAGTATTAAAAAAAACCCTCACAAATAAAAATATAAATAAATGTATAAATAAAAGTACCAAACATATAATCCCCATATCCCCCAATGCAATAATAAATGTAGAAAAAAAAGAAGAAAAGAAAAAAGTACACATATTAAAGGACAACTCTGGTTTTGTGTTTTAGCTTCACATCCAAAGTTTTATAACTTTGTAATGTATGTTAATAAGTTATCTGGCCCCGTTCCCCCCTCTGACCCCTGACCCCCCCCCCCCCCCTCCAAACTTAAAGAAAGCATACATACCTAATAATTGTTGACCACGTCCTCTTCTCTTTTTAAGCTGGAAGCCATGTGATGCTCTCCTGCCAATGAAACAGCTACTGGTGCACATGCACACCAGCAGCTTTTTCACTCCCATTCACTTTGTTGGAACCTGAAAGTGTGAAAAATCTAAAAACGCAGACAGGAGCTGACAGGGAAGCGACCGACGGACGATCGTCACTGGAGAGATTGTAAATATAAAATGTCTATGTATGTTTTTTTTGTAATGCCAGAGTTGTCCTTTAATATCACCACATGCATGGTGATGCTGGCAATACAATTATCACATGATTAAACTTAAAATACAAAATTAGAAAAAAATGCTAATTTGGTAATTTTTTCATGAAATGTAGTCCTTTTTCACAAGAAACACAGATATCAGCCAAAATTTACCACTAACCAAAAGTACAATATGTGATCTGGTCCTTAACACACTTTGTGAACCACTGTGGAACTGTATTTGGGAGGATGGAGGATGCTTAAAGGGGATAGTTGTAAGCTGTACTGCCATTCATCTGACAGCTTGTAATAGCTATGGTGAGCCTTGGAATATGAGTAGAAAAAATAAATAAATTATATATATATATATATATATATATATATATATAGTTGTTATTATTATTATTTATTTATTTATTTATTTATTTATTTTTAAGAGAAAGATGAACTGTAAAATGTCCTTGTTTTTATTGTGAAACTTACTGGGCTGCGTTTCTTATAGTATGATATTGCTTTATTGATATTATTATGCTTTTACCTTCTCCTTTTCATCATTTCATATTTCACCCAGCCATCTCGACATTCCTAGCCGTGTTACATGTCATGCGTACTGTACCAAGCACTGTGTAACAAGACAACTGTTGTTGTTTCTGTGGGGCAGGATAAAAATAAGGTCAGCACGAGCTTGGAGAGCTTTCTAAGGTTTAGCCTGCTCGAATTATTTCATGCTTGTGAAAGTTAAGCAGATGAGAAGCACATTAAATAAGATGACAGAATTCAGATTATACTTTTTTTTCCTCCTCATTCCTGGTCTTTAGCTCAGTAGATGAATTCTCCCTTTTTTCAATTTGCTAAGATGGTGAAATCTGCTTTGTGTGATTTATGAAGAAACTTGAAGCGATTAGTTTCATAGTGCATAAAAATTCCTCAGGTTCAGAGGGATGTCCAATCTGTTACACCATGAGCTGTTGACTGGATGAGAACATGAGCAGCTCGGAGCCATAAGGAGATTGTGTTGAGTTATTAAACACTTGTGCTAAAGCTGCTTATTGTTAATTCCTCAATGTCCTGCTGAAGCGATTGGATAAGATCAGATCGGATTAGATCAAAGAGCCTGGGAACCAGTCTTTCGAGCAGATTCATTTAATCAATAAAGAGGGCTGAGAGAGAGAAAGGCAGAGGGGGATGGATGAAAAGACAATGTAAACATGGGCTCAATGAATGTATAAGTAAAACCGCATAGCATAAATTATGTGGGGATGATATCAAATCCAACTTTTGACACTAGCAATGATGGAGAGAGTCCATGGAAGCAAATATGATCTCATAACACAATAAGAGAAGTGAATATTCCATTTCCAAAAATGTACTACTGCCAAATTGTAATATATAACTCTACCATGCAAATGAATTCTCAAGCCTACCGTTATCCATCTTAAAGGGACATTAATCCGAAAGTCTGTCTTAACTCTGTTGCGCAGTTAAAAGCAATCTATTGTGCTATGTGAGTAGCCATTTTAGGCCGACTGTCATGCAATGTTCACAATGGGATGTCTGACAGGAAGTCCACAAAATATATGCCCCCTTGAGCTCCAGTTCTTATAATTTTTATACTCTTAAACATTTTGTCACGTGTCAACATTATTGACAGCAAATTTATATAATTTTTACTGTAATAGGAGTGCCCAAGATCAGGGAAGAACATGACTTTTGTCCATGGTCTGGTTTTGCATTTTGTTTGTTTAGGGTGCGTTCACCCCTACAGGATCCGCAGCAGATCCGCAGTAGATTTGATGGCGCAGAGTTGATGCTGTGTTCAGTTATTTAAATGATCCGCTGCGGATCCCGTAAGTGTGAACGTACCCTTAAGAAGTATAAAAAAGTATTTCCACTTCAAGTTAAAGAAGTATTCCCACCTCAACTTAAAGAAGTATTCCCACCTCAAATTAAAGAAGTATTCCCACCTCAACTTGCTGTTATTAGTTGGTTATATACAGTATCTAACGATTTTTTGGTGTTCCATCAATTTTCTGGTGTCGCATCCCCTTTCAGTTAAGCTAAATCCTCTGGCTATCCACTCTGTTTCTTCTTTTCCTCCCTCCCATCAAAGACCCATGTGGTTCAGAGCCGGGCCTGGCCTAGTACAAGCAGGCCAAGCACACCTTTGACATCACAGTTCGGGGAAGGTCCTCTTGCCATGCCTTCTTATCCCACATGTGCAGAAATGTTTCCATCCTATCTGCTTTGCTTATCAACCATCTGTTTGATTGTGTGCATGTAAGCATACAAGTGCACAAGTGCGTATGTAAATGCATAGTGGGCATGGTAACATGTTCAGCAAATTTATATAATAGCAGAGTAGTGTATACAGCTGCTTCTGAAACACTTCTTTACTGCTCAGCCTCACAGCAATTTCCACTTCCTGATTGGTTGATGCAGAACACACCCTCCCTCTCTATTGGTGTGGTCATGTGACTACAGAGTCTCCTCAGAGCAGCTCGCCTTCCCTGTTCTCTTTTTCACAGTGGCCAGACTGCTTGTTCAATGCTATGGCAGGTATGCATATGGACCAATCAAAAGGACATGCTGTATGATGGGAAATTTAGTTCCTGGCCAGCCCCATCTTGGATACAGACTAGCTTTTCTAAAATGTTGTAACCGTGGAACGGTGGCAGCTAAAAAGTTCTCAAGGGGTCTTGGTGAGTGAGACCTGTGAGGTTTGGGAGCATTTTATTTTTTAGCTCATGGGCAGAATACCCCTTTGGGCCATGTTTGCATGGCGTAAGACACTGGCCATTACGTGACCCGGCCAGGTCATGGAACAGCCGTGTCAGAGAAGATCATCCCGGCAAGTACTTCAGTACCGGCCGGATGATCTTCGTTCCTACGGAATTCGCATGCAGGCGCATCCGTGTGCGCCCGCATCCGAATTTCCCGCTGTGTTCAGTGGAGCCGCATGCTCCATTGGGCCGGAGCCGCACGCTTCATTGTGTGCACTGACAGGTTCTCTGCAGCTGACATCCAACGAATAGAGGCAGCAGAAAAATGACATGTCCGTTTTTTGCGGCGGCGATAGGTCTCCCGCCAGGAGCGTATACTATGTGTATACATTTCGGACGAAATTCCCTCAGCTGCAGTACAATGGCCATGATTAATACTTTACTTATGTTGTGTGAACATAACATACACATATTCTACAATTTCTAACATATTGTAAGTATTTTAAAGTTAGAAGGATTGGAGCTAGGCAGCTCCACAATAATACGCCACAATAACAATTATGCTCATTAGATTTATTTTTCAGGCAGTCGGGGCAAGGGTGTCCAAAATAATCTGTACATGTGAAAATGGAAATATGACCTTCTGAAATCTGTCTGAAATCGATAACAGTCGTCAATTTTCTACACAGGGTTTTCTACTCATGTAACCTGATCAATATCACTTCTACTGATAACCTGACCTAAAGCTGTTACTATATTATGAGTTAACTCCCCTTCAAATCTCTCCTTTCATGATCAGAGCATTGTACCAGAATTTGCCCATAACAACACATTGTACCCACACATTGGGTCCATTAGAGGATATGATTCAGAGTGGCTATATACAATCCGTACTGAACATGTACATATATACTTTTATTTGCATTGTTATCTTTGTTGCTGTCATTGTACAGACATATTATAAAAAAACCCATAAAACAACTAATGCTTTAATTCTGTAATTCAATGCATGGAAATAGATCCTAGTGGTAAGTAATAACCATCAAGATTAGCTCCAAAGGGGATTGTTTACTTCTGTGTCTATGGTGTCCATTATATCAGAGTATAAGCCCACTGGATCATTCTCTGGTCCTTTGATAGGCCAGTCCTATACTGGACAGAGAGGGGGAAACTGACTATTGACTGACTAATATCTTTGACTAAAAGTAGAGTTGATTGTTTTTGTTTTGTTTTAAATTAAAGGAACATAAGGAAATACAGAACTGCATATCATAAAAATGACTAATACCTACTTTTTCATAGTCCATTTCTCTTATAATGGGAGTACTGAAGCATCTAAAATACAGATTTGGATCACCTTACTCAGGTTCTCCAAAATCCATGATCACAAAGTGAAATTGTGCAGTTTTATGTTTGTATTTTTAAAAAGAATGGCCATTGTTTTTAATGAAAACAGCAACAATTCTTTTCAGCCTGGGCGGCATTGCATTTAAATTAATTCAATGCCACCGGTTCCATGCACACGCCACATCGGCAATAGTGGCTGTTATTAATCTTCTGTGCAAACTGGATGCAGTCTGTTCATCTGTAATGTATATGGAAATCAATGCTTCATTGATTTCCATACACACCCCAAATGGGCCGTATGGAAATAAATGTTCCTGTGGCTGTCAGAGCTCTGGCGGCCACAGGAACATGCAAACACCAGCCAGTGTACGGCTCTTGTTATACTGTGTGTGAACATAGCCTTAAAGTAAGACAGTTACAAATTTCAAGTTTTAAAGTTGTGCATAAAATGAAGTGACATGCTGTTTGTGCTTGTTCAAGACATTAATAAGCACTTTTGCAACAAAACCGCACAAAAAAGTCAAAAAGTGTGACAAAAACTGTTGTTTTTAAAACTGTGTGAACAAACCCTTACACGGCCGGTGTCAGTGAAGTTCTTCCCGGCTGGTACTGCAGAACCAACTGGATAAACTGAATTTCTTTAGAATTGAGATGCGGGCGCATTCAATGAATAGCGGCTGCACAAAACTAACATGTCAGTTTTTTCAGCAGCCGTGAGTAATTTCCAGACGGAGTGTAGACAGAGTGTATACCCGGATTCCATAGACTTCAATGCAATGTATATTTTCAATTAATCATGGCCGATGGCCGGTGTTGCAATTTGTTTTGATTATCCGAAAAAATACATTGTGTGAACATAGCCTAATACTTCAGAAATCAGTAAGTTAGCTCACAGGGCCTAGGACAGAAAGTTGAAAGTGGCAACACCGACACTCTCTTGGACCCAGTAGGGCCTAGAACAGCTCACTGATGTTGGAAACAGTAGCATTAGCAGCCTTCTCTTTGACCCAGTAGGGCTTAGAACAGTTGATGGATCCTGACGATTTATGGCTATGAGTTTGGCTATTGACTAGTGTGGAGCTCAAACTCTTTATGCACCAGTTCAGGACTGCAAGCTGGCTCGACAAAACATGACCAGTGGATCTTAGAGGTAGGTGTACCCTGTTGCCATGCTTGCTGCTAACACCACCACTTTTGCCACCTCTCCCAAATTCACTACTAGTTCTGCCGCTGGTCATACCCTGACAAGGGACAGACTTTGTATGTTTGGAAATATTACATTTTTTTACTATGAAAATGAACCTGAGAGTTGCTTCACAGGGTTATTTTGAACTGGGAGAGTTGGATAACAGCCATATAATCACAGTTTTTATCATGCCAGACATGGTTTAAGCAAGTACTGAAGATGTCACCTAACAGGTGATTCACAGAGTTTAATTGAACCAGGAGAATTTTATGACTGACGTGTAATCAAGTTTCTTATCCTGCCAGACACGGTTTTTATAAAGACGTAATCTGATGGAGATTCAAATGGTTAAATTGAACCAGGAAAGTTGGATGACTGGCATAAAATCAGTGGTTTATAAAACTGTGTCTGGTTGGATAAAAACCATGAAAATGTCACCTGACAGATGATAATGTATAATCACGGTTTCATCACCCCAGACATGGTTTTAAGAAAGCACTGAAAATGTCAACTGACCTTAAGGGTTCAAATCAATCATGAGAGCTGTGGACACCGTGTAGTGACACACAAAGTGAAAGGAGCAATTTCACAGCTACACAGTTTACACAACTATTTTACTCAAACTTTCTTCTATCTCTACCTAACCAACCTTTTAATGTAACCAACCTTGTAATGTTATGTACAATATGTGGCTGCCATCTTTACAAACTTGTTACAAATTTTTCAGAAAGTTCGGTACCAAAGTTCGTAATGAATCTCAGTTCGTAAGTTTAGTTTGTTCATATCTAGATATTATGCTTAGGGAAGCAGTTCCATACACGTTTGTTGGTGGCAGCAGAGGAACCATGCCCCCTTACTACTCAATGTAAAAATAAATGTAAACTTTTTCATAATAAAGAAACTCCTACTGTACCTCTAACTTTTTTATTAACCATCAATAGTGGGTCTTCACCATCTCTCCAAGTAATCTCTAAAAGTAAGCCAGGTTTAAACTAATGTGTGCTTTACAAGGACTGCTTAGCTCTCCTGTATATCTGTAAGCTATTCCCTATCCACAGGAGGGCACAATGGTGGGGGCCCCACCATTGCAGACTATTGGTTATCCTTATAAAGGAACATAATGGTTCTGGCATTACACTTGCATGGCCACTGTCCTATCCATTTTCTATGGAGCCACCAAATGTTTAAGAAGGCATAATGTGCACTATTTATTCTCGAGATGATTTTATTCCTGTTCTTAAGATGGGCAGGGATTTGACCACTGAACTGCTTGCCATTCCCTATCTTATGGATGAGAGATAAATCACTGATAAAATATTGTATTTTCCATAATCTAACAATTATGGAGTATATATATCAACTAAGCTGTCTAACCACAAGGTGACAAGGTGAATAGTAAGACCCGGTTGACAATTCAATTATACTTTTTTTAGGAGAAAAAAAAAAAAAACAGGCAAACAGTTTAAAAACTCATTCAGAATATATTTTCCAGCGTATAAGACAACTTGGCGTATTAGACATCCCCAAACATTTCTAGTTAAAATATAGAGTTTGGGATATACTTAGTAACATAGTAACATAGTAACATAGTAAATAAGGTTGAAAGAAGACAAGAGTCCATCAGGTTCAACCTAGGAGAATCCTACTGTGTTGATCCAGGAAGGCGAAAAACCCCTATGGGGCAGAAGACAACCGCCCCACCACAGGGAGAAACTCCCCCTCCCCCCCCGACTGCAATGGCAACCAGAACAATCCCCGGATCAACGTATCACCAGAAATCTAATGCCCATAACTTGTAATATTATATTGTTCAAGAAAAGTATCAAGGCCTCCCTTGAACTTATTTAATGAATCGACCATGACAACCTCATGTGGCAGAGAGTTCCACAGTCTTACCGCTCGTACAGTAAAGAACCCGCGTCGATGCTGATGATGAAATCTTCTTTCCTCTAGACGTAGAGGATGCCCCCTTGTCATTGTTACAGACCTAGAAGTAAAAAGACCACTACAAAGATCTCTGTACTGTCCATTCATATATTTGTACGTTGTGATCAGATCGCCCCTAAGACGTCTTTTTTCTAGCGTAAATAACCCCAAGCTTGATAACCTGTCTTGGTACTGTAACCCACCCATTCCCTTAATGACCTTTGTTGCCCTCCTCTGCACCCGATCCAGTTCACCTATGTCCTTCTTATATACCGGTGCCCAAAACTGTACACAGTATTCCATGTGTGGTCTGACTAGTGATTTATAAAGAGGCAAAACTATGTTCTCATCTTTAGCATCTATACCTCTTTTGATGCACCCCATTATTTTATTAGTCTTGGCAGCTGCTGCCTGGCACTGATCACTAAAGTTGAGTTTACTGTCCACCAATACCCCCAGGTCCTTTTCGGAAGTAGTTTTACCCAGTGATTTCTTATTTAGCACATAACTGTACTTATTATTTCTATGGCCCAAATGCATAACCTTACATTTATCCACATTAAACTTCATTTGCCATTTCTCCGCCCAAGCCTCTAGCTTCTCCAAATCCCTCTATAATATGATATTATCCTCCTCTGTACTGATTACTTTACCCAGTTTAGTATCATCTGCAAAAATGGAGATTCTACTCTGTAGCCCCTCTACAAGATCATTAATAAAAATATTAAAAAGAAGTGGACCCAACACTGACCCCTGTGGTACCCCACTAGTAACTAAAACCCAATCTGAATATTTTCCATCAATGACCACCCTCTGTTTTCTATCACACAACCAGTTACTTACCCATTTGCATACGTTTTCCCCAAGTCCCAGCATCCTCATTTTGTAGACCAACCTTTCATGCGGCACAGTATCAAATGCCTTTGAAAAGTCCAGATACACAACATCCACAGCCTCCCCCAGGTCCAGTCTATAACTTACCTCTTCATAGAAGCCGATCGGATTAGTCTGACAGGACCGATCCCTCATAAATCCATGCTGGTGCTGCGTCATAAGATCATTTTCATTAAGATACTCCAGTATAGCATCTCTTACAATCCCCTCAAATACTTTACCTACTATAGATGTTAGACTTACAGGCCTGTAGTTTCCAGGATCAATCCTTGACCCCTTCTTGAATATTGGTACCACATTAGCTATGCGCCAGTCCTGTGGAACAATCCCTGTCGTAATAGAATCTTTAAATAATAGGAATAACGGTCTGTCCAACACAGTATTTAATTCTTGCAAAACTCTAGGATGGATACCTTCTGGGCCCGGTGACTTATGGATTTTAATGTTTTTAAGGCGTCTCCCCACTTCTTGTTGTGTTAGGCAGGTGAGATTTATGGGAGGATTAACATTATCCCTAGTCATGTCGTCTGTTATGGGATTCTCCTCTGTGAATACAGTAGAGAAGAATCTATTTAGTAGATTGGCCTTTTCCTCTTCCCCCTCCACCATTACACCCAGATTATTTTTGAGGGGACCAACATTTTCGGTTTTAAGTCTTTTGTTATTTATATAGGTGAAGAACATTTTGGGATTTGTTTTACTTTCTGTGGCTATCCTTCTTTCTGTTGCTATTTTTGCTTCTTTTATTTGCGTTTTACACATTCTATTCTTCTGTCTATAGTTGCTCAATGCTTCCCCACTACCTTCTTGTTTTAGTTGTCTGAATGCTTGTTTCTTATCATTTATTGCACCCCTTACAGCTGTAGTTAACCACATTGGATTTCTCTTATTTCTACTACGTTTATTCCCATATGGTATGTGTCGTTCACACGATTTACCCAGGATGCTCTTAAATATGTCCCATTTCTCTTGTGTACTTTTATTTCTAAAGGCATTGCCCCAGTCTATGTTCCCAAGGTCCTCTCTTAGTTTTTGGAAATTAGCCTTCCTGAAATTTAATGTTTTTGTAGCCCCTCTACTAATAATTTTATTGAAGAGTAATTAAAAACTTACTATGTTATGGTCACTATTACCTAGGTGACCCCCCACCTCTATTTTTGATATTCTGTCGGGCCTATTGGTTAAGTTCAGGTCCAGAAGGGCCCCCCCTCTTGTTGGTTCCTCTACTAGTTGGGAAAGGTAATTATCTTTTACTATTTCCAAAAACACGCTTCCCTTCCTGGAGCTGCAGGTTTCTGCTTTCCAGTTGATATTTGGGTAGTTAAAGTCCCCCATAATAATGACTTCCCCCTGCTTCGCTGCCGCATCTGTTTGTCTTATAAGAAGATTTTCTGACTCTTCCACTATACTTGGAGGTTTATAACTCACTTCTATAAGAATTTTATTATTCTTCGTCCCTCCCCTTATTTCTACCCAAAGAGACTCCACATTATCATCACATATATCCTCCCGCAGAATAGGCTTAAGGCATGATTTAACATATAGACAGACCCCTCCCCCTTTCTTATTTTTACGGTCATTTCTGAATAGACTATAACCCTGGATATTAACGGCCCAGTCATAGGTCTCGTCCAGCCATGTCTCACTTTTCCCCACTATATCATATTTCTCTTCAACCATTATGAGTTCTAATTCCTCAGCTTTATTAGTGAGGCTTCGAGCATTAGTATACATACATTTAATATATTTGTCCATATTCCCTTTCCTTTTATCACTAGTGACTATTCTAACCCCTCCCGCCGCTCCACCCCCAGTTCCATAATCTAGGCCCAGCTCTCCATCTACTCTGTCTTTACTTACTATATTGTAGTTGCCCTCCCCCCCGGTCCCTAGTTTAAACACTCCTCCAATCTCTTAGCCATCTTCTCCCCAAGCACGGCTGCACCCTCCCCATTGAGATGCAGCCCGTCCCTACCGTAGAGCCTGTAACCGACCGAGAAGTCGGCCCAGTTCTCCATGAACCCAAACCCCTCTATCCTACACCAGCTCTTGAGCCACTTATTTCCCTCTCTAATCTCCCGCTGTCTCTCAGGTGTGGCTCGTGGTACAGGTAATATTTCGGAAAATATCACCTTGGAGGTCCTAGTTTTAAGCTTCCTGCCTAAGTCCCTGAAATCGTTTTTAAGGACCCGCCACCTACCTCTAACTTTATCATTGGTGCCAACATGCACCATGACTGCTGGGTCATCGCCAGCCCCTCCCAGTAATCTGTCAGCCCGATCCGCGATGTGACGAACTCGAGCGCCAGGAAGGCAACACACTGTTCGACGATCCCGGTCTTTGTGACAGATTGCCCTGTCTGTCCCCCTAATAATTGAGTCCCCCACTACCAGTACCTGCCTGGCCTGCCCTGAACTCCTGTTTCCCACCTTACTGGAGCAAACACCCCCCTGGCTTTCAGAGGCAGTGTCCTGCTGCAGCAATGCCACCCCTGAATCAACATCCCCCTCATCCGCCAATTTGGCAAACTTGTTGGGGTGTGCCAGATCAGGACTGGCCTTCCTCACACTCTTCCCTCTACCCCTTTTTCTAACTGTGACCCAACTAGCTGCCTCTTCCTCCTGTACCTCCATGCTATCACTCTCTCCCCCATCTACCCCTTGGAGTGCTTGCTCAGTGAGAAGCAGACCCCTTAACAGTTTGCTAATGCATCTCAATCGTTGCAGCTGCTCATTTAGATCCAGGATCTGGGCTTCCAAACCAGCAACATGCACACATCTCCCACAATGGTATGCACCCTCGATCGGTTGATCAAGGATTGCATACATCGCACAAGATGTACATTGGGCCGCATTGTCAAACATGGCGCTCATTTATATGGGGATATTATGTATAAAGAAAGAAAAAACAAACAAGCAACAAAAGCAAACAATGTGTTCAAAAGCAAATAAACAATTTGTTTTCCTCTAAAACTCCCCGAATCTAAAGTCCCAGAATATTAAAGTCCCACACTTGAGACAAAAACACACTTCAGATCAAAAACTCGCATGCTCCAAAACTCGCTCACAATACAATATAAAAGTACTTAGCTTGCAGAGTTTGTTGCTTCTGGCTCCTGTGTTGGAAGAGACTTGCTGTATAAGATTACCCCTCTTCCAACACACACCAAATAACAATTTATAAAAAACATCAGATAGCAGGGAGATCTGTGAGGCAGAAGAAGGAGGTACAGTAATACTGGTAGGATACAAGGGCGGGCCAGACAGGTGGAAGAGGTGAGTTTTTCTGGGCACAGTGCCACTCTACCGTATCTCTTTTTTCCATACCTGGACACCTGCAGCTTGCTCTGCCCTTCATACGATCGCTGCATATGGTGGAGATGGGGATATTCTTAAGCTCCCCCACCGTATGGCACGACCACAGATTCTCCAGTCCAGTGGGAAGTTTTTCAGCACCCACCCTATAAGACGACACCTGGCGTATAAGATGACCCCTGACTTTTTAAATATACTTTATAGGTATTTATTGAAATAAACATGTCGGGGAGCTGACAAATCATTATCAATTGTAAAGATGACAAAAAAGGCTGTATAATGTGTATAATAAAAGGGGGAATTTCTGCTAATAGTAAATGAAAAGTATATAACATACTTTGATACCATGTTTGAAGCTTAATGCGTGCAGGGAATGGCTGCAATTGAATTTGACACATTATTAGTGATGATTATTGTTATAGATAAATTAGATTGCAAAGAAAATAACCTTCATTTTCACCATGTTTTAGCTCTCAGAATTAATGTGATTTGGTGAACACATATAAATAAAAATCTGATGAGTCCCCACTGACTGTGAGGTCTGCTGGAGCTGAAGTGTATTAATTTCATGCAGATGATGAATTCCTTATGCATTTAATGATAATCATGCTTGATTTGACAAGACTTTCTCATGCTATTTTAGGGCCTTAATTTTCTGTGAAGTTCTGTCAAGTACTCATCAAGAACCCACTTATCTCCTTATATTAACCTGGCATCCAATCACAAGGTTGCCTAACAGTGTTTCTGCCAAGTGCCGAGCCATTATTATTCTGGTCATGTGATTGTCCAACAAGAGAAGCCAATCAATGACTGATTAATATTCAGATCACATGACTCCCAAGGAGAGTAAATGAGTTACACAGTAAGACATCAAACAAATTTTCATCTTGAAAGAGTGATTGCTTTTCCTGCTGCTGTGATGTTTGTCAAATTCACTCTAGCCTTGTCCAATTAAGCTTCATGAGTTGAATTAATAATGAAAAGATGTGAGCTCTGTGCCAGCATGATAGCTAGCAGA
This sequence comes from Dendropsophus ebraccatus, assembly GCF_027789765.1. Lineage (NCBI taxonomy): Eukaryota > Metazoa > Chordata > Amphibia > Anura > Hylidae > Dendropsophus > Dendropsophus ebraccatus. The sequence goes on along the minus strand of NC_091456.1, from coordinate 54,743,738 downwards.
AGCATTTCGGGTGAAAAACATTGACAAAATGATTGAAACACATCTGGATAACTGAAATAATTGCTTTCACAATTCGGCTTCCTATGCTGTAATCTCTAGTGCAAAGTGTGAATTGATGTTAGCAGTTAGTGAGCACTTTGTGTGACACTTAAAATGCCAGGAGTGGTTGTCTGTTTGCGCATAGCCTTGTAATCAGGTCAACTAAATTGAACAAATATAGTATAATTGAGAGATTCACATGTAGGACTGCAATTAATTAATCGCCATTCTTAATGATTTGTTAACATTCAACCACAAATATGCATGCCAGTCTATTACTTACTGATAAAGAAATACTAATTTGTATTGAAGACATAATTCATGTTTATTGAACGCGTAATACTTTGTCTGATAAATCAGATACTTTGTCAGATTTATATTATTTATATTTGAAATGTATAACGATTGATCTGGGCCGGAATTGTTATCCAGACAAATTTGGCAAATATCAAACTTACACTTAACTGGTCCTTGCTATTACAGAGATCCGTGGGGGTCTTCCCAAAGTCTCCTTCACTGCTGCCTGTCCAGGTCTCAAATAATGGATGTCATAAGCCACTTAAAGTGTATCTGTCATTGTACAGTATGTATACATAAGGAACAGCCCTATTTCTTGCCATTATATCACCTGTATGTGGCATTTTCACCATATTTCCACTCTCCAGGCTCTTTCTCTTGTGTTCAATTGTCCCTGAGCTAATAAGTGAAATCTATCCGCTAGCATAGCTCCTATACACTGCACACACAAAGGAGGTAATGCTGCTCTTTTATGACTCTTTATACACCATAAGAAGCTGCAGCATCATGGAGGGCATTATGAAGCACTAGTGAACTGTCAAGCCATGGAGTAAGATCTATTACTTCCATTTAGGTTGTATAATATCATTGTAGTATTTCTGTGTCTCTTTCTCTGCTGTCTCAATTTGCTCTCCCTTTTATCTCACTTTTCACCCTTTTCCTCTCCATAGACTTGTATTAATGGAAGTGAGCTTTTTTTTCACAGTGAATGAAACCTTAGTGGGAGAAGGGGGCAAGATGTGATAAGAATAGAAAGAAGCATTTTTATAGTTATAAACAGACATGGAGAGAAAGGAGCTGCTGCACCTCACACCTATGGCTGACACTAATGCCTCTCGGCTACATTTAAAAACCAACGTCAGGATGTTGGAAAATAATTTGATCAAACCATATTGCCTCATGTACCACGTGCAGGTCCCCCGGTTCACATGAGTCCTTACACTGACTCAACACCGTGTCAGTCAGCGACCGCAAACCCCGCAAAGTGAGCGCAAGCAGGGAAGGGAGGCCATAGAATGACCTTGTAACCCCAATGTCACAGGAACAAACCCCAAGGACCCCCCCCAACCCAGCAGGCACCGCCGGCGGAGAAAGTGGCCACCAAGCAACACAATTGTGAACATGGTCTTACTACTAACCATTGCTTTTATAGTTATATTACAAAGTTCCTTAGATTGATTTATACTGTTAATTTATGCAAAGTTTAAGACTATATTAACATTACTAGAAACGGACTATAATCTGGATGTGGTTTCTGAATAGTACAGCCATGTTTAACTTGACCAATGGGCCATGTGTTATTCAAGAAAATTTTGTTAAACTTTGGCAATTTTTAGAAACACCTATATATATTTCAACTTTCCTAGCTTGTGACTCTTGTTCTGCCAGTCTCATGTGGCAGTAAAAGGGCTATTAGATCTAAGTTCTTTGCCTGATTTGTTTACTACAAGTATAACAAAACTAAAGAGATGTCATACCATAGCACTTAGCACCTCTGAGGGGCAAAGCAATTAGGGGAGCGCAGAGGGTATGGATGCACTGGGGCCCAGTGGTTTGAGAAGACATCAATGTGGATGTCAGTAATTATCAGGCTATGTTCACACTATGTATATTCTCGTAAAACTACGGCCGTTGTTGCACACATAGTATACACCCCAGCTGGCATCCCTAGCGGCACCGCAAGAAACTGACATGTCAGTTTTCTGTCGCCGCTTTTCATTGAATAGCGGCCGCAGAAAACCCTTTCAGTGCACACTATGGTGCATAGTGTGCAGTGGGGAATGCGGATGCAGGTGCATCAGAACTCTGCGGCGCTAAAGATCATCTGGCTGGTGCTACAGTATCGGGATGATCTTTTCTGAGACCGGCTGATCCATGACCCAGCCGGTCTCTTACACTGCAGCCCTAATCATAGTGAATATATTGCTTACATATGGCTGTTTGTTTGGGGGCTTGTTCAGAATTTTTATTATGGCTCTCTTGGTAACTGTAAACTCTTTGGATCTTCACACATTCCCGTTAATGGTTTTACTTGGCCGTGACGATCGTATAAACATATTACTTATTGAAATCCTGGCTCCCAGACTCACTTCAAGTCAGCACATCTAGATATTAGTCTCCACTGCCCATACAAAATGAGGCCGGGTTCACACTACGTATATTTCAGTCAGTATTGTGGTCCTCATATTGCAACCAAAACCAGGAGTGGATTGAATACACAGAAAGGCTCTGTCCACACAATGTTGAAATTGAGTGGATGGCCGTCATTTAATGGCAAATATTTGCTGGTATTTTAAAACAACGGCTGTAATAATAGCCGTTATTTACTGTTATATGACGGCCATCCACTCAATTTTAACATTGTGTGAACAGATCCTTTCTGTGTTTTCAATCCACTCCTGGTTTTGGTTGCAATATGAGGACCACAATACTGACTGAAATATACGTAGTGTGAACCCAGCCTGAAAGTGTAGACAGTGGAGACCACAACCTGGTTCCAGCGTTTGAATAAGTAGCTTAAAGCTTCACCACAGCTCCTCATCTATAGGGTAAGCTAAAAGTCACCCTACAGCCTATGGCTGTATTCATGTTTTCCCAGCGCTACATGGGCTGTATTTACCTTCTCTACACAGCAGACACACAGTAGGATTTAAAAGCTGATAGTTCGGATTCATACGAACCTTAAATAAGGCCGCTTCAGTCATGTCTATTCATAACGATTGGATCAAGCGCCCTTGACTCTGTATTCAGCACCATGGACAGCTCTGCTAAACATTTTGCTGAAGGTGCTTTGTATTAGATTCTGTTGTATGAGCTTTGATGGCTTCCCCTTAAACCACCCATCTGAAACAATGCTTCTTTAGCTGTAAGGTAGGCCTCAATAGGTAGGTGCCCCTAGTTGTTAATGAGACATGGCTGAGGTGGTAGATTTGGTAAATCACATGTTCTTTTTCCTGGGTGCAACAATCACTTGTTTGGTAACATAACTGAATCTCTCCTTTGCTTTCATCTGAGCTTGAGATCCATGTAAGTGGCTCAATCCACCTGCAATGATCAGCCGACATCGTTCATGTCGGTTGATCGTTGTCTTCTATTACACAAGACGAATATCGGCCGAACAAGGCCGTAAATCGTTAAGTGTAATAGGGCCTTAAAGAATTCTGTTTTATTTAAAGAGACAATAACCAACAAACATATGTGCCTCTCTGTGAGAAGAAAAATACACACCTTTACACTGAGCACTTAGCTATGATTTAAATGTATTCATGTAAAGTAATTCAGTGTTTTTCACTCTGATATCATTAAGCAAATAATGTAGTTATGCGCTTATGCTGTTACATTCTACATGAATCACCGCTCAGTTCAGCTATGTTCTTCTAGGTAGTAATTATGCTGTAATAACATCATTAAAGAATGATGGAATCTTGACTTTAAATGTCCAGTCGTTTCTTAGGTCAATGGTAAAATGGAAAATAACATGTTTGATATACATAAATATGTATTTATGTTCTGGCAAAACATAGCTGGATGGCAAGGTGTCAGGATTTCCCTCCAGACATGCTCTTGTTTTACTTGACTGAAATATAAATGACTAAGTGCTACATTAAACTTTTCGACTGACAGTATAATTTGTTATTTCAGTCCATACGGACATACTGGATTTTGTCAACGTAATGCAGGCTCCTTATTGAGGAGAAAAGTTACCCATTCACACTTAAATAGGACTATAAGCATAATGACACAAACTGCTTCTTGATCCTATCTCCATCAGTCTGATAGAGATTGAACCAAGTGGCTACACACATGAAAATTGGTGTTCTGTGGGGTCCCAGCAGAAATTAGATATAGATGACATATCCTGTGAATAGGTTGCAAGTCTTTGTCTTGGTAATCATGATTACAGGGGTACTCCCATGAGTATTCTTGTACCAGAAAGTTATATAGATTTGTAAATTACTTCTAAACAAAAAACTCAAGTCTTCCATTACTTATGAGCTGCTGTATGTCCTGCAGGAAGTGATATTTTCTTTCCAGTTTGACACAGTGCTCTTTACTGCCACCTCTGTCCAGAGCAGGAAAGGTGTTCTATTAGAATTTGCTGCTGCTTTGGATAGTTCCTAACATGAACAGAGGGGGCAGCAGAGAGCAATGTGTCAGATTGGAAAGAATACACAACTTCCTGCAGGGGATACAGCAGCTGATGAGTACTGGAAGATATGAGATCTTGAATCTGTACTGAACTTTCAGCCACCAGTTGATTTAGGGGGAAAATTATTTTTCCCCAGCGTACCAATTTAAGGGTGTTGTTCATGATTTAAATGCATTAGGGGATGTGAGTCCTGTAGCAAGTTTTTTGAAAGAAAGTAACCCAGAAGCATATCCATTGTACCAATTCTGGACTTTTTCTAAATATGTTGTAGCTATTAGACTCTGTTCATGCAGGCAAAGGATTTTTGGGAACCTGTGGTGAGCTGGATCATGCTTTTTTGTGTGGACAAGCCCTTAAAGCATGAGACTTGCTTAATAGGCTAAGTTCATTACTTTACTGAAAGAGTAGTAGATGCTTGGAATAAACTTCCAGCAGATGTGGTTGGTCAATCTACAATAACAGAATGTAAACCTGCCTGGGATAAACATATATCTATCCTAAGATAATAAGAAGGGAAAAACTAATAGGGCAGACTAGATGGACGCAGTGGTCTTTCTCTGCCGACAATCTTCTATGTTTCTATTTCACTGACCTCAATGCAGTATTTTCTGAATACCACCTCTGCCACACAAGGGAGGCAAATGGTAGTAAGTAAATAAGAACTGGTGTTGGAAAAAAGGGTTTGGTTTCTTGGAAAACTAGGCCATCATGTTAGCTATTAATGCCAGATTCCTCCCTAACAAGAGTGAGAAATTAGAATTGATAACATTGGAAGAGAAATCTGACATAATGGGGATAAGTGAGATGTAGCTGGCTAATAACTATGGCCAGGCTGGTAATTTTCAGGGTGATAGTCTGTAGTAATTGTACAAATATGAAATAGGAAGTGTGGAGTCCCTATGGGTACAAAGGGGAGAGGGAGACAGAATATTACAATAGTGATAGTGGTCACTATGTATAATGGAAGCAGCAAAAATACCTCCTAATAAGGCAAATATAAATGACACAACAAATAATATATTGGGGAAAAGAATACTACAGGTATTGGAGAATAGTAAAAATCAAATTTCTTTCGCAACTAGTAAAGGACTCAACAAGAGGAGAACACTTCTAGGCTATGTTCACCCAATGTCTCTTATTGCAAACTAACAGCCGCTAAAGTTTTTTTGAAACAATGGGGGAGATTTATCAAACATGGTGTAAAGTGAAACTGACTGAGATGCCCCTAGCAGCCAATCAGATTCCACCTTTCATTTTCAAGTCTGGGAGGAATGAAAGGTGGAATCTGATTGGTTGCTAGGGGCAACAGAGCCAGTTTCACTTTACACCATGTTTGATAAATCTTCCCCAATGTCTTTTTAATTTTTAATGTTTCCCATTGAAGTCTATGCAAACAACGGCCGTTTGTTCACACAATGTATAAACTAATGGCCATTGTTTGCAGCAGCCTTCAAATTAATGTTCATGTTCACATTAATTTACAGCTGTTCTTTTGTGAACAAAGGCTATTATTTTTAGTTGTTCACACATAGTTTTATTTTCTGCCCATCATTCTACCATGTTCTGCCATAGTAAGTATGGCATTTTATAAAATTCCACTGACTTACAGCTAACATCTGGCTGGCAGGCGGCAGCAATCATCTCAAAAAACTTAGGATGGGGCAACAAAATGCTGGAAAGTCACATGACAGGGTATAAAGAGAGCATGTTTAAGAGACAGAGTCACTCAGATGTAAAGATAGGTAGAGATTCACCAATCTTCCAGAAGTACATTCCAAAATTGTGGAATAATTTCAGAAAAAATGCAAGTAATTATAAATTTTAAAGAAAATTATACATGGTTTTCAAAAAGTCATAAAAAAAATAAATCTGGCGGCATGCAGCATTCTTTTGTATTCAGCCCCCCCCCCCCCGTATTGTGATTCCCCTAAATAAAATCCAGTGTCTACAGAAGTCACCTAATTAGTAAATAGAGTCCACCTGTGCGTCATTTCTTCTCATTATAACAACAGCTGTTCTGTGAGGCCTCAGAGATTTGTTAGAGAACAGCTGCATGAAAACCATAGAAGATACCAGACAGGTCAGGGATAAAGTTGTAGAGAAATGTAATGCAGAGTTAGATTATGGCACAACTGCAAACCTGACATGGCCATCCACCTAAACTGACAGTCCAGGCAAGGAGAGCGCTAACTAGAAGCATAGAGGTCCATAGTCACTCTGGAAGAGCTGCAGAGATCCACAGCTTAGGTAGGAAGTTCTGACCAGATAACTAGTAGTCATGTATCCTTTATTATAAAAAGAAGAAAGAAACTGAACTGCACTCACCGTTAAAAAATGTCTTTATCTTTATTTATCCATCTTTGTTAAAAAACACACTGGACAAGGTGCTGGACAGAGTGCAGATAGTGCGGCGGCAGACGCCACGGAGGTAAGGTGACAGGCTTTCTAAAAAAACGGGAAGACATAGTGATAAAGGATGCAGACAAGGGGGGTGGGATTGTGTTGATGACAACGGAATTTTATGTAAATGAAGCATTACGACAATTAAGTAACACCACAAATTATCAACGTCTGTCTGCAGATCCCACCAGTAAGATCAGTAGCAAATTGCAGACATTCTTAAGGTTATATGTGGAGAGAAAGATCATTTCGGAAGGCACAGCACGTAAGTTGCTACCACTTACTCCAAAACCTCCTTGTTGGTATTTTCTACCCAAGATCCACAAAAGCATGCACAGTCCCCCAGGTCGTCCGATAGTGTCTGGGGTGGGCTCCATATTAGAGCCATTGTCCCGTTACATTGACTGGCTACTTAGCCCCTTGTTAGAAAACGTTCCCTCCTTGGTCAAAGACACAAATCAATTTTTGGACGTTCTGGGGGACTGTGCATGCGGAGAATACTCCATTCTGGCCTCGATCGATGTCGAGTCGTTATATACTCGCATTCCTCAGGCCTTGGCAATAAATAATATACAGATGTTATTGGAAAAAACGGATAAGAGCACAGAATATATACAATTTGTCTGTGAAGCACTTGACCTAATCCTATCAAATAATGCCTTCCAATTTGACGGAACGTGGTACCTACAGGTCTCCGGAGTTGCCATGGGCACTCCGGTGGCCTGTAGTGTAGCAAATCTATTTTTGGCTGCTTTTGAAATGAAATATATTTTCTCCTCTACTAATGAGTTTAGCAAGTACATATATAAATACGTACGCTATGTGGACGACGTGTTCATAATTTGGTTGGGATCAGCACATGATTTTGAATTATTTGTAGAAATGCTCAATACCACAAATGACATGAATATGCTATTTACCTCTAAAATGGACACTGATCAACTGGAATTCCTAGATGTTTTGGTGCGTAAAGATATTGAGGGTCTAAAAACAGAGGGCTACCGAAAACCCACATCTTCTAATACATTACTCCACTATAACAGCTATCATACGGAGTCTACAAAGAAGGCTGTCCCCTACGGCCAATACTTGAGATTGCGCCGCATCAACAGTGATATGGAGTCCTTTTTGCGGCAGGCGGACGATCTGACTCTACGCCTGCTCCAGAGAGGATATCCTAAATCGCTGTTAGATGAAGCCTATAATAAAGCTAAAATGAAGAATAGACTCACACTATTAAAAGGAGCAACTAACAGAAAAAAGAAAGAGAAGAGTGACAGATTTGCGTTCTCTTTCAAATTATCACCCATGGCCCCCCAAATCCGTAGCGTAATAAACAAATACTGGGGTATGTTGGAAGGAGATCCCACTTTGGGAGAATGGGTTAATAATAAACCGTATGTCACCTTTAGAAGAAGTACAAATTTAAAGGATAATTTGGTCCGCAGTAAGTTTGTTTCTAAAAAGGATAAATGGCTAAAAAATGATCTAGTAGGGAATTATAAGTGTGGTTCCTGTAAATGGTGTCCAGCTATGATAAAAGGCAAATACCTCTGCCTAAATGGGGTTGATATTACCATAAAAGATTTCATTTGTTGTAAAACCACCTTTGTGGTATATTGTATTCTCTGCCCGTGTGGCCGATTTTACATCGGCCAAACTAGAAGAGCCATGTGTACTCGCTTCAGAGAGCATATCTACTCCCTAAAAACGGGTATAGGAGCTACAAGACTTATTAATCATATGAGGGAGAGCCATGATAATGATTTTTCAGTCTTAAGATATGCTGGTATAGAAAGAGTCCCTGGTAAGACAGGGCAAGATAGACAACGCATGCTCTTAAGAACTGAATTGCTGTGGATTATACGTACAGAGGCGGAAGGCCCTGGAGGCTTGAATGAAAGAGTAGATCGGAACCTCCTCTAGTATCTATGTGCAATATATACAATGGATCCTTGGTTTATAAACATTATGTATATTTGTTTGTCTTCACTAATCACTATCACATGATTCTGACGTCACAGTAAGCTATGATATTTAAATAACGTGATGACGTGGAAAGGAGGGTGGTCCGTAGAAGCGCCGGAAAAGAGGCGTGAAACAGCCTGTCACCTTACCTCCGTGGCGTCTGCCGCCGCACTATCTGCACTCTGTCCAGCACCTTGTCCAGTGTGTTTTTTAACAAAGATGGATAAATAAAGATAAAGACATTTTTTAACGGTGAGTGCAGTTCAGTTTCTTTCTTCTTTTTATTATATTGTACTGCCTAACTTGCTTTGAACTGGCACCGCCGTGATGACTGCTGCTCCACACTTTGCAATTTCTGGGCTGGGATTAGTAGTGCCACCATGAACTTCTGTTTTACGATGTATCCTTTATTGAAGAGTGTCAAGAAGAAAGCCATTTCTGAAGAAGTCCTTTTTGCAGTTTGCTAAAAGCCATGCTAAAAGCCACAACAAACATGTGGAAGAAGGTGCTCTGGTCATAGGAGACCGAAGTTGAAACTCTTGGTCTCAATTCAAAATGTTATGTGAGGCAGAAAACAAACACTACCTATTACCTTGAACACACCATCACCACCATAAAACATGGTGGTGGCAGCATCATGCAAGAGGGTACTTCAGCAATCCAGGCATAATAGTAGTTGTAGTTTTCCAACAGCTGGAAGGCCAAAGGTTGCCATCCCTGATTTAGATCAAAGCATTTTCATGTGTTGGAATGATCTAGTCAAAGTCCAGACCTAAATCCCCTTGATAATCTGTGGCAAGACTGAAATATTGCTGTTCACAGATGCTCTCTAACCAATCTGACTGAGCTTGAGCTGTTCACCAAGAAGAATGGGCAAAAATGTTTTGGTTGTTCTTTATAAAAAAAAAAAACCCACAAGTTGGACACAAAGTATGCACACTATGATATATAATATGTTTATTTTTTTCCGTGCGTTTTATATATACCCTCTTAGGAACACCCTCCCCAGCTGGCCCTGCCTACTTGCCCCAACAGCCCTAAATGGCCCCAAATGGCCTGATATAACTGGCGGTGTCAGCTGTCAGTCACTGTCACTTTAAGAATAAAAACCATAGTCACGGCAATAACCAGGGATGCTGTTGGCTCCCTATCAACCAGTCAGGCCGGTTATCAGGGACGCCGATGGGAGCTGTGCCAGACCGGCCTGCGCGTTGTTGCGAAGGCAGGAGCCAAGCTGGACTCTTGACTGGCACTATGATTAACCCTTTTTACATAGTTTACAGGGCTACTTTTTGTTATACCTTTCACATATTACAATCTCTTAAGACATCCCCCTATCCTGTTCACTATTGATGTGACTAATAAAAAATGTTTGACTGTTTCAGTGATCATTTTCACGTGTCACACTAATTTAATTGAATTATTATTATTATAATTATTATTATTATTATTATTATTATTATTATTATTATTATTATTATTATTATTATGTATTTATTTATTCTCCTTTTATTTGTTGAAATGGACTTTTGTTTTCACCTTAATATAAAGAAAACAATTCTCATTGCTTATAGTCAAAACAGCCTAATTAAATATGTTGCAATTCAAGGTTTCAACACATGAAGAAGTTTTCGGGGCTGAATACTTTTTCTAAGCAATCTGAAGAGTTGTTGACACAGTAATTGGAACATCTGTCTTAACTAAATAGCTTTTATGTGATCCTTTCATCTGAATTATTGATAACAACTTATTGCAGAAGCAGTTCCTAAACTTAGTGCTTGAGTGTACTTGAAGGTACAGCAGTGGAACGGCCTGTGTATACATTAGTCCTTTCAAAGGAACAATGCTTTGTGTCCTTATAGCCAAATTGAACCAACAACCAATCAATTCTTTTATTTCCTGAGTAGCTTTCCCCTGAAAGGTCTTATTGAAGAATCCAAGCTCTAATCAAAGCTCCGGTAGTATCAAGGCACCAGTGACATAAATGCCCAAACTTTCAACGTGGTTGGACTGATTCCAGTGACACCATTTTGATGATACAAAGAGCCTGTGTTGTGCTGTGGAATTCATTTTCTTGTTTACTTCCTACAGAAACAAGAGCATAATCAGCACTCAGTGCATCGGATCAGACTGCTGAGTTGTTGACAGAAGCTTGGAGAGGCTTGCCAGCTTTCCACATGAAACGCTGGCTTTCTTCTAATACACCCCCTACCGTCTGTGTCTTTGCCAATTGTGGCACATCAGAGCAGCCATTGAGATAATGACCGTGAAGTCTCATGATACACTTTGATGAAGTGTAACATTTTTAAAGGATTTTTGTCTGTGCCAAACTGATAGAGACAGCTGACTAAAAATCATCCCATCAAAAATCAAGCCTGATAAACAGCAGGCGAGGGCATGTGTCCCTACAGAGACCAAACACATCACTTATTACTGAATTATTTTTGCAATGTAAAACTGACAAAACAGAATATATTAATTTTTTTTCCTCCAACCTGTATGTGTGTGATATGTATATAGAAAAAGTAGTTTGATAGAAAATGTATACTAAATGTATTTATCTGGAGCACTTCAAGATTATAGAAAGACATAGTTAAACTGACAATATTAGTTGCTTCTCACAAAGTGTAATTAGTTTATTATATAATTATTTCCCTTATTTAGCTTTTGATAAAGCATACATGGGTTATTGCAGCATGGGGGATAAACAAGGGTTTATTTACACTGCCATATTATTTCTCTGTTTTGAAGTTGCAATACGGACATTTTATGGAGTAAGCCTGGGTTCACACTACGTTTTTGCAATCCTTTTTTTCATCTGTTTTTGTATTAAAAAAAAAAAAAGGATGGAAAAATGTATGCGTTTGTGTGCATCTGTTTTGATCTATTTTTCCATTGACTTTTATTTTAAAAAAGACGGATCAAAATGCATCCGTTTTTTTAACATACACAAAAATAAGGTCAGCTACGTTTTTGTGCATTTAAAAAAAAAAAAAAACGATGTATTTTGATCCTTTTTTTTTTTATAATGGAAGTCAACGGAAAAATGGATGCTCACAAATGCATCCATTTTTCCATCTGTTTTTCATCCATTTTTTGCAAAAAGGGATTGCAAAAACATAGTGGGAACCCAGCCTAATACTGATATTTTATTGTCAGATTTCATGCAAATTGTAAAGATTTTGACATGTTGTCACATGATGTATTAGGGCATGTTCACACAACGTAATTTCCGTACTAATCACGGCCGTTGGTGATTGGTACGGAACTTACGTTGTGCTGCAGGCCGAGAGAATCCCGTCCGGAGTGTATGCACATGGTATCCCTAGCCGCGCCGTAGAAAATTGTCATGACATTCAATGAATAGCGGCCGCAGAAAACTCTGTCAATGCACACTATGAAGCTAGCGGCTCTGGTCGCACACTTCACAGTGTACAGTTCTGATGTGAGCGCGCACAGATGCGCCCGCTTCAGATGCGCATCAGTTCCGCTGGTACTGAAGGATGATTTTTTCTGAGACAGGCCATTCCGTGACCCGGTCGGGTCAAGGAACGGCCGGTCTCATACTAAGTGTACACATAGCCATAAGAGGTATTCTCGATAGAAGTTTTTACAAGTATACAAGAATTTAGTAAATACTGCAAATAAGTGCATGTATGCTGTTTGTCTCCATATTAACAGAGCAATACAGGCTCCATGAAGTTTTGTAATATGCTAGTGTATATGAGCCTTGTGTGTGCAGGACAGCCCACCTGGTCACATTATGGGCATAACTAATAGGCTATAAGCTGGCTTAGTGTGATACTTGTATCTGTGTCTAAAGCCCCTAATACATGAGCAATAGGAGCAAACAAGCGCTGACACCGCATTCCCCGCTCGCTGCTGGCACTATTACACGCATCGCAACAAGCGGGTAAGTACAGGGGGGCCGTGGGGAGCTGAGGGGGGGCTGCCCGGGTGATTGCTCGATTGCCCAGGCAGCCAATAGCAGATAGCAGATCTCCAGAACTGGACACAGTATTCCAGATGTGGCTTCACCAGAGCTCTATACAGCGGGATCACAATCTCCCTCTTCCTACTGGTTATACCTCTAGCTATACACCCCAGCATACGCTATTTGCTTTCCCCACCGCCTGGTTGCACTGGTGACTCATTTTAAGGCTGTCAGATATCACTACCCCTAAATCCTTCTCTTCTGAAGTCTTTTTCAACACAAAACTGCCGATGTGATACTTGGATAGATTTCTCCTCCCCAAGTGCATTATTTTACATTTGGAAACGTTGAACTTCAATTTCCACAGTTTGGACCACTTATCTAGCAAAGCTAAATCATTTTCCATATTACTGACACCTCCAGGAATATCAACCCTATTGCACACTTTTGTGTCATCAGCAAACAGACAAACTTTACCTACCAAACCTTCTCCTATGTCACTTACAAACATATTAAAAAGAATAGGACCCAGAACAGACCCTTGTGGCACACCACTTGTAACCAGTCTCTGCTCGGAATATACACCATTAACAACAACCCTCTGATATCTATCCTTCAGCCAACCACAAATCCACTGAACTATCCAGGGATTAAGTCCAATTTTCTCCAACTTCTCTATCAACTCTTTATGGGGAACTGTATCAAAAGCTTTGCTTAAGTCCAGACCACCTTCATCCAACACTTTTGTGGCATAATCAAAGAAATCAATCAGATTAGTCTGACATTATCGGCCCTCAGTAAAGCCATGCTGATTTAGATCCATCAAATTGTTGATTATTAGGTGATCCATTATCTTCTTTTTTAGAAGAGTTTCCATCATTTTCACTACTACAGATGTTAAGCTCACTGGCCTGTAGTTACTGGGCTCTTCTCTACTCCCCTTCTTGTAGATTGGTATAACATTGGCTGTTCTCCAATCATCGGGGATATCTCCTGTTAGCAGGGATTGATTTTACAGATTTGTTGGGGGGGCAACAATCACAGATCCGAGTTCTTTAAGAACCCTGGGATGGACGCCATCTGGACCCATCGCCTTATTCAGCTTTAAAGGGGCAAGTTCCTCTGCAACTTCAGCCTCTGAAAATACTGAAGCTGAACCCATATAGCTGGAGGCAATGCTGTGTCCAACCAACCTGTGATTGTGAAGGCCGCCTTCTGAAACACTGAGCAGAAGTAACTATTCAAATAGTCAGCGACTGCCTTATCTCCATCAATAAAGGTATTATCCCCATTACTTATTTTAGTAATGCTGCAGCTATTCTTCTTCTTCCTGTCACTTATATATCTGAAGAAGGTTTTGTTCCCCTCCTTAACAGATTTTGCCATTTTTCTTCTTTTGAGACTTTAGCAGCATTTATAATCTGCTTTGCCTCCTTCTGTATAATTTTATATGTTTCTCTGTCAGCTTCATTTCCAGTCTCTTTATACTTCCTAAACGCTGCCTTTTTTCCCTTTACAATGGCCTTAACCTCTCTAGTAAACCAAAATGGTTTATGGTGATGGGTATCTGCCGGGGTGTATTAAGGTATAACTGTCAAAGTGCAATACAAGACATTACAATAGCATTGCCCACTTAAATCCCCTAGGGGGACTAAAAAAAAGTAATTTCTTGAAGAAAGATCCATTATTTTTCTATTTTCCCTTCAACATAGGCATGTGAGGACTTTTTTTTTTACTGATACCATATACATATGTATTGAGAAACACCCAAAAAATATTTGTGGGATGGAATGGAAAAAGATGTAGTGGCCACCAACCTATACATGTGCCTGGTCATCATAGAGCTCTTTTCCACTATCTTTCATTGGCTGAAGAGAAAGCAAATGGACAGGGGGTGTTAAGAGTCAATGCTGAAACACAGTATGTCAAAACTGTGAAGGACAACTCTGGCGGGACCTCGCCACCCACCAATCACCCCCTTCTGTTCTTCTTTACTTCCCTGTTCAGCGATTTAACACCCGTTCAATAGGAGCTGAGCAAGCTGTGACTCATCTGCTGACACTGCAGAGGGAGCTGGAGTCAGATAGCTGACAGTTTTCTCAGTCAATAAGAGCTGAGCAAGCTGTCAGTCATCTGGCAAAACTAGTTAGGCCAGCCTCCCTGTACAGATGACGTCGTCAAGAAAAGATGGTGGTGGCTGAAGAATCTGTGGTCGCCAGTGACCAGGTTAGTACACATTTTAATACTTCCGAGAAGGGGAGAAAGTTGAGGGGGCAAACCTGTAATTTAAACAGATCACAAGGTTATATAACTTTGTAATGTGTTTTAATTTCAGGGGGGGGGGGGGTGCTGGAGTTCTCCTTTAAGGATTTAGAGAACAGAAACATTTTTTGTTTATCTGATTCCACCATCTAAGTGCAATGCATGCAGCCAGGACTATTGCAGGAAAGCACTGAATGCGTTTTCTATGTTCATCAACTTCCTACTTATCTAATTACTCTGATACAGTGGCGTAGCTATAGGGTTGCAGCGGGGCCCGTACAGCCTCCCCTTGCCACTTCCTCCTGTGCTCCCCCAGCCCAGCACCTCCCATACACTAACTGCGCCACTGGTACATGCTGTCATCTGATTGGGCTTCTTACCTAATCAGATGACAGCAAGTACCAGTGCCCCCTCCTCCAGACCTCCTCCAAGCTGCGTCCTATGGCCGTACTTTTATGACGTTGAGCTCTAGCTTGTGCTGCAATCCACCTCTCCTCAGCGTTGAGGCCCCAGTAACGATCAGAGAGTACAGCAATGTTGTGGTCCGGCCTGGGGGAGGGGCCTCAACCCTAACATAGTAACATAGTAACATAGTAAATAAGGTTGAAAGAAGACAAGAGTCCATCAGGTTCAACCTAGGAAAATCCTACTGTGTTGATCCAGGAAGGCGAAAAACCCCTATGGGGCAGAAGACAAACGCCCCACCACAGGGAGAAACTCCCCCCCCTCCCCCGACTGCAATGGCAACCAGAACAATCCCCGGATCAACGTATCACCAGAAATCTAATGCCCATAACTTGTAATATTATATTTTTCAAGAAAATCATCCAGGCCTCCCTTGAACTTATTTAATGAATCAGCCATGACAACATCATGTGGCAGAGAGTTCCACAGTCTTACCGCTCGTACAGTAAAGAACCCGCGTCGATGCTGATGATGAAATCTTCTTTCCTCTAGACGTAGAGGATGCCCCCTTGTCATTGTTACAGACCTAGGAGTAAAAAGACCACTACAAAGATCTCTGTACTGTCCATTCATATATTTGTACATTGTGATCAGATCGCCCCTAAGACGTCTTTTTTCTAGCGTAAATAACCCCAAGCGTGATAACCTGTCCTGGTACTGTAACCCACCCATTCCCTTAATGACCTTTGTTGCCCTCCTCTGCACCCGCTCTAGTTCAGCTGTGTCCTTCTTATATACCGGTGCCCAAAACTGTACACAGTATTCCATGTGTGGTCTGACCAGTGATTTATAAAGAGGCAAAACTATGTTCTCATCTTTAGCATCTATACCTCTTTTGATGCACCCCATTATTTTATTAGCCTTGGCAGCTGCTGCCTGGCACTGATCACTAAAGTTGAGTTTACTGTCCACCAATACCCCCAGGTCCTTTTCGGAAGTAGTTTTACCCAGTGTTTTATTATTTAGCACATAACTGTACTTATTATTTCTATGGCCCAAATGCATAACCTTACATTTATCCACATTAAACTTCATTTGCCATTTCTCCGCCCAAGCCTCTAGCTTCTCCAAATCCCTCTGTAATAGGATATTATCCTCCTCTGTACTGATTACTTTACCCAGTTTAGTATCATCTGCAAAAATGGAGATTCTACTCTGTAGCCCCTCTACAAGATCATTAATAAAAATATTAAAAAGAAGTGGACCCAACACTGACCCCTGTGGTACCCCACTAGTAACTAAAACCCAATCTGAATATGTTCCATCAATGACCACCCTCTGTTTTCTATCACACAACCAGTTACTTACCCATTTGCATACGTTTTCCCCGAGTCCCAGTATCCTCATTTTGTAGACCAACCTTTCATGCGGCACAGTATCAAATGCCTTTGAAAAGTCCAGATACACAACATCCACAGCCTCCCCCAGGTCCAGTCTATAACTTACCTCTTCATAGAAGCCGATCAGATTAGTCTGACAGGACCGATCCCTCATAAATCCATGCTGGTGCTGCGTCATAAGATTATTTTCATTAAGATACTCCAGTATAGCATCTCTTACAATCCCCTCAAATACTTTACCTACTATAGATGTTAGACTTACAGGCCTGTAGTTTCCAGGATCACTCCTTGACCCCTTCTTGAATATTGGTACCACATTAGCTATGCGCCAGTCCTGTGGAAGAATCCCTGTCGTAATAGAATCTTTAAATAATAGGAATAACGGTCTGTCCAACACAGTATTTAATTCTTGCAAAACTCTAGGATGGATACCTTCTGGGCCCGGTGACTTATGGATTTTAATGTTTTTAAGGCGTTTCCCCACTTCTTGTTGTGTTAGGCAGGTGAGATTTATGGGAGGATTAACATTATCCCTAGTCATGTCGTCTGTTATGGGATTCTCCTCTGTGAATACAGTAGAGAAGAATGTATTTAGTAGATTGGCCTTTTCCTCTTCCCCCTCCACCATTACACCCAGATTATTTTTGAGGGGACCAACATTTTCGGTTTTAAGTCTTTTGTTATTTATATAGGTGAAGAACATTTTGGGATTTGTTTTACTTTCTGTGGCTATCCTTCTTTCTGTTGCTATTTTTGCTTCTTTTATTTGCGTTTTACACATTCTATTCTTCTGTCTATAGTTGCTCAATGCTTCCCCACTACCTTCTTGTTTTAGTAGTCTGAATGCTTGTTTCTTATCATTTATTGCACCCCTTACAGCTGTAGTTAACCACATTGGATTTCTCTTATTTCTACTACGTTTATTCCCATATGGTATGTGTCGTTCACACGATTTACCCAGGATGCTCTTAAATATGTCCCATTTCTCTTGTGTACTTTTATTTCTGAAGGCATTGTCCCAGTCTATGTTCCCAAGGTCCTCTCTTAGTTTTTGGAAATTAGCCTTCCTGAAATTTAATGTTTTTGTAGCCCCTCTGCTAATCATTTTATTGAAGGATAATTGAAAACTTACTATGTTATGGTCACTATTACCTAGGTGACCCCCCACCTCTATTTTTGATATTCTGTCGGGCCTATTGGTTAAGATCAGGTCCAGAAGGGCCCCCCCTCTTGTTGGTTCCTCTACTAGTTGGGAAAGGTAATTATCTTTTACTATTTCCAAAAACACGCTTCCCTTCCTGGAGCTGCAGGTTTCTGCTTTCCAGTTGATATTTGGGTAGTTAAAGTCCCCCATAATAATGACTTCCCCCTGCTTCGCTGCCGCATCTATTTGTCTTATAAGAAGATTTTCTGATTCTTCCACTATACTTGGAGGTTTATAACTCACTCCTATAAGAATTTTATTATTCTTTGTCCCTCCCCTTATTTCTACCCAAAGAGATTCCACATTATCATCACATATATCCTCCCGCAGAATAGGCTTAAGGCATGATTTAACATATAGACAGACCCCTCCCCCTTTCTTATTTTTACGGTCATTTCTGAATAGACTATAACCCTGGATATTAACGGCCCAGTCATAGGTCTCGTCCAGCCATGTCTCGCTTATCCCCACTATATCATATTTCTCTTCAACCATTATGAGTTCTAATTCCTCAGCTTTATTAGTGAGGCTTCGAGCATTAGTATACATACATTTAATATATTTGTCCATATTCCCTTTCCTTTTATCACTAGTGACTATTCTAACCCCTCCCGCCGCTCCACCCCCAGTTCCATAATCTAGGCCCAGCTCTCCATCTACTCTGTCTTCACTTACTATATTGTAGTTGCCCTCCCCCCCGGTCCCTAGTTTAAACACTCCTCCAACCTCTTAGCCATCTTCTCCCCCAGCACGGCTGCACCCTCCCCATTGAGATGCAGCCCGTCCCTACCGTAGAGCCTGTAACCGACCGAGAAGTCGGCCCAGTTCTCCATGAACCCAAACCCCTCTATCCTACACCAGCTCTTGAGCCACTTATTTACCTCCCTAATCTCCCGCTGTCTCTCAGGTGTGGCTCGTGGTACAGGTAATATTTCGGAAAAAATCACCTTGGAGGTCCTAGTTTTAAGCTTCCTGCCTAAGTCCCTGAAATCATTTTTAAGGACCCGCCACCTACCTCTAACTTTATCATTGGTGCCAATGTGCACCATGACTGCTGGGTCATCGCCAGCCCCTCCCAGTAATCTGTCAGCCCGATCCGCGATGTGACGAACTCGAGCGCCAGGAAGGCAACACACTGTTCGACGATCCCGGTCTTTGTGACAGATTGCCCTGTCTGTCCCCCTAATAATTGAGTCCCCCACTACCAGTACCTGCCTGGCCTGCCCTGAACTCCTGTTTCCCACCTTACTGGAGCAGACACCCCCCTGGCTTTCAGAGGCAGTGTCCTGCTGCAGCAATGCCACCCCTGAATCAACATCCCCCTCATCCGCCAATTTGGCAAACTTGTTGGGGTGTGCCAGATCAGGACTGGCCTCCCTCACACTCTTCCCTCTACCCCTTTTTCTAACTGTGACCCAACTAGCTGCCTCTTCCTCCTGTACCTCCATGCTATCACACTCTCCCCCATCTACCCCTTGGAGTGCTTGCTCAGTGAGAAGCAGACCCCTTTCCAGTTTGCCAATGCATCTCAATCGTTGCAGCTGCTCATTTAGATCCAGGATCTGGGCTTCCAAACCAGCAACATGCACACATCTCCCACAATGGTATGCACCCTCGATCGGTTGGTCAAGGATTGCATACATCGCACAAGATGTACATTGGGCCGCATTGTCAAACATGGCGCTCATTTATATGGGGATATTATGTATAAAGAAAGAAAAAACAAACAAGCAACAAAAGCAAACAATGTGTTCAAAAGCAAATAAACAATTTGTTTTCCTCTAAAACTCCCCGAATCTAAAGTCCCAGAATATTAAAGTCCCACACTTGAGACAAAAACACACTTCAGATCAAAAACTCGCACGCTCCAAAACTCGCTCACAATACAATATAGAAGTACTTAGCTTGCAGAGTTTGTTGCTTCTGGCTCCTGTGTTTGAGCCACTTACACCACTGCGGGAGCCACTTACACCACTGAGGAGAGGAGGAGAGAAGTGGATTGCAGGTGACTACTACATTATCTGTACTCGGAGATCTGTTATCTATGCTGTTACATAGGACTGCAGAGACATCTACATTATCTGTACTCAGAGATATCACTGTGTTATCTGTGGTGTTACATAGGACTGCAGGTGACATCTACATTATCTGTACTCAGAGATATCACTCTGTTATCTGTAGTGTTACATAGGACTGCAGGTGACATCTACATTATCTGTACTCAGAGATATCACTGTGTTATCTGTGGTGTTACATAGGACTGCAGGGGACATCTACATTATCTGTACTCAGAGATATCACTGTGTTATCTGTGCTGTTACATAGGACAGCAGGTGACATCTACATTATCTGTACTCAGAGATATCACTGTGTTATCTGTAGTGTTACATAGGACTGCAGGTGACATCTACATTATCTGTACTCAGAGATATCACTGTGTTATCTGTGCTGTTACATAGGACTGCAGGTGACAGCTACTACATTATCTGTACGCAGAGAGTTATCACTGTGTTATCTGTGGTGTTACATAGGACTGCAGGTGACATCTACATTATCTGTACTCGGAGATATCACTGTGTTATCTGTGCTGTTACATGGGACTGCAGGTGACATCTACTACATTATCTGTACTCGGAGATATCACTGTGTTATCTGTGGTGTTACATAGGACTGCATGTGACTACTACATTATCTGTACTCAGAGGGATATCACTGTGTTATCTGTGGTGTTACATAGGACTGCAGGTGAGATCAGGTGATTTCTCCAGGTTGCAGAAGTTCAAACTTCATCATGCCCTGCTGACAGTTTATTATGGGAGTTGTAGTTTTGCAGCACGTGGCTCTTCAGGTTGCAGCACTACAACCCCCATCGTTTCCAACTGGCAGTTCACGATGAGAGTTGTAGTTTTTCAGCTGGAGTGTCAGGAACCGGACAGCAAGACAAGACAACACAGTGAGCCCTAAGCTCAGCCCCGCCCACTGTCCTCTACCTATTTGCCACAATCCGCCCTAAGATGGCGGCGAGCAACTGGGCGTCAGTCCCTGCACTGGCTAGGTGGAACTCAGACAAGACAGACAGACAAAACACAATAAAGAATGGTCGACAGTCCGGGTCACAACAATCGGGCAGCAAAAGTACAAAATCACAATCCAAAGGCGAGGTCAATAAACAGGCAATATGGTCAGGGGCAGGCAGCAAGCAGGAATGGTCAGAAATACAAAGCAGAGTCAGAATAAACAGAGCAAGAATAGCAAACACAGAACCAGGCAGAGACAAGCTCAATATCCGGCAGTGAGAGGCAGGCTGGCAGACACTATATAGGAGACCAGAGGTCCAGTGCAGGAGCTGATTGGACCAGACCCCTAATCTCCTCAGAACACCTGGGGCAAGAGCAACCTGACTGGCAGGGAGAACAGTCTGTCAGACTAGCTAACCAGCATCAGAGTTAACTCCGGAGTTGCCAGGAGTATCTCAGGCAAAGCGGGCGTGGCTGAACACAGAAGGAAATAGAGCAGTGTTCAGACAAGGTTCAGGTTACTGCTCAAGACACACAAAACACTGAAATCAGCGCCATCTTAGCCGCGCAGCACGAGCCGAGGGGCGCACGGAGTTCATCCCAGGCACATTCATGACAGTGAGAGTCAAAGATTGGAATACAATGATTAGACAATGACACAGTACAGTCCATTAATTATAGGGGGCAGAAGTGCAGTACATAAGGTGGAGGCAGTGACAGGGCATTAGAACATGGTGGCACATTAGAGTAATTGGATATAACGTTGAATATGACTTTGCCTGATCGGGTGAGATGGGGGGGCCCCAAACTCTGATATGTACAGTTTTTAGCTTTAAAACTTCCTAAACAGTAAATAACAAAATGATACAAGTGCTTTCAGCTTCCACGCAAAGTAATTTCACGGCTTGCAATTTACAGTTTCCAATAGAATAAATAGTTGGCTTGGGTATAAAGGCAGACAGTTGAAACCTGTGCCGAATTACCTTGAAACTTATCCCAAAGGCAGTGGTGCAAAAACTAGTGACAATTAATGGAAATTTAGCTTTGGAGATACAATAGAGAAGAAAACCTTAGTTACTTCTATACCTCAGATTCTCATAGCTAAACCATGCTGCATAATCCAAATGCTCAGGAAAGTAAGAATTTCCTTAATCTATACTTCACATAATTCTGACAATTTAATTCATGTAGTAAAGAGGATAAAAAATGCACATTTAGGCTATGTTCACACATTTTGTGCTGCAAAAATGTGACCGTATTGTAATAAATATGACTGAAAATAAAGAGCTGGATCATTATTTACAGCCAAAGTCATTAAAATACGGCTGTATTTTTACTTTAAAAAATGTTGTGTGAACGTATCCTAAATCTGCCCAAAACATATTCCGGATAAAAATAAATAAAAGTGAATTGGCAAAGATACAACGTATTAATCGTTTTTGATGTTTCCTGAAAGTATTCTGGATATATATATATATCAGCAATAGTAATAGTAATAGTAAACCAGCCATATAATTAGTTTCATCACAGCTTAGTTGTGTCCATAAATTTCGAACCCTTTAATTATGTGTTCATTATTTGATTTCAGTCTGACTACCAATCTCCTGTATCACTCCCCATTGTTGTCCCCAATATTGCTGAAGAGATCATTTATTCCCTAAAAAACAGGGATGCACTCCAATGATTGTAGTGGCAAACACCCCTAAGGGTCCTATTAGATGGGCCCGTGACGGCCTGATTAATAATGTAAATGAGCTGCGAACTGCTAGATCGCTTGTTTACTGAGCCTATTACACAGCTCGATTATCGTTAGCGATGTCCATGCATCCCTAGCACTAAACTGTTAATACATTACCTGTCCATGCTCTTGGTCTTCTCCTGCCCTCTGTTTGCTTCCCAGTGCCGCGACTGTAGTTTCAAAGGAGTCTCTGAGCTGACAGGCCGCTTAGCCAATCACTGGCCAGGACCACCGTGGCCAGTGATTGGCTGAGCGGCTTGTCAGCTCAGTTTAAACAACTGTTAGCCATTTTGATGTCAGACCATTTGACATGATCAGCCAATGTTTGTCATCAGCTGGTTGTTGTATCTATTACAAAGAACTATAATTGGACAAATTTGCCTGATTTGGCTGATTATGGTGTAATAGGACTTTAACCCTTCCTGTCTCTGCAATCTGCTATATACAGTGAATGCTATCAGATTCAGTTTTAGGCTATGTTCACATGACATTTTTCCTTCTGTTTCTTTACCTTTGTTTTAAATGACATCCGTCATCTTGAGTCCCAAATGATGTCAGTCATTCTGCATTTTTGGGCGCCCGTTATTATTCTAGTTCACGCCCTTTTGGGTGTGATTCTTTATTGAAGATCCATTGAATTTAATAGTAAAGATGGTGAAAGGACAGTAAAAAAAAGGTGTGCAAACAACTAAAAATAACATCCTTTGCAAAAAATGTCAGTGAATAATTGTCATGAATGTTAATTTGATATTGCACAAACAACATCCTTTATTTAATACATCACAGAGTGTAAACTGCCCATAGCAGCCAAATACAGCTCCACTTGCAAATCTGGTAACAAGAAAGCTGAGCTGTGATTGGTTGCTGCAGGCAGTTGACACAAGTCTATATTTTACACCCTTTGATAAATCAGGGCCTATGTGCATTGGGCGGCCGTCATTCCAAAATCTAGCAGGACATCAGGGAGCGCAGAAAGTTACGTATAAGTTTATTCTTTTACACTTATTAGGCAAGGTAAAGAAGAGAGAACACCCACTATCTGTTATTGTTCTACTGCATGGGGAGACAGTATTTTTTTCCAGAAGACATAATTTAAGTGTTACTGCAGCTCAATTTCCATTCACCTTAATGGGAGCTGATCTTCAGTAACCCAGCAACACTATTACACAATGAATGGAGGGGTCTGATTTGGGCAAATAGTTGATCACAGACTAGATATTGATGTCTTATCCTAAGGTAGACCTGCAATGTTGTGGTCAGAAGACTTTCTGCTCCTGTTCTGCAAGGACGACTAAATTTTTTAGCATTATTATTTTAAATTCAAAGTTTGCTACCTAAACTGTTTCACAGTTGAAGCATAAAATAATCTCTCAACAGAATATACTTATTTCTGTTTTCTACAGTATAACAATACATGTGAAAACGCTTATTCACTGAACCTCATTAAACAATCCTGATAGTAAGGGAACATTGATCAGGTTATTTGTTTTGACAGTGTATCCATGCAGGTATGATGCATCAGTTGCAGCCCAAGGCATAACTTGAGGCAATAGGATACCAAACAAAAGGCCGGCATTGCAGACCGGTGATTTATTGCATCACAGTAAGTTACACGAAATGATTGTAAGCCTTAGGGAGGGATTATACAGAACAGGAGAATCACAATAACACAAGTGTAATGCATAAGCTACTCTACATGGTGAAGCAGGTGAAGGCTTGAGTACTTTATTTGACAAATTTGTATCTCCTTGGGAATCCTTGTGTTTACACCTCTACACCAACTCTACTACAGACACCTGCCCCTCCCACCAGGAACTACCTAGCTCATATAGGGGGGCTGGATCTAACTACATATTGGTGGGGAACATATTAGAAAGAGGAGAAAGAAGAAGTGGGATAGAATGACGGTGTGTGATACCTGCACCAGTGATTGGTCAGAACAAAACAGTGAACAAGGCAAAGTTAACCCTTTTCCTTCAACTGTGCATACAAACAGGGGAGAGTGAGACACCAAGTGGTGATCGTGTGGAAAGGCACCTATCATCCCAGAGTGTGACACATGACAGAGTTACCTTTAGACAGGAGGTATAACAGATGTAGTTGCACACCTGTAGTGGGACACTACATTTGTCTCTCCCTGTCTATATTGTTACACAGGTTACTGATAAAACTTGCTGACTAACTAGTCTGACTAGCAAGTCAGACATGCTTTGGCCAAAGCCAGGCTGGGTTTTGGTCAACTTATTGATTGATTGATTGATTGAGAGAAAGTGACCAAAGCATCTTTCAAACATGATAACACTGGGTGGGGTAAAGACATTTGCTCTGATAATATACCTCAGTGTATTATGCTATTAACCCTTAGGCGACCCTGGACGTACCCGTACGTCCAGGGCTGCCTCCATGCGTTCACAGCGGGGCCACGCGGCAGCCGCGCTCTGAACCGCCGCGATCAAGGGTGCTGCTCGTAGCCTGGGACCGCAGCTATTAGCGGGCACGGTCCGATCGCTGTGCCCGCTAATAAAGTAATCGGGTACAACTGCCAAAGTTGACAGCTGCATCCGATTGCTTGATGCAGCCATTCCCTGGTGTCTAGTGGGGAGGATTGCTCCTCTGGCTCGGCACTCGATTGCTTCTGGCTGCAGCAGTTGGAAGCAATCGATGTGCCTATCTCATCGATCTATGCTGTATATCTATGCAGCATAGATCTCAATGAGAGATCAGCGCACTTATACTAGAAGTCCCCCAGGGGGGCTTCTAATATAAGTGTAAAAGTTAAAATAAAAGTGTTATTATTAGTAAAAAGCCCCCTCCCTTAATAAAAGTCAGAATTACCCCCCTTTTACCATGTTAAAAATAAAAATAAATAAATAAATAAACATGTTTCATATCGCCACGTGCGTAATCGCCCGAACTATTAATTAATCACATTCCAGATCTCGCATGGTAAATGGCATAATTGCAAAGTGCAAAATTGTGCATTTTTGGTCGCATCAAATCCAGAAAATTTTTTATAAAAGCGATCAAAAAGTTGTATATGCGCAATCAAGGTACCGATAGAAAGTAAACATCATGGCGCAAAAAATGACACCTGACACAGCCCCATAGACCAAAGGATAATAGCGCTATAAGCCTGGGAATGGAGCGATTTTTAGGAACATATATATGTTAACAATGGTTTACATTTTTTACAGGCCAGATAAAATCAGATAAAATAAAAGTTATAAATGTTACATATCGTTGTAATCATAACGACTTGAGGAACATATATAACAAGTCAGTTTTACCCCAGGGCGAACGGAGTAAAAATGAAAAAAAAACAAATAAAAGAAATGTGTTTTGTTTTTTTTTCAATTTTACCACACTTTGAATTTTTTTTCTGGTTTCGCAGTGTACTTTATGAAAAATTTCTGCCTGTCATTGCAAAAGTACAATTAGTGGCGCAAAAAATAAGGGCTCATGTGGGTTTCTAGGTGAAAAAATGCAAGTGCTATGGCCTTTTAAGCACAAGGAGGAAAAAACGAAAACGCAAAAATTGAAATGGGACGGGTCCTCTAAGGGTTAAGCAGTGTTGTGTAGTAGTATAACAAATATAGTTGCAATATATACAAAAACATGCATTGCTATAACCAGGGTTGTACCTAAAGACTTGGGGGCACTGGTATAAAAGTGGATTATTTCCCCTTTCGTCTCCATTTGGCCCAGGCTGCTATGACTTTTTCATGTCACATCTCACCTATGCAGTGTTTGCTTCCCAGATGTCTTATGATCCTTACTGTCGCCTACTATTGTCACACAATACTGTATGCGTGATCCTTGAGATGAAGTTATGCCACCATGACCCCTTAAAGGGGTTGTCTGAATTATCTAAAAAATAAATAAAGTGCCAGTGTTTTCCTATTTTGTGCCCTGCCACTGTCTGCCCCTTCATGTAGTATGCCCATGTCTGCCTCTTCATGTAGTGTGATAATGTCTGCCCCTTCATGTAGTATGATACTATATGCCCCTTCATGTGCTATGCCACTGTCTCTCCTTTGTGTACTGTGCCACTATCTGCCCCTTCATGTAGTGTGATAATGTCTGCACCTTTGTGTGCTATGCCACTGTCTCTCCTTCATGTAGTGTACCGCTGTCTGCCCCTTCATGTAGTGTGCCACTGTCTGCCCCTCATGTAGTGTGCCACTGTCTGCCTCTCATGTAGTGTGCCACTGTCTGCCCCTCATGTAGTGTGCCACTGTCTGCCCCTCATGTAGTGTGCCACTGTCTGCCCCTCATGTAGTCTGCCACTGTCTGCCCCTCATGTAGTGTGCCACTTTCTGCCTCTCATGTAGTGTGCCACTGTCTGTCCCTTCATGTAGTGTGCCACTGTCTGCCTCTCATGTAGTGTGCCACTGTCTGCCCCTCATGTAGTGTGCCACTGTCTGCCTCTCATGTAGTGTGCCATTGTCTGCCCCTCATGTAGTGTGCCACTGTCTGCCCCTCATGTAGTGTGCCACTGTCTGCCTCTCATGTAGTGTGCCATTGTCTGCCCCTCATGTAGTGTGCCACTGTCTGCCCCTCATGTAGCGTGCCACTGTCTGTCCCTTCATGTAGTGTGCCACTGTCTGCCCCTCATGTAGTGTGCCACTGTCTGCCCCTCATGTAGTGTGCCACTGTCTGCCCCTCATGTAGTGTGCCACTGTCTGTCCCTTCATGTAGTGTGCCACTGTCTGCCTCTCATGTAGTGTGCCACTGTCTGTCCCTTCATGTAGTGTGCCACTGTCTCCTCTTCATGTTGTATGTCACTGTCTCCTATTCATGTAGTGTGCCCATGTCTGCTTCTTCATGTAGTGTACCACTGTCTGCCCCTCATGTAGCGTGCCACTGTCTGCCTCTCATGTAGTGTGCCACTGTCTGCCCCTTCATGTAGTGTGCCACTGTCTCCTCTTCATGTTGTATGTCACTGTCTCCTATTCATGTAGTGTGCCCATGTCTCCCTCTTCCTGTACTGTGCCACTGTCTGCCCCTCATGTAGTGTGCCACTGTCTGCCTCTCATGTAGTGTGCCACTTACTGCCCCTCATGTAGTGTGCCACTGTCTGCCCCTCATGTAGTGTGCCACTGTCTGCCCCTTCATGCAGGTGTGCCCATGTCTGCTTCTTCATGTAGTGGGATAATGTCTGCCCCTTCATACAGTGTGATAATATATGCCCCTTCATGTGCTATGGCACTGTCTCTCCTTTGTGTAGTGTGCCACTGTCTCCTCTTCATGTGGTGTGCCACTGTCTCCTCTTCATGTGGTGTGTCACTGTCTCCTCTTCATGTGGTGTGTCACTGCCTCATCTTCATGTGGTGTGTCACTGTCTCCTCTTCATGTGGTGTGTCACTGCCTCATCTTCATGTGGTGTGTCACTGTCTCCCGTTCATGTAGTGCTCTTTTTTAGTCAGGTCTGGATGATGTGTAATGGGGCAGAGCTAATCGCTCTGCCGGCATTAAACAGGAAGAGGCAGGACAGGGAGCATGGGGTTCCTTAGATCCTTCCTGCACTCTATTCAGATGTATCAACCATATGTTGAAACAGCTGAATACAGGGGGAAATATATAGTTTATTGTACAGTCATAAAGTGAGGAGCTATAGTTTTTTAAATGGGTAGTTAACTAAAATATTATTTTAGATCAACTGGTCCTAGCAAGTGCCAGAGACTTGAAATGAACTTTTATTTAAAAAAAATTCAAGTCTTCCAGTACTTATCTTCTGCTATATGTCCTGCAGGAAGTGGTGTATTCTTTCCAGTCTGACACAGTGCTCTCTGCTGACACCTCAACAAATCCCCATAAAAACCTCTCCTGCTCTCCAGACTGGAAAGAAACCAACTTCCTACAGGACATACAGCAGCTAAGTATTGGAAGACTTGAGATTTTTTAAATTAGTAAATTAGAAATCTGTGACCCTTTCTGGCACCAGTTGATTTGAAAGAAATATTTTTTTGTGACCTACCCCTTTATTCTAAAAATTTTTGTTACCACCATAACAAGTACTGTCATATAAATTATGTGTAATTTTTATTTTATTTTATTTTAAACCTGTTAAAGCATGATGACAGGCATCCTATTAGGTTCTACCTTTCTACCAAATTGGCCTTCATTAGGACCTCAGCTCCTAAATAATTAAATTGCCAGGATGTGAGTTATTTATGATCTCAGCAGTTGCATCAGGAACCTGTCTATGTGTATTAGCTATTAAGACTGCAGTTTGTACATAGTTTATACTTAAAACTGCCATAAACTGTCTAATAAGTGTAGACCTCTGTTGAGTGTAGATGTTTGAACAGGACTGCCAAATGTATGACATAGATGTTTACAACTGTAAGCCTACAGCTACATATGTCTTCTACTGACATCTATTGTATTGTTTTTTCATCCTGTTTTATTCAAAGTATAGTTGACTGTGGCTAATGTTGAAACATAAGTAAAACAATATACAAACCAAATCGATACCAATAAGGCGCTATTTTGACGTTTGTATGACCAATAGAGTGCTACAGACTTAAATATACTGTTACTGACATATGCCAAACATACAGTACTAGTGTAAACTTAGTCAAAAAAGTTATTTGTATTTAATTTCTATGTCACAAGTCTGACCCTGAAAAGGTCTTAGTTGAAGAAATTGGAAGCCCCAATAGAGAAATAGTGATTTTTTTGGTATCAGATTTATAAAAGAATAGCTTAGGATTTGGTGGTTTTATCCATAAACATAAGGAATACATGCAGAGTAACAGACATTGTTAGAGGGCTCGGATAAAGCGCGGACAATGAAAACAGACAAAACACAAAACAACATGGGGTAAGACACATTTTCCAATTAGCTGTCTAGACGAGTCCTTTTAGGTGCTGACGCCATTAATCAAAGCTGGCCATATTGTTATAGATTTCCCTACCAAGCACTATTAAAAGATGGGCACAATAAATGAACAGTGCTTCATTTTCCAATTAGGAATATGGGAGTATATTTAATGGCAACATAGTCCTGACTAAAGTGTACTTAGTTTCCTGCTAAGGGGGCTGTTTCCAAAATAGTATTTGGATCATGAAAAGGGTACTCACTATTCAAAACAATAAAAATGTGAATACCACCTGTCCTATCATTGACATGTTTAGTGCTTCCATGGACACCATTATGCTGAATTTCCTCATTCTGAATAGTTACTTTTATTTTTCTACTTATAGGGCTGGTTGGATGATAATTTTTGTACCATGGGCTATAGTTTTTATTGGTATCATATTTGTATAGAAGATACATTTTCATCACTTGTTATACATTTTTTTCTGCTATATAATAAAAAAAATATGGTGTTTTGTTTCCTTTTTTCCATTTACGTCATTCACCCTGCAAGAACAATATTGTAAAATTTTAATAGATCTGACAATTCTGTGCACCAAATTTATGTGAATATGTTCACTTTTTTCAATGTTTATATATATTTTTATTAGTATAAAGGAAAAGGAGGTGATTTAAACTTTTATCGGGGGAGTGTTTTTTAATATTTATTGACGTTACGAAAATCTATCTGGATTTCTTATCAGGAAAGACAGATTTTCTCCATAGGATTGTATTGGGTACACCCTTGTGTTTGTTCCAGAAAATGGATCAAAAAATGATAGAGTCTGCCCTATTTTCATTTGGAATTCTGTCACTGATGCCCCCCTAGAAGTCTATGAGGGTGTCCAGAATTTCCGAACACTTTCCAGATGTGCATCTGGAAACTGTCCGGAATTCCAGATGCTTGGATACCTTTTTTTTTTTTTCCTGAAGACATTCCTAATGGTTTCCTGAACATAGATACTGATTACTGTCAGGAAATCCTGATGTTTCCTGAAGGCCTGAGAGTAAAAACTGAGACAGACCTGTGAAAGGGTGGAGATGGTGGATACAACCTGAGGATCGCCTGGAAAACTGGGGTACAGCATATGACCTATTTACACAGTGAGCAATACTTTATACTCCCACCTTTTTAAACTAAGCTAAAGACTAGGCTACAACCCATTTACTTTATTTATTTTGTTTTTTATTTGATTTTATGTTACATTTTGCACATGTAAAGTCTGTATGTATGTATTTATTATTATTATTATTATTATTATTAATAATAATAATAATAATAATAATAATATATAAATATATATATATATATATATATATATATATGATTCCAGAGCACTATAGAAGCAATAAGGGTTAACAAACAGAACATTACAAAATCAAAACACACTACACGAATAATATAAATGGCAGACTGGGATAGAGGACCCTGCCCATGAGGGCTTACAATCTACAAGGTAAGAGTATAGAGACATTAGGTAGGGAACAGCTAGTCAAACTGTGATGCACCATTTATCATCACACAATGACATTTGGTTACTGTCAATTTCTTTCCTTAATTTTTTTAGTTACATTATGTGACAATATATTTTTCAGTTATATATTTTACTTTGTATTGATTTTTTGGGCATATTATATTGACTAGTTTTACTGTCTTAAGGACCTGTAATTTACGTATTAAAATTCACTCTAACATTTTCATGTGAACATTTGCGAATGTCATTGTATAAAAAAGTTAAATCAAAGTAGATTTAATCTAAAAATGTTCTTCTCCACTGATTTATTTTTTACTGCAAATGACTAATTCACTATCAACTTGGCTATCAAATTCTATCAATTTTACCTGTTACTATTACACATCCATCAATGGACCACAAGCTCTCATAATACCTAAAATCTCAAATATAAGTCACCTGTATAAAGGTAAAATAGCATTATGTTTCTTTTTTGGATCAAGTTAAATACAGCACTTTGATTGGAATAGTTTTAAAAACAGTCCTGTGTATAGAGATTTCGCTTACATACTTGTTATGATGCCCCTAGAGTGCCTTTAGTTTTCAGCTAAAGACCCATATAACACTGCATTATTATTCTTTTATCAGAAATTGTATTTAAATTAAACTATATCTCCATGTAACTTATATGATAATATAGTGTTACTATAACGACTGAAGTCATGATTCTGCTGTACCACCACTAGCGAGGATGTAAGCCGCACCAGGGAGCAGAGTCTAAGGCCCAGTTTACATAAATCCGGCGATCCGGCGGCGTTTCCCTCCGTTGCAGGGAAACGCATCTCCGAACTGATCCCATTGTTTTCAATGGGACAGTTCGGATGATCCGTTCTGCAACTGATGCCGCTGGATCGCCGGACTGGCCGTACGGCAAAACACAGCATGCAGCATTCTGACGTACGCCCCGATCAGCTATCCGGCACCGCATCCACTAAAGTCTATGGGGCGCCGTTGGCATTGCATGTGCAGACACATGCATTATGCATCCTCCGGCGCTCCATAGAGAAGTCCCTGTCCCTGCCCCGACATTCAACTCTTGTGACCCCTGGCCCCCCCAGCTCCTCTATACAGTGCAGCACCATTTAGGACAGGGGTAGGAGCCATGCCTCTCCAGCTGTTGCACAACTACAACTCTTATCATGTCTGGGATATCCAGGCATGATGGGAGTTGTAGTTTTGCAACAGCTGAAGAGCCAAGGTTCCCTACCCCTGCTCTAGAGGACTCCCATGTAAAAGTTGTCCACGATATTTTATCTCCTGTTCTGGTGCTGCCCCCTATATAGATGGCGTCCTATATACTAAAATAAATAAACTGATTGCAACTGATATTAACTGATGGCAACTGATGTTTTTTCATAAAAAAATGATATAAAACCTGATGACAACTGATGACCTTTTTGCCATCAGTTGTGATATCAGTTGCAGTCAGTTTTTTACAAAAAAACGGAAACGGATGCATCTTATATATGTAAACTAGGCCTAAGGTGCCACTGGTCTTCACCAGTTCCCACCGCAAGGCGGGATGGACTTGCTGCGGCAAGCCACCCCCAGGTTGCTACCCCTGGCTTGGCTTGCTAGTGGTGGTGGGCAAGGTGCAGCTGGGGACAGGTAGGCAGGCAAGCTTGAACATAGCAAGACTCACAGATGGAACCGGAATAGCAGTCTCGGGCAGGAACCACAGATAGCTGGAACCAGGAACCAAGGAC
Source organism: Dendropsophus ebraccatus (assembly GCF_027789765.1). Classification (NCBI taxonomy): domain Eukaryota; kingdom Metazoa; phylum Chordata; class Amphibia; order Anura; family Hylidae; genus Dendropsophus; species Dendropsophus ebraccatus. The sequence continues at coordinate 54,710,842 of NC_091456.1, read as the reverse complement.
AGGAATCATGGCAGCTGGGACCACACACTACGGGAAGCATACAGAGGCTCCAATGCTAGCATCAGGGCAGGCTAGGATTTATAGGGAGTTGTCAGAGCACATGAACCAATCACCTTTAAATCTCTGACAGCCGGTGCGCATTTGCCCTAGGAGGTGGGGACGCACGTGCCGCCGGGGAAGACAGAGCACAGGACTGTGGAGCGGTGAGGCGCCCCCAGAAGCTAGGGGCCCCTGCACATAGGCTACGGCATCTGCAGAAGACAGCCAGCGGGGAGAGGGTGCGACGGCGACCCGGAGCCCTATCACTAATAGTACTGACTTTAGTTTCCTTTTTGGTGCTTCACCACTGACAAGGGATGAAAAACAGAAGGACTACCCAGCACACTTGTCAGCTTTGCTGTGCAGACTGGTGCAGGGTCTGGAAATGTGCTTATTGCACTTGTGGAGGTCTAGAAAAGTCAGGATAGCAATACGGCTTAAGTTTACACAATGCAAAAGCAACTGCCATTTCGCTTAAAAAGCCATTGTTTGGTGCTACCTACGGACGGAATTAATTATCATGATCATTAATTCCAGCCGAAGTTGGTGTTAACCAATAGCCATTCACACAGAGCGACCGTTGTTTATACAGCGTGTGATCATAGCTTAAAACTGATAAGGTTCTCATTTTCTCCATTTGTTTTATGGTTGGTCATATGCTATGGTTCACGCAATTTCTATTCCACATACTTTACAATTCATTGTTAAATTGAATGCCTAGAATATTCAAGTTAACTACTCTCCAATTGGCCTATTGAGGAATTAATTTTGCTGAAATAAAAACCTATTATATATGAAACTTGGAAGTGGTTCATTAAAGTCAATTGTAGCATTCAGTGTGGTGAGAGGTACATGCATTTTATAAGATTATTATAGCCCTTTATTTCCTTGTGTTACGCTGTGGAAAGATGATTTCAACATATTTATCAAAATATTATTAGTGGCATGACTCATGTTCCTGCTGGAGAAAACCAGACTGTGTTTGTGATTGTCATATGCCTGTATGTCTACATAACCTGTATCATGTACAAGAGAGAAATTGTTTAACTGAAGCCACAAAGGTCTCTGTATAATGCCAACACCAAAACCACATCCTGTAGGTAAGACAATATTTCCAAGTGAAACAAGAGGTGTTGTATATATGTAAGAGGCAAATGTGAATGGGTGAGTTTTTCACTTTTGTGTTCATGTTTTATAGAAATGACTCACAAGAAGGTACGGGGGTGTTGCATTACACCAAGGACTTTCCAGCATGCTAGCCTTGAAATGAAATATTTACAGATAGTTTTTAAAAAAGCAACTACAGGCAACATTTACTAAGGAGTCTAATGTGTTCAACTATTCTAATGAGGATTGGTGTATATCCAATATTTTGTGACTGATTTATTAAAATGTAGCACTGCCTTAGTGAATGTATCTAGGTAAAAAGTCGCAAAAAAAGGCACAAAAATGCACAAATTGCGCAAACATATTCACCTGGTACTGACCAGACGTAGGCCTTCACCTGTTTGTGCGCCTTTTTAAAAAGTCTCAAATGATAAATTGGGCGCTAATCCCAGATTATCCGAACATTTGGGTGACTACTCAAAACAGGCAGATTAAAAAAAAGTTGCATCTAAAAAATGTTCGCCCGTCGAATACGGGTTCACAAATAGAACTTAGACCAAAAATGGGTGAAAAATCCAATTATGCACCTACATATAGTCGCAAAGTCCCTGACAGATTTCCCCCTATGTGTATAGTTATTATGCATTGAAAAGAATAACCTATATCAAAGGTATTAAAGGGGTTATCCAGTGCTACAAAAACATGGCCACTTTCCCCCTACTGTTGTCTCCAGTTTGGGTGGGGTTTTGAAACTCAGTTCCATTGAAGTAAATGGAGCTTAATTGCAAACCGCACCTGAACTGGAGACAACAGTAGGTGGCCATGTTTTTGTAGCGCTGGATAACCCCTTTAATGATACATCTTATATAAGTCTGATAAGTGGTGGTCCCATCTTTGTGTCCCTCATATCATCAGAAATTGCCACAACTTTGTGTGCAACTTTAAAAAAAAAAAAAATTGCCGGTATGTATCTAAATCACTCACCACACATGATTTTTTTTTTTATACACTAGGAAGTAAATCACCACTAGTGTGGAGTCAGTATGCAACAAGTTTGCGATGACTGCAGAAAATTTGCACGTAATAAATCAACTTTACAAGGTACCCATGGCTGTAAATGATGCCTGCAGAGGTTAGCGTGAGCAGTCTACATTTTTAAAAAGTCATATAACCTACAAAGAAGAAACGTTGAGAATTCTTTTATGAGAAAATATTGATGGACTAAGTGGACAGCTGAGGATCATGCTGCTGCAATCTCTCCGCAGCTATATCTTTTGATCAGAGTGGGTCTCAGCAGTAAGAGGTCAGAAGTAGAGATGAGTGAGTAGTACTCGATCGAGTAGCTATTCTACTGAATACTACACTATTCTAAATACTCGTTTTCAAACGAGTATACGACCAAAAACGTAGTAAAAATTCCTTTCTCTTCAAACCCTTCCTGGCGCCTTTTTCAAGCCAATAACTATGCGTGTGTGTGTGTGTGTGTGTGTGTGTGCGCGGGGGGGAGGGGGGGGGGGTGGTTTGGGTTGGGTGTAACAGGTTTTAGGAGCACGCTGGCATCAGGAAAACAGCATCTACATTCATTGGCTGGCTTACTCATGTGACCTCCAGAGTATAAACACTTGGCTTTTCCTGCTTGTCATCAGGAGCCATCTTGAAGGAAGTCGGGGAGAGAGGTTGGAGCAGGGATAGTGAGGATTTAGCTGATTGTAGGCAGGCAAGACCCCAAGAGCCCTTTTTTCAGGTTACAACTATACACAGCACAGCATTTATCTGCATGTAATGAGCGAATCAACCGACTAACAGTACATCAGCTTATTCTTACAGACAGGCAAGCAGCTGAAGAATAGGCTGCAGTGTATCTACTTCCTCCTTCAGTGTATGTGTTGAGTAGTTGAGTGGATAGATTTTGGTAGGGACAGTGAGGATTTTAGAAGATTGTAGGCAGGAGAGACCATAAAAGCCCTTTTCAGGACTACTACAAAGCACAAACAGCATATACTGTAGCTGCTTCTTCCATTATGAGTGCATAGACTGTCTAGCAGCATATCATAGTGAAACAGGCAGTCACAAAGCTTATAATTATCTTGCATAGACTTGCATAGACTCTGCACTATTTTGTATGCTTCCCCTGTTGTCCCAGTTGCATTCCAGAGGTGTGTGCATCAATTTCTAAAGTGCCATTGTGGAAACCTAAATTTGACCACTTGGAGGTCACCAAGAAACGAGCATTTTTATCCCACAGACTTTAATGGGGTTTGAGATTCGACTAGTCGAACATCGTGGTCCGTTTGAATGGAATTGTGAGCTTTCAAATTGAGAGCTTTTCACTACTCGCTCATCTCTAGTGAGAAGGTCTTTATCATGAGGGCCTTTAATAAATACATTAGTGTTGTCTATAAAGTGCTAGGGCCAAGCCTTTCTTCAGTCTACACCATTCCTACATAAAAGTAGCAGTCCTCAAACCCCACGACATATAATATAACACCAATCATCTATTTGCCACACTGGAACAGTTTCTCCAGGATGCCACTACCCAGGGTGCTTAGTTTAAGCTAATGTATCTTCAAGGATCACATACATACTGGGAATAGAATAAGATCACTAGACTGTTATTTGATTATAAGCCTGTGTGTATGTTTATTAATACTTTGTTGGTTTAATTTTTAAAAATTTGTAGATTTTCATGTGAAATTCGGCAACTTTTTCCTGCCAACCAGTCTAAATGGATAAAAAATTCCCCCTAATATTTATACTTTTCTAGTCTTCTCAAGTTAAACTATATTCCTTGCTGTACCAATAAATAAAAGCCTTTTTAAAGGACTTGACAAATTCAAATGACAAGTCCTGGGCAGTGTTCTAACCACAAATCATCTAGTATTGATGTCTTTTCGTTTTAAGTTTTCAACATAATGGGTTTCAGTTTGTCTATTGATTGACAAGGCTGAGTTAACATTTCTTGTTGGGCCAGTAATATTGTAAATGCATGTGAATGTGTCTATTTTCTTATGATCACCTCTTGGCAAAGGTTTGTTCGCATTTTCTCTCTTTTGACCTTAGTAAATTGATTTGTCTGCTTTAATCACTGAAATTCTGATGTTCTTGAACTTTTCCAGATCGTTTTATTCATCTTTACTTAGTTTTTTATTGGGGTGGGTGATGCTTAAGTCTATGAAATAATACGCTTCTTACATTGGATATGAAAAATCGAATTAGACATCGAAGATAGCAGGTCAGATGAAACTACCACTGTTACAGGTCTGTTTCTTCATAATAAATTCCAAAAATTAGCTAACAGTATAACACACCATGACTTTATTTCAAAATAGCCATGAAGTGTAGACTCATGGTTGTTTCTAGAATTAGTAGGGCCCCTTAGCAAGGTCAGGAATAGGCCCTTCACCTTTGACAGTTTACTGAACTATATCAGTGCAAACAGCAACATAGCCAGTTTAACTCATTTTCACATATGAAAGCTCCTAAGGAGGTATCGTATAGCAAGTCATCACCTAACCCTAGCCGCAAGCTGGGCAGTGTTTCTTTTTTCCAAATAAGGCGTCTGCAAAAATTCCTAAAATTTATTTTTTTGTTTTTACTGGAATCTTTTATTTATTTATTATTTTTTGTTTGTTTTAGATTCCTGTATGTTGAAAAGCCTGTTCAAGTCTATAAAGGAAAATGTTATAGAGGTAGTCATATTGTACCTTGAGCATGCTGTGTTAAAAAAATAAAAAATTTGAAAAAGTTGCAGCATACCTCACAAGTCCTTCAAAAGGGATTTATTTTACAAGGTGAATTAAACCTAGATCTGAACAGTACATCTGAAGGTGGGATCAGTGTATCAAGGTCTTATCTCGCTGGCACTCAATATGATTAGGATAAATTTGATGTGCTGTTTTCTTGTAAAAATATTAAAGGGGTTATCCAGGATTAGAGAAAGCACAAAAACCTTCTTGCAAAAACAGTGTCACACTTGTCCTCAGGTTGTAGGTGGTATTACAAGTCATCTCCATTCACTTCAACGGAACTGAGCCACAAAACCACACCCAAACTGAGGAAAAGAGAGGTGCTGTTACTGGAAGAAAGCAGTCATGTTTTCTAAGCCTGAATAACACCTTTAAATAAATAAATACACTAATAAATAGATGGTTACAGACTACATCATACCCTGGTTGTATGGCAGTAGCCCCCCCATGACCATTACTAATAGGAGAGAATATAATGGAGCCTACTCATTTTTGGATGGCACAGTGTGAACTCATATGAGGCATATGAAGGCCTACTCATTTCTATAAAAATTGTACAACAACTGATCTGTGGTGAACCGCGCGTCTGATTTTTTAGCGTACATTCACACGGGGTGCAGCTTTGCCATGATCGCAGTATTGTGAAAGGCTCATTGGAACATTTTCTTTGAAATGAGTCTCTTGAAACCACATGTAGAAAAACACAGTAAAATGCCACACACTACCACCATCAGTGACTGCTGTGGTCTAGGAAATGTAGCATGCCCTGAAAGCCACAATGATATAATTTCACAACAACTAGCCACTGTGATAATGTACGGCATCGGCAAATACAGAAAAAGTCATCAAAACTGTACCAGATTTTCTAGATGTTTTGTACTGTTATAGTTGTATGACAACTACTGTTATACTTGGCACGGAGACTGCCCGAGTGGTTTGTGTTACGGCAACATTCTTCACATTAGATATTTACATCGACATGACCAAAATGTTCAAAAATCTTGCCATTGCATAGATTATTCAGCCATAACGAGCAGTTCAATAACTGAATAACCGAGAAAGATATCGCTATATAATCAATATAATGAAAATAAAGGAACAGGATTAAAATCAAACAGAAAACAATGAGTGAATAGGAATTGTTCTCCCTGTTCTATCAGTAAACACAAAGCTGGACGGATGATATTTGCACTCGGCTTGTTTATACAGTGCATACTAATCACTTAATCAAACGATGTAATGTTGATCCAGACTAATTCTAAATCTCAACAGCTTGTCCTCCCTTTATTAGTGGATAAGTGGGATATAGGACGAGAGATCTGTCATCATGACCCATATATGGATAGATGAGGATTTCTAGTGGTTTCCTTCTCCCCCACCCTGCTGAGAAAGAAAAATACTCCAAATAAACAGGCTACATGGTGTTGTAAATTCCCAGCTGATTACAGCTGTCCCGAATGGCTCAAAGGCATGGGCTGGATGACTGTCATGTCTGCCTTGCCTGAGAACAGATTACTTGTCTTTTTCATTCAAAGAGCCCCAGGCAAGACACCTTTCTACGTTCACAATGTAAATTTCCTGGCACCTTCTGTTCTAAGCCAACGAATGCACAATGGGTGTGACACCTAAAGTAAAGTGGAAGGGTTTGTAATAGGTGCTGTAACTCCCAACTACTAAGCAGAAACCACTAGAAGGACAGGAAGGAGAGCTATTGAATAACAAGTGCGGAATAGAACCATCACTACTTGTTAGGTCAACCGCGTCATTGACAATGACGAGAAGGGCACATTTACTTGAGCAAATATTTCAGCCAGCAGTATGTCATCGCCTGCAATTTACCATCCCGACATATTGTGGGCTAATTGCAGTGATACTTCCTACCTTCTGTTCAAACATCTCCTTCTTTGCTGAGAACATGTAAATGAGATGAGCAGGCCTATTTTATAACCTTTTACCTAACAATGACAGGTCTTTTATCTGCCCGTCTGACTTTCATCACGTTGGCATTATTGTTGTTTTTTTGTCACCTAATTTAACTAGTGCTCGATTGTTCCCTCTTCAAAGGTGTCAGAATGATGTTTATTTATTGATGGCTCTTTGGTAAGGCTCAGCCAAGGCTTATTATGATATTCAAACTGTCTGTGACAGTGCCGCCGTCTCCCATGCATTTTTATTAACGCTAGAATTACCTAGACATTTTCTATAGAGCTCCCATCTCTAATCTTATTGAATATGTATGTATGCAATAACTTAGCCATTAAAAACATTCCTCAAGCTCACATTATTTCATCATTTGTCTCTAGTATTATAGCCAAATAATAATTTTAGTATGTAAACACTGACTTGAAAACCTCCTTGCCATTGACATTCAGTTCTTTTATTAAGCAAATCAACTTCACTTTTTGCATATTTATCCATCACTGAGCTATTATAGCACTGCCAATCATTTACGTAGGAGTTATATAAAGCCAGAACTAGGCGAGAAAAATGTAAATGTGAACTGCTCCATCTACAGTCTCCTTCCTACACATGTAAGGCGTAATTTGAATCAACATGGGGCCTTTATTTATCGCATTACTTTATTTCTGCTATCGCTGAACGTCGAATAATCACTCATCGCTGAAGTGATGTGCAGAGCTGATACCTATACACTACTTAACAGGAGGATTATGATAAGCGGATGAAAGTAATGACAGGGTTTGTGTATTCATTCATGCAAGAATCAAACTAATCACTTACTTTTATGCAGCCAGTTTTGTAAAGCCATGTTGTTTACGCATTAAAAGACTTGCATAGGAATTGGAGACTAAACATTGGCTGTAATTATTCCGGGTATGAATAATTTATTCAGGAAAGTTAGCAATTTTGTTTGATATTGGCTATTGTTAACTTAAAGGAGAACTCTGGGCAGAGGTAAAAACAAGGGATGGAGGAAAAGTAATAATGAAGGGATACTTACCCGTGTCTGTGCCACCACATCGCACCACTCACGGTCACCTGCTGGTCTCCTGTAGCTCTTGGTCCTGTGACGTCACAACCCTGCTCAGAAATCCAGAGCCTCTGCAGTCACTGGCTGGCTGAACAGGTAGTTCCTGTCTGGGCATCACGACTAGTGATGAGCAAACATGTTTGTAAATGTTCGTATGTTTGTACGAACATGACCATGAACAATTTGTTTGATAATCGCAATGGTCTATATAATCTATATAATCTATATAATATATAATCTTTATAATCTATATGCATGTGTGTAACTCTCGACCAAAATGTACGCAATCTGTATTCAAATGATTACGCAACTGTGTAATTTACACTTTGCATCTGATAACCTGTACGCATGTGCGTAGACCAAAACATACAGTTCTACTGTACATTCGTTATTTGTTTGTGAATGTTCGGCAAACACCAACCGATCACGGTAATTTTTTTATGTTTGTGTTCGGAATCCAAACCAAACACCGAGATTTTTACTCATCACTAGTCGCACAAAAACACAGAAAAATGCAACAGCTCACTGCAATAGCAAGATACAGACCCACTACAGACATGAAAATAGTTAAAAGCAGCCCCCCCAACTGCAAAAAAAAATTACCACAAAAATAATGAGGCTCTTGGTTACTATTTGCAAACAGTGTAAACTACCCCACCACTATAAGGTGGCCTCATATCAGGGCAGACCCTACACTGTACTATGGCCTCTCCATGGCGTGTAATACCCCTATGCTCTGGGCATGCAAGATCCGTCTTATACCTGCAAAAATAATTGCACCACCTGGGTGGGATAGGAGGAGTGCACGATCAAGTAGAGGCAGCCACTCCCCCCATCTGGAACACAGAAAAAAAGACAAAATTGGTCAGCTCTCCTAGAACACCATTCACACTAGGCAGGAGCATATTGCTATGGCTGAAATTGCAAAAACACAAAAACACAGAAAGATGCAACAGCTCACTGCAATAGCAAGATACAGACCCACTACAGACATGAAAATAGTTAAAAGCAGCCCCCCCCCCAAATGCTAAAAAAAATTCCCACAAAAATAATGAGGCCACCTTATCGTGGTGGGGTAGTTTACACTGTTTGCAAATAGTAACCAAGAGCCTCATCACTAGTCGCGACACAGGGACTCAGGATATTCAGAAGACTGGAGGGTGACCATAATCTAGTGGCACTGCAGGGGCACCAGGGTGGGTAAGTATCACTTTATTATTATAACCCCTCCCCCACCCTTTCTGTTTTTTTTTACCTTTGTCCGGAGTTCTCCTGTAAGTAGTAGGTAGGTGTTCAAAGGACTTTGATCTAAATTATAGAACAAAAAGCTAAATGCCCTAGAGTGCTGTGGACAGGAGTTAAATGACAATGTAAAAGTAACTGACATCCATTTTTGGACAACCATTGTGTATTGTGCATTGTGTATGACCAACTCTAGGTCTCATGCACAGATATTTAGTGGTGTGTATTGGCTTAAAAAATGAAAAATATTACCAATTCTCTTTCAGTTTTTCTTTTTCAGTGGTTTGCTTTTTTTTTTAGGTGATGGCCAGGATTTAGCAATCTGTCAGACAAAAGTTGTCTGATTTGCCCATAGCAGCAAATAATAGCTCAGCTTTCATTTTACCAGCACAATTTGAAAAATGAAATTTGGCCACTATGAGCAAAACAGACAAGCTGTCTGAAAAATATGCAAGGTAAAATCTTCACAATTAAAGATTATTCGAGATAGGATTAGTGTTGAGGAGTGCAGAGATCGGGGCTTCACATTGACCCATCAGAGTTATTGAGCACCAAATAGCATCTAGCAGCTTGTATTGTATTGTAAAATATACAAAATGCAGATGACAAAACAGACCAGTATTTGATGAAAATTTATTAAAATTCATAGAATGTAAAGGTGTCCGAAAAGGTGTCTGTAGCCTTTAAGACGCCTAATTTACTGCATCATAATTAAGGGTAGCTTCACACACACTGTATCACAGCAGATTTTCTGATGTGCAAACGCAGCAGATCCGCAGGTTGAAATTGAGTGGATGGCCGCCATATAACAGTAAATAACTGCCATTATTTCAATATAACAGCCGCTGTTCTAAAATAAAAGCAAATATTTGCTATTAAATGGCGGCCATCCACTCAATTTCAACATTGTGTGAACAGATCCTTTCTGTGTTTTTAATCCACTCCTGGTTTTGGTTGCAATACTGACTGAAATATACTGACTGAAATATACATATAGTGACTGAGATATACGTAGCGTAAACACAGCCTGAGGCATATTTTCGCGGGCGGACATATACGCGGTAAACTCCGGCCGGAGATTTACGCTACTTGCGGCCGGCTACGTGCGGACCGCGAACTTACGTCTGTAGTCTACTTACGCTTCCCGAGAGCCCTACGTAGCGATCTGACAGCAGTCTTTTACTTGGAAAGCTTCGCCTAGCCCTGGACACCCCACAGAACCTTTTAGATCGGCACAAAAAGCTGCAAAAATGAAGAAATCACCACTACGTACGGGACCGCATGTTACGCTACGGGCGTAAGTTACGGCATTTTCGTCCGCAAACAATGGTCTGGTTCATTTTTTACGGCAAAATGCTGACTGATGAATCTCCTATCCAGAATCATTGTCTGCCTTCCTAAAACAATAAGGTTAAAATTACAAACTATATTATACAATTAAAGAACATAGGAAATTCAGTTATAATTTTTGTTCATCTACAGTTAAGTCAGGCATATATCTTGACCAAACTGAAATAATGAGACAATCATGAAAAAGTGTCAGTGTATACCTATAAATTAAAATGTATTTTAGAAATATTATGACTTTTACATGGCCTAATAATTGGAGGCTTTAAATATTACACTGGCCAGAAACACAGGGGACTTTGACCACAACATGTCCTATAGTATAATTATAATGTACATATGTGTAATGGTAGGGGAAGTGGATCTGCTGGACCATGGCAAGCGATGGAAAAAGCTGCACCGGGTGGAAGAGTCTAAGGGTCCATTGATCTTCACCAGGACCTACTGCAAGGTAGGTAGGGCTTGCTGCAGAATACAATTATAATGTAAAGAATGTTGTGGTAATAGTATATAAAAGAATAGTTGTGGTAATATAATGTAAAGCCGCACCGGGCGGCGTAGTCTAAGGGGCTCTTGATCTTCACCAGAGCCCACCGCAAGGCAGGTTGGGCTTTTTATTCCTGGTTTGGTTTGCTTGTGGCGGCAGGTGAGGTGCAACACAGAGCAGTGTAGACAAGGCGCAGCCAGGAATAGCAACAGGGAACAGTGCAATGGACAGGAAAACAGGCAGAAAATGGTCAGGAATATGGGCAGGATACTCGGGCAGAAATATGGGCAGAAACATGGCCAGGGAACACTTTGATAGGGTGGGGACACAGAGGCTCCAACAGAGAAGCTAGGGCAAGGTACAACTATTTATACACATTTAAGGGTGCTCTGGCCCTTTAAATCTCACTGAGATGGCGCATGCCATCTTACCCCATAAATGCCTATGGGAACACCCAGAATTCTAAACAGCTTCAGGTGTACATCTGGTAACTGTTTGGAATTCTGGAGGTGTTGCTAGCCAGCCTGGGCCAGTGTCAGCACCCCGGCAAGTGCCACCGGGTCCTGCATCTGGCCTTTTAACTATATGTGCTTCTGTTTTTGACAGGGCGAGGAACCATTGGCTCCCTGCCCGGCCAATAACTCTTCTGGCTTTAGCCAGCATTATTCCTCAGGCCACAAGAGGCTTTTCTCTCCCCATTGCTCTGGCACACCAGTGGAGTAAATTCGTGGCTGATGAACAATGGTTTTCAAACCTGTTTAAAAGATCAGCCAATGGTGCACATTTAGGCATCAGCTTATCACTGGATCTATTGGTCTGAACAGCTAATAATTGCCCCATGTAATAGGGCCTTAAAGGGGTTCTATTATCCTCTATAAAGGCATAGGCACAGGGGGTGCTTTTAAGCTATAACCTGTTTAATATTGAAAGGTCTCCAAATACAATTTTGTGTGCTCCATTATATAATCTAGTGCGGAGTCTGTCACTGAAAGAACGTCTTTTTTTAACTCACTTTTTCATATGGAGGCATATTTTTGCATGAAAACCATTTAGTTGATATGCATCATAGCTAAGCTCCCATTTTAATGCAAGTTAATAGATGTATTGCACATTTTCATCTGTTAGTAGTATATGACAGTTTTTAATCAATGTAGATTTGACTGAATAAAGAACACAATTAGCATACATTAATTAGTTAGGTCTTTCATTTTATTTTCAGCAGATTTATTTTTAGTCGTGCATCCATTATTTATGACTTTTTGACTTGCCATTTGGTGAACGTTGCTCTCTTGTAAATTGAAACAATTAGTAATCATGGTTGCTAAACTCATACCTTAGTGATTTTATTTCCATCTAGTGTCATCTGTAATCATTATAATTTTGTCAATACCTGGAAGAACCAGAATATCTATGTTGTTTTTTTGTTTTTTTTATATTGCATATCCGATTTTATCTTAGTACTTTAATTCCCCAAGTGTTAAAGGAAATCAGTTACTAATGGTGGATTTGTCAGATGGTCGGGACAGCAGAATTTTGTTTCATGTTTGGTTAACCAGTAAAACCATTTAGTTAATGATAGTGAATCAAGCTTTATTACCTTCTAATAGACTTTCTTTGTAGCCCTTGGAATTAAAGTAGTTACTGGGTACCCAATCAATTTTGTGTTTGATTTTCAACTTCAAAGGCTACATATAAATGGATTTCCTCTTCAGCCTTATAGTTCGGAGTCTTTGCGTATGATCAGTGTGAATACACTTAACCATCAATGCTTATTCATCAATGTGATGGCACATGTTTTAAGTATTTAAGTATCCTACTTTAAACTAAATATTGAACTCAGTCTTAGATGTACACCATGCAGTGTTTTTAGGCTTTAAATACTAACTCGAGCAATGTCTACTTATTACTTTATAGGGAAAGAGTAATACCATGTAGGTACCCGGTAGACAGTAGATGCAGATTTAAGGTTCACATTGATGCCACTTGAGCTTTATGCATATCACCCCGATTTGAGGGGTTGCAGATGTGACTGGTGCTGTGTCCGGAGTCCACTGGGGGGCTTGCAAGCTGGCTGGAGCACTAAAAACGGGATGCTCCCATAGGGTGCAAGGTGCAAAAATAAAAACAGAAAAAAGCTGTACTCACTAGGTGCCAGCGAAGTGATCTCAAGACGTACTAAGAAATAAAAGTGATTTATTAAATGCACATATGATGTGTTTCAGGAAACTGGTTCCCTTCCTTAGATGGTGTATGGTGCTTACAGTCAGGGTACAGGTTTATGTATACATGGAATACACATACCAGTCCCGCCCAATCAAATTGCTTTTATTTTTTTTCTAAGTACGTCTTGAGACCACTTTATTGGAGTAGTGCTCCCACCCAGAGAGTACAGCTTTTTTCTGCTTTTATCTTTTGCACCTTACTGATCACTTTGGTGCAGTGTTTATTTTTCATTCTTGAATTGTAATTGATAAATTTATATTAGAACAGTGACTCTCTATAGCTGGCTACATGGTAGATTTGGCATAATAGGCAGCACATTGGTAACACTTTATGACACCTATTTTTACAAATCTACAAATTAATTGCACCCTAGCCGCAATTTATCTTTATAGTCATAGGAATACTGGTGGTATTTTTCAGTCATTAGGCAGTGGTAATATGTGGTCAGGATGTGGTGGTATTATTTTCCCTTTGTGTAGTGTTAACACCACGCCTATGAAGAATACTTTCCGAAATGAGGAGAGTGGGTGTAAGTAAATGCTCATCCTTTGGTTGCCATAAGAAAAACAAAAGGAATTGGTAAGCATTCTGCAAAATGTATTTGGTGTAATACTGATCACATATTATTGTCAGAAGTGCTATTTTTTTTCCTTTTAATGGCCTGCTGTTCATTCATTAGAGCTGTCAACAATACTAAGTCTATAGGCACTAAAGGGGGAATTGTTCATGGTAGGTATAACTGTGTTTGTTTGTATATGTGCACTGTCCCAAAGCTTCTGAAGGTAAACTACAAAGTAGTTAACTGATGTCTTTATTGTTTTTGTCATTATATGACTCATGCTACTGTTCGCTGGTCTTTTGCCTTGACCAAAACCTGAGCTAGCTACCTCAGAAAATATTGACCAATCACCAGAGGTTGTCCGGTCCCCTTGAGCCCCCAAAGAGGCTTATATATAGTGGGGTGGGGCCAGTTGGGTGCAAAGTTTTAGTAGTCATTATTGATTATTAGAGATCCAGTCAGTGCATGCTAAGAGTTTCTTACAGGCCCTGGCCTAAGGCCAGGACCCAGTTGTGGGAATATCCCTTATTCTGTATGTCATGTGATAACACCTCTTGTCTGAATAAGTCCCTGGTCTGTAGCCTCATGTCTGAATAAGTCCCTGATCTGTAGCCTGCAGACTTCCCAAAACTACAACTACTACAAGTCAAGGCTATTTTAAGTTATTTTCATCAAGGTCTAATCTACTTCAAGTCTTGTTTCTGATTTGGTACCTCACTCCTGACTGTGTATGACCTCGGCTACTGTTGCGGTATTCCTTTTTGATTCTGACTTTGTACTGTGCTGTCTTCTCTGGTTGTATGTACAATGGCTGGACCATCAGCAAATAAAGCACTTGTTGCCTCTTGTGTCACCCCCAGTCCTCCTAACCTGTAAGCTCTTGCAAGAAGGTCCCTCGCTCCTTTTGTATTTTTATTTATTTTAATGATTTAATTCTGTTGAGTATAAATGTAACCCCTGTATTGTGTATTTAAAAAAAATAAATAAAAAAAGCGCTGCAGAAACTGCTATACAAATAAATATTGTTTTTTTAAAAAATATTATTTATATTTTTATGGCCTCTGGCAAGTTATTGGTTACAGTTTTGTATTCTGATTTGTGGCTTTTTGTACTCTTTTTTGTACTTCTCTGACGGCCCAGCACGTAGTAGTGTAGGAACCATTGACACATCAGGATGCCGAGCAAGTAGGGACAATGGGCTAGGAACTAGTCAGGGCTCACTGAACCTCCTTTGACGTGACAAATGTCATCAGAAAATCACATTTTCATATAAAAAAAAACTTTTTAAAAAATGTTGGCGATTCTTTTTCCATTTTACTGTCTATATTTTAAAATAATCCTGATATCTTGCATTACAATTTCAGGCTGCGTTTACACTACGTATATTTCAGTCAGTATTGCAACCAAAACCAGGAGTGGATTAAAAACACAGAAAGGATCTGTTCACACAATGTTGAAATTGAGTGGATGGCCGCCATTTAATGGCAAATATTTGCTGTTATTTTAGAACAATGGCTGTTGTATTGAAATAATGGCAGTTATTTACTGTTATATAGCGGCCATCCACTCAATTTCAACATTGTGTGAACAGAGCCTTTGTGTGTTTTTAATCCACTCCTGGTTTTGGTTGCAATACTGACTGAAATATACTGACTGAAATATACGTAGTGTGAACGCAGCCTCAATCTGTAGTATTACTTTAATATAATATTAAGGGCCTATCTCTTTTAAAAAGAATATGTGTGATATATCTGCAGTATTATGTGTACCTTTAATGAATAATGTGCTTGCAGTTCTGTATTTGATGCGGTATTCCATATTTATTGTTATTTGTGGGTGATTATTTTTAATTTTATAATAGCTCATCATTAACCAGTATTATTATCTGGAGCTGAACTCAGTCAAGTGTACCAGAAAGAGCAAGGTCAAAAGCTGGAAAACTGTGAGTTGTCCACTTGTTCAGTAATTGCAGTTAGGATGTAATTTTAGACAATCAGATAAAGCATTTTAGTTTAGTACTTAGGGCTGCAGCATCCCCTCTGCTCACTCATCCAAGTGGACTAATTGAGCTTCTCCTGGTATAAAATGCTAAGAAAAGCAAAGGGTAATTTGAAGCTCTGCAATTCATTACTAGGGTTGACTGAATCGGATAAGCTAGATGGTGGGTTTAATGTTATCAATTAGAATTAGTTCATGTCTCACTATAGCGTTTTAGATTGAAATCTTCACACATGTGCCTTTCATTATGTCGAAAAACTGCTTGCATTATGAAGTTGTTACTTGCTATCTAAAATCATTAAAATGAAAGCTTTCCTAATAAGAAACAGACAAAAGATGCAGACCACAGGATAAATATTTACAGCTTCTTTACATGTTATTATAAGTGAACAAATATAACAATAAAATGATGCATGTTTGCAGTGTCTATTTGGTTAGTTCTGGCTATGTCAAAACCTATGTACGTGGCCTTAGTTTAAGATCTGTCTATGAGGAATAATAATAGTTAAAGGACAACTCCCACAGGACCCCCCCCCCAAAAAAAAAAAAAAACACAGACACACACAGACACCATACTCACCATCCCTCCGGTGACGATCGCCACTCGATTCGCCCGCCGTCCGCCTCACCGTCACCTGCGTCCGCCGTCTAGCGATGTCTCTTACTTCCGGGTCCATGGGAGAGAAAAGGCTGCCAGTGCGCTTGCGCCGGCAGCCTTTTCATTGGCTGGAGCGCATCACATGGCTTTCAGCAAGCTCAGCCAATCAGGGCTGATCAAGCTGGAAGCCATGTGATGCACTCCAGCCAATGAAAAGGCTGCTGGTGCGCATGTGCAGCTTCTTCTCTCCCATTCACTTTCAATGAAGACGCCGAGGAGGAAGAAGACCCGGACCGCCCCCCCCCCCGGCTCTGATGTCGTCGTCACCAGATGCTGCCCGGGAGAAGAGGACCGTGACGACCGTAATAGGTAATGTATACATTCTTAAACTTCCGGGGGGTCGGGGGTCGGAAAGTGGGGGAAGGGGGCCAAACTGGGTATTTAACCACATTACAAAGTTATATAACTTTGTAATGTGTGTTAAATAAGCCAAATTTTTTTTTCGTGGGAGTTGTTCTTTAAAAATAAACAAAATATAGTAAACAGGAATAAAAATCACTAAGTGAGCTAAAACTTTGATATCTATATCTATCTATCTATATCTATCTATCTATATCTATCTATCTATATATATATATATATATATATATATATATATATATATATATATGTTTGTCACTCAATTGTGATGTAATAAGTACAAATATTAAACGTTAGATGTACAGTAGTTCTCATTGTATCCTGTTGTGCCCTACCTGACCACTGTCAAACCCTCTATTCCTACATATACTGGGTAAGTATATTCAATCTGATGTGATATAGGGGGTCAGGAGGATAGTAGTCAAGTTTTGTCACATGGTAGGTATGTGAAGATAATGCTCCAGAGTGTGTGCATCAGCTTGGAAGTTAATGTTAGATGATGCTGTTTAGTTTAAGGTATTAGTTGTCTGAAAGGCAGAGTCCATGGCCTGGCGACTGTACCGTGTACTACACCAGTCATGGTCATGCCAGACATCAAACTAAACCCTGTACCAAAAAGCTCTTACCAGCATAGATAAAGTTTACAGCTTATCCGCTGAATCTCTGGCTGTAACACAGCTCGCTACAGCAGGCTCAGTCACCACTTTTCAAATCCATGGAGTAGTCTCTGCTCCTTCTCATTATTGGATAGCGCACCACCAATTGGAGGCCAAAGTATAGTTGGAATTGTTGTTTAGTTAACATAGTAACTTAGGGAGATTGTACACGTAGATGTCGATTTACAGAGAATTTAGAGAGACAGAATAGCAGTCCAATAATGTTAAGGCAGGGGATGGGCTGCTGGAGCTGGTTTAAATAGGTTTGGTGGCTCTGGATTGGCAGACAGTAGTAGCAGGTAAGACAGGCTGCCTCTATAAATCCAAAGCAGTTGTGCACCCTAGTGGCCAAGGGTGTCACTGCAGAAGGAGGTGGAAGAAGATCTCAGAATACATGAGCAGTGCCAGGACAATCATAAAGCACAGCAGAGGAGCGAACAGCACAGTGCTGTCGCCAGAGAGTCTCCTCCTGCAGAGTTACATCTATCTATCTCTCTATCTATCTTGTCTTTCTGGGGTATCCTTCTGGTTCATCTTGGCTCTGTATACAGATGTCAGAGAGGGCATACAGTAACTGATTAGTTAGTCAGCTATAGGTGACACTGGAGAGACAGTTTCCTTTCTCCCAGAGCTATTTTCCCCAAATGCCCAAAATGCCCATTGCCCTAGACTAGCTGAACAAAACCTGTCATGAATAGTGATGAACAAACACGTTTGTAAATGTTCGTATGTTCGTACGAACATGACGCTAATTATCTGTGTTCTCCGATCATGAAAAATTTCTTCGATGATCAGAATGGTTATGACTATCATTTTCGAACATATTCGAACATGCGATCGCTTATCTCACGATGTACGCAACTGCGTAATTTATGCTTTGCACCCAATAATCTGTATGCATGTGCGTAGACCGAAACGTATGCTTCTACTGTACTTTTGTTACGTGTTCCTGAATATTAGGCGAACATGAACCGAATCAATCAGAATAATTTTTTTTTATGTTTGTGTTTGGGATGTGAACCACGCATAGGGATGTTAAAACTAAATTAAGCAAACAATGAAACATGTAAATAAGTGAAAAAGCTGTTTTGCAAAGTTCAAATTGGAAAGGTATTGACAGGAATGGAACATAAGGGCTGTGCTTTGTAAAGGGAACCATCTGTGTAAATCATACTGATGGACTATGTACACTTCTAGATAGTGTTCCATGAACTGGTTTAGGGCTAGTTTATTACTACTACTACTTGCTACTACAAAGCGATAGATATGATGTTCTAACACTTGTCTGTTGTGGTTTTGACAAGTCTAGGACATCATGAGAGATTGTTGATTCTCAGAACTTATGCTCTTTTCTTGTATAAGGTTATTAACACATTTGCATAGGTGGGAGCTAAAATAAATTTCAACACAGCTAGATGGAAATTTTAAGTGTAAGTGGGTAGATAGCGTGCCATAGTACATTACATGACAAACACTTGCTAAAATTGTACCATACATCTGAATTTGTTTTCCTACAAACCTTTATTGTAAAAAACAAACAAACATAAAAGTAGAGATGCCATTGCACATATCTTTTTTAAAGCTGTGTACTCTGTCTAGCACCTTTAGGGCATACAGGAAAGATTACACTGGAAAGATCTAATGCAGAAATTTGTTTTACTAAAAAAAAAATCATTGAATAGTGTTGTTTCTTCAGCATGTACATGGCAGGACAGATGTGGATACCTGTGAAATACTGGACATTCAATGACAGCACATCTTTGACATACATTTCAATCAGTGAAGCCCATGAGAAAGTAAAAATATGTGTACTTTTTTTGTACACAAATGAACACAATGGGGGACATTTATTTTTATTGTGCCACTGGCGAACACTGGGAAGAAGGAGCAGTATCCCCCTAATCGCGGTGAGGGGGCGTGGCAAGGCAGAGGAGGTGTGGCTTTGTCCTGCACCTGATTTATCATGATTTACGCCAGCTGCGTTGAGCGCAGGGCCAGTCGGCTTAAGCCTCTTAGTACAACCTTCAGGGAAAAAGGGGGCAGGGCTTTATTTAAGACTGGCATATAAGTACGTCAGTCTTGATAAATGTCCCCCTATATGTACATGAGCTACTATAATAAATCTGAAGCATTTTTAAGGCTGTTTATCAAATGAATGAGTGTTCCAATGCAGACAATAAAACCATCGGCTGCACATCACCCTATGTAAACGGGGGACAGTGGATAAGTGGCCAAAATGATAAAGTTACATGCCACATGATTGATTGAGCTTAGTGAGGGCTCAGTAACTAAGTATCAACCAATGAGATTGCCATTCAATATTAGGAACCTGTCAGCCCATTTTAAAGGGCCTTTTGACTGTCTAGTCTAAGTTTGTAGTGTCTAAAAATTTGTCAGTTTTAGTAAATTCTTCCACTATGTCTATTCTTCTTCTGTTAAGCTTAATAGAAAAATGTAATAAGTATTAGAGAAAATATAAATGTTCTTAGTAGATGGTAATTGTCCATAAAAATGCACAGAACAATCTCAAACTTCATATGCTATGTATGTAGGAACCAGGGTTATCTTGAGTAGATCGGTGTGTATGACTCCTACATGGTGACATTTCATCTCATAAATCCAACTAAATGAGTCAGATTTAACTACAGTATGAGACTACCAAAAGTATGCTATATGAGCAATACAATGATGTATAATAAAAATAAAACAAACCACAGTTAACATTATAAAAGACCTGCAACTTAGAAACCTCAGTCATATTGTATATAGCTGTATTATAATTGTGAGCAATAAGAAACTGTATTTAGTAAGCACCCTCTAGCAGCAAAATACTGGAAAATTGACATAGTAATACATGTATGTGCTAAACAGAGCAAGTCAACGCTCAAGCAGCTCTGGCAGTTTGCTTCCTTATGAGTATTCATAACAGCCCACTGTAGTGATGTCCCTGCCTTTCATTGCTCACTGTGGAGGGCTGTTATGATTATTCATAAGTAAGCGTGCTGCAGGAGTCGGTGGGTGGTCAGATTGCTGTTCTGAGGGCTACAGAACAATCCCCCAGTGCACCAAACTAACTCATTTAGAGAAAAAGTAGCATTTATCATTAAATGGGCAGCGGGCCTTCTAAATAAAGTTATGGTCGCACTCCCCATCACCCGCTTTATTAGATTCTTTTATCTGGATAGATCCGTCTAACTAGCTGTTAGAGTCATTTTAATTTTACCAGCTGTAATTGTAGGGACCTTTTTTCAAACATGTGCCAAAATACTGCTATATTTTGGCGTGTAATTTGTCATATATTTTGGGCCATAAATGCCCCAAAATGTTACCCAAATACATTTTAAGTTCTTGTTTTGCTGTAGCCTGAAAATTGGCTTGAAATATTTCCAAGGCAACTGACTTATTTTGATTAGCATGTGAAAAAGTGGCATAGCTACAATGTAGGCAGAATACTCACTTGCTACAGGGCCCAGGTCGTAAGGGAGCCCAGGGGCCACTTTGATTACTTTTTGACCGCACAGAGAGACTATATGGAAGGACAGGTGTGTCTATACTATATGGAGGCAAAGTGGGTCATAACTACTATATGAAAGCACAGAGAGGCCTTACTGCCATATGGGATGCACAGAAAGGTCTAACAACTATTTGGTCTATAGACTTGTTGAGAAAGGCTACACGCCGAAACGCGTCCTTTATCTGTCTGTCTGTATTACACCTGTAAATAAATAACCTTGCAGAAGATTTGGCTAGTGCAGGGAATTTTCTTTGATAACTAATATATTGATGCACAGAAAAGGCCTAACTACCATATGAAGGCATGGAGGGGCCCAAGTACTTTAGTTCAGAACAGAGAAGTCTTATCTTCTGTACAAAGACATGAGGGAGCATATTTATTATATGAGGGTACAAATGGGGGCCTGTCTACTATGTGAGGGCATAGAAGGGCCTGAGTACTGTCTTAGGGCCCACAATATGCCTACATTCTGCATGGGGCACAAAGTGGGCACTGTTACAATGTTGATCAATACAGATGGGGAATTTGTATAGAGGTGAGGATGGTGCTGGTGATGGAGCCTAATATCTTTGGCAGATTCTGTCCATTTTTTTTTAACTTCAGGGCTAATGGTTGTGACTCACAGATTGCAGCCACTAGGAGCCTCCCTGAAGCACAGTATAAAGCTACTGTGTAGCTCACGCAGCATACCAGCTGCTGCTACAGGAGCAGCTTTATAAAGGTGAAAAAGAAGTTTTATTATGCCACCCGAGGCAAAGAGAAGGGTGGAAACTAGTCATCTGGGTGGGGAGCTACCCATGACTAGTTACACTCTCTGCCTGTCAGTGCACAGTATAAGGATGATTGAAAGACAGAGAGGCCACTAACAGGCAGAGAGCCATAATTAGTCACAGGCCACTCCACACCAAAATCACTAGTTGCCCTCCTTCTCTCGGGTAGCTGCTCAGTAGCTCTATACTTTGCTTCAGGGAACCATGTCAGCACAATTGTGCTAATTGGTTCCCTTTAAAGGTTTGTTCTCTCTACAAATACACCTCCCAGCACACCTTGGGAACTTCCTAGGTGTAGGGCATTCTGAGAGTTGTAGTAAAAGCTTAGTGTTTAGGGACTATGGACAGAAATCAATCCAGGATAGAACCAAGTCAGCATGTCATTTCTCACTGGTTCTCTCTTGGATCCGTTCCACTGGTGAACCATAGGTAACCCACTCCGACACTGATAGCATCTGCTCAAAGTTTACAATATTCATGTCTATTTGTACAATATATCAGTATAAATCAGGTTAGGTCACAGACATGTAAAATGTGAATTGGCTGTTTCAGTTTTTTACGTGCCAATATTTTATTTCCTGAAATGGCACAGGATGTAGTTATATCATAATATTTCAAGGAAATATGAGACATACAAACACACAGTGGGGCCTTCTTTGTCTGTTGCATCACAGCTCTGTACACGTTGGTCTTGTGCATGCTTGTCAAATGTTCTGCTAGTGCCACTGAATAAGAGGATACTATGGTAATATGAAAATAATTATGCTAATGTAAAAACTATGTTAGGTTATGATTACAAGAGATGGCACAGCTGATCACAGATACTTATATTGGATTGGCTTGTATAGTACTTTCTGAAGATGAGCAGGTTGTCCTCTTTCTTCATGTATGAAGAACTAGCAACTGCCCAATAATATTAAATCAAGTTACAAGGTCTTTTGACTTTTTCACAAACTAATAACCTTAAAGCCTTCAGTCCCTCATCTCAATATCGCAGTTTATTTCACCATTACTTTTCCATCACAAAATTAATCTTCCATGTCTGTGTTCAATCAGGACGCACTCTGATTTATCAAGTTTTCTTTTGACAAGCCATAAATAATAATACTTAAAAAGAGATGCATTTCCCAATTCAAAGGCGCACAGACTTTACATCTCCCTCCATGCAATCTTTGATATTTCACATTTCAAAGAACTGAAGATTTATATAAATCATTTAAATCTAGCCCGAAAAGCTGTTTTCATATGTAGCTCACTCATCATATTAAAACTTAAACGATAACATGTTTCATTGGTGAATCCCGATTTAACATTCCCTTGAGTTGTAACACCAACCCTCCCCCCCCCCCCTTTCCCCTTGAAAATCCAAATGAAAATCAAAGTTAGTCTTCGTCTGAAGCCTTTCATCAAAAACATGAATAAAATCACTTGTAAAGTGTATTGTATGGCGGGAAAGGGAAAGGTGTAATTTTGTGCAGGCATCTATTATTTTGGCTTGGTTGAAAAGAATTTTCCAAAGGGGATTTTGTGGCTTTTGGCACTGTTAATATTTTATATGGAAAAATAATGTTTTCTTGTGCGTTTAATCACATGCCAAGGCAGCTGCTGGTGCAGTAGCGATCTGCATCAAATTAGTGAACAGTTAAAGCAAGATTTTCCACAATCAAGAACAAAGCAGAGCCAGTTAGCATGAGGACAGCTTGTTCTTGTTGCTAATGTGCTTAAAAACTTGCTGCACATAATTTGAAACAGCTTTTGTGTGAGGATATTGGTTCTGGTTTCTGAGGTCTTATGCAGAATGAAAACCACATGGCATAATAAAATGACAAATTATGTATTGATATCTGCTTTGACTAAGTAAAGTTGATTTTTCTTTCTGTCTTGCTATAGATTTTAAAATGGACTTGGGTGATAAAATTGACTCGCGAGCGATTAAACCGTGCAATTACAGTTTATCAGGAAACCAAAACTTATAACTCACGTGGGGATTGGGAAAGAATAATATTTAGAAAAGTATGCCAATTTATTTGGACAGAAATGAGAAGTATGAATAAAAAAGTATGAACCATTCTTCCATTAAATAATGTTATTCGACTTTACCAGGTGTTTTCTATTATACCTATTACTGTATGCATGTTAAAGTAATTGTAGATATGAATCAAAATGTGTGAAAATTGCTTTTTACTTCATTGTAATGTGATATATAGCTAGGTGACATAAGTGTTACACTGGGGTTCTTTGGACCCACCAAAGAAAGTTTTTCTCATAGCCCATCCTCATCACAATGAGAGCACATGCACATCCACTTTAAATTCCATTGTTAACTTTGTTGTTATCATTGTTGTTGAAAAGTGAGCTACAGAAAACAGGAAGTGTTAGCCTACGGTAGCTCGACTACCAACATTTATTAGTGTGTTTGTAATAAAACACCTGATTTAAATAATGTCATCCATAACATATTATCATTAAGGTCATTTTACAGAACTTGAAGGGGTGGTATCATGAAGAAAATTAGGTCTGTACTGATGCATTATGTTAAAAGAAGCATATCTCAAATGTACAAGCATTTCTTAAAGTGTGGTTTACTCACACTCACTTCAATTGCAGTCAAATGCTCTGTCCCTTTAGTACTAGCAGTTGGTTTTCACTTCACATGCAAGCAAGGGGGATTGTGAGAAAGTGTCTCAATTTACAGTTCAGAGAGAAAACCAGGAAGTAATCAGAGGCACATTGAACTCCTTTATATGCATGTATGTGGTACACATCTGCCTATACCATCTTTGCTTTCTGACACTACCCTTGAAAGATGTTTGGCCAGGGAAAGTTTTTGGATAGGCTACTAGCACTGCGGGAAAAATAACAAAGAAATAAATTTATCCAACCAGCTCCTTGCCACTGCTGCTTTGCAGTCCCTTCTGCTGCCCTCTTCTTCTTGGTTCCTGTAACTGGCTTTGTGGACAGTAAAAAAATTATATATAGATAGATATAAATGTTACGAACTAGTGGTACCTGTCAGGGTATGAACCTTGCATTTGTCCCCACCCACAGGCCCTGCCTACTTGCCACAAGCAGCCTTAGGCATCTGCAGACAACTTGGCAGCAGTCCCTGACTTAAGTACGTGGAACACTGAACACAGGCAAAATAAACACTCAAAAAGAATTGTCAGAAAGCCAAGGTCAAAACTAGAGGACAGCAGAAGTACAAAATCAGAAGATACAGCAGGAATAGATGGGTCCCCAGTCAAAAGGTCAGGGCAGGCGGAAAACCAGATAAGTCAAGGTACGGGTGTGGAGATCAGATAAGCCAGGGAACACAGGAAACTCACAGGGAGCTTTGAACTTACTAGATCAGTCATGTCAAACTCTGGTCCATTGTGCCATTATTTTTGGTCCGCCAGGCAATTCAGAGTTTTAATTACATCTGGCCTGCCATGGCTACTATATGAGACTATGGGGGAGGGCTGGCTACTATATGAGACTACTGGGGAGGGCTGGCTCCTATATGAGACTTTTGGGGAGGGCTAGCTACTATACAATAGACTATTGGGGAGGGCTGGCTACTAAATGAGACTATTGGGGAAGACTGGCTACTATATGAGACTTTTGGGGGGCTGGCTACTATTTGGGCACTATTGGGAGGGCTGGCTACTAAATGAGACACTCGGGGGCTGGCTACTATATGAGACTTTTGGGGGCTGGCTACTATTTGGGCACTATTTGGGAGGGCTGGCTACTATATGGGACACATTGGGGGCCAGCTACTATATGAGACTATTGGGGAGGGCTGGCTACTAAATGGGACACTTGGGGGGTGGGGTGGCTACTATTTGGGCACTATTGGGAGGACTGGCTACTATGTTTGACACTCGGGGGGCTGGCTACTATTTGGGAACTATTCAGGAGGGCTGCCTACTATATAGGACATTGGGGGGATGGCTACTATATGGGACTATTGGGGAGGGCTGGCTACTAAATGGGACACTTGGGCTGGTTACTATTTGGCCACTATTGGAAGGGCTGTCTAATATGTGTGGAAATTTTGGGGGATTGGCTATTATATGGGTTGGGGTTTAATCATGTCATAGCAATTTATCATGTCATGTCATTTATCAAAGTGCACAGGGCTGGGAGACGCACACCACTGACAGTGCCAGGAACCACGCACACTGCTCTGACAGTGACAGCACCGCTGCAATCGGGCTTCAATATTGATCAAGGTTGGCCTGAGACTTTTTTTTATTTATTTTGTCCCACTGTGTATTTGAGTTTGACACCCCTGTGCTAGATGATTTAGATTTAATAGCCAACAAGGGGTTGGTACCCTAGAGATAATTTATAGAAGGTCAGGGGTCTGGTCTAGAATGTGATTGCACCATCCCCCAATATCAAACTACAGATACCTCATAGCAAAACACCCTGACTGGCAGTAAGATCTGCCAGTCAAGATTAACCATGAAGTGACCAGAGGGAACTCAGCAGTGAAAGGCGGAGAAATTAATTAGCAGAGCAGAAAAGAAGGACAATGTTCAGACTAGAGCAAAAGAAACACAGAATGAACACAATTTTATGGCGAAAAGTCTCAGTCGTACTTTACGATTCAAGCACCAAGATCCCAACAGGTACGTTCCTAACGATATATACAATAGATAAAATAAATAAATAAACACATATTTTCTGCTGTACAGACTGTCATCAATTAATGGAACAAAAACCAAATGTATGAGAGATCCCTTATGATGTTGCTGGGCATTATATCTCAAGTGTTTTACTTCACTTATTTAGACAGGACATACACCAATCAGGTACGAGAATGACATAAAACAACATAGCTGTGCTATCACAAAAGCATTCAATGGTAGAATATATTTTAACAAAAGCTATCTGCAATTTTTTGAAGCTTAAGCATCTACTCGGATTATAGTAGAAAGCGTTTAATCAGTGCTTTTTTGTTTCTTTTTTTTTTTTTTTTTGCTAAGCACTTCTAAAAAGCTTCTCACCACAAAACCAAGAGAAATGAACTGCTTGAAATAAATGCCTTTGAGCCAATTATAATAAACTGTACACGAAAGTACAAAACATTATACACATACAGCAACTTACTTAAGCATCATGTCTCTTATTACTTAGGAAGAATCACATGTTTTAAATGTGCTTAATCTTAACTTTGACAAATCTAATAAAAAGTGAAACAATGTCCAGTTTATTGTATTCAACACATTCAGTACAGGTAGTAGTACTAGGGTGTTATTACACGGGCCGATGGGGGCCTGATAATAACTGTAAACGAGTGCCTATCTTCTAGGGCTCCTCTTGTGGTCTTCTCCGCGCGCTCCAGCTTCAGAGCGGCCTGTCTCAGCTGACAGGCCCCTCAGCCAATCACTGGCCGCGGCAGTCCCGGACAGTAATTGGCTGAGCGGCCTGTCAGCTGAGACAGGCTGCTTTGAAGCTGGAGCGTGCGGGACCCAGGGAGAATAAGACCGCAAGAAGAGCCTTGCAGCCTGGATAGGTAATGTATATCGTCAGCTGCCGTCCGCGCACCGCTATTACACGTAGCGATGCGTGGTCAGCGGCCGCCAAATATAGGTTCAAACCAATACCAACGATCAGCCGATTATCATTGTCATCGGCTTATTATTGTATTTATTACACGGAGCGATAATCTGCCGAATAGGCCTGATTCGGCCGATAATCTCTCCGTGTAGTAGTACCCTTAGACTATGTTCCCATTATGGGATTATAGTGCAAAATGACAGCTACCTATTGATTTTGTATCAGGGCTGCGGCGGCGTCCCGTGCTCCGGGCCGCCGCTGCACCCCCTCTCCATCACTTGCATCCGCCAGCGTCCTGTTGCGGGGACCCGGCGCTGCTGCTTCGGCCCCAGGGGGCGTCTCACCTCGCCCCGTTCCCGTCGCTGACTGTCTCGGCCGGCGCGCACGTCCCCGCCTCCCAGGGCGCACACGTGCCGGCTGTCAAATATTTGAAGGACCAGTACGCCGTTGATTGGTCCATGTGCACTATCACTCCCTGTAAATCCCAGCATGCCCTGTCCCTCGTGTTGGAGCGTCCACATGCTTCCCATAGCGTTTTGGCCCAGCTCCCTGTTGTTCCTGTCCGCTACCCTTGTCCCTTGTTCCTGTCCGTTGCCCTTGTCCGTGATTCCTGTCCGTTGACTCTGCCACCTGCGGTTAAGCCTAAGACCACCGTCTGCACAATCACCTGCCTACTACTCCTGCTACACCTTGCCCGCCGTCACTAGCAAACCAAACCGGGGGTAGCGACCTGGGGGTCGCCTGCCGCAGCAAGCCCATCCCGCCTTGCAGCGGGCTCTGGTGAAAACCAGCGGCCCCTTAGACTCCGCTCCCTGGTGTGGTTTATGCCATTGCTGGTGACGGTACAGAGGATCCACGACTCCCATCGTTACATTTTGATGGCCACAAATAATGATCATAAAGATTATTTGAGACTGTCATCATGAAAAGATGGCCACCTGCTGCCATTAAATGATATTACATAGCCTTACGGTACTCTTAAACATAGCCACTACATTTTTTCACACTTTATATTATTACAGTATTATTTATGGGCAAAACTGAAAATCTTTTGTAACTTCTAGGGTGGACTGACATAATACCTTTTTTCTATACATCAGTGGTAATACAACCATATGTATGTTTTCATAGCTTTTCTAATGTTTTACATTTTTTTTTACTGAAATATATTTTTTTAAATAAGGATTAAAATTACTTTATTTTGATGGTTGAATTTTTCTACCTATAGGGCTGTTTAGGGCGTTATTTCTTATGCCAGGAGCTCAAGTTTTTATTGGTATCATATTTGTATAGATCAATTGTTTTGATCAATCTCTATTATTTTTTTCTGCCATACAATGTAACAAAAAATCAGCAAAAAAGTGAAAGTGTTTTTTTTTTTCATTTACACTGCTCATCGTGTGGGAACAATATTGTTACATTTTAATAGATCGGACAATCATGCATGCTACAATATAAATATGTTTTATTTGTATAATGGGAAAGGGGGGAGATTTTAACTATTACTGGGGAATAAACTTTGGCATTTAAAAAAAAAAATAATAATAATTTTCTATTTTTTAAACAAGAAACAGTTGGTACCTTGCAATCACACTGCGGGGGTCCCGATCGTTAAGTGATAGGATCTGGGGTTAATTTTTTTACGTTATGAGCCCTGCTGCCATAAACTCTTAAGCTCACTTCGTAGTGCCACAGGCACATAATGGCATATGAATACATCATGGGTCGTCTAGTCTCAGGCACCCATGCTGTACCCTTACATACCCATAAGGCATCTAGGGGTTAAAGAAAATGTGTCATTAGAAAATTTACTATTGTTTAAATAAAGTTTTTATGTTAAAACTATTTTTTAAGAATGTTTAATGTTTTTTTTTTTTCTAACTTTCCATTCCGGAAAAAAATTTAATTACTGTTAAAATGTACCTGTAGTTATAATTTTCAAAATCTAAATGAACAGAAGATGTGATAAAAAGCAAGTTTGAAATGTATATCTTTTTTTTTTAAAGTTATCATGGAAAGCATTGCCCCTCCTGTGTTTAGACTCTTTTTTTTTTTTTTTTTTCAAGTAGTCTGAACACAGGAAGTCCCATGTTTCCCAGGCCATCTGAGCACTCACAGAGAAGGCAGCCATTTAATTGATGGACACACTGAACTGTGACTCTCTGTACTGACCGGGACATCATGTGTTTAGTTTCTTTTTTTCAACCAGCACAAGACTAAAAAGATGCCTTCAGGAGAGTGGACCTGGATTTCATGTAAGTTCAGCTTCGTTTTAAAGCATGATAAAAATAATAATAATGATAATAATGAATGAAAATGGAAAACATGCTTTATATCACATCTACTGTTGATTTAGATTTTGAAAGTTACAACGGCAGGTTCACCTTAAAATAATCTTGAAATGTTGCCATTTTCAATTTTACCAGTACTATAGCAAAATATGATATTAGTAGATACAAAAGACTCTAGGGTCTTAGCTTTCCTTCCCCTATAGAATGACCTCTCCACAGGTCACAAAGCATGCTTACATATGTAGTCTATAAAAAAAAAAATTGGGTCTCGAGATGTACATTGTGTCAATGTTAATAAGGGATATCTCTTAATGTGTAAACCATTCAGGGAAGATGGCTGCCCCATACTTATGCACTAAAAAGAAAAAAAATTGATTGAAACGAGAAATTTAAATAAATAAATAATCTAACTTTATCTGCTTGTAGGAAAGATAGTCATACCACATAAATTCGTTCAAGAGGGCCTGCATTAAAAAAAAAGTCTCCTGACTTTCCAAGATTTTACTATTAGGTTTAATAGTAAAATAGTAATAGAGTCCCCTGTCACTTACCGATCGGGACCCCCGCAGTCCCCGATCAGTAAAACGGACCGCTGGAGGTCTCTCATCTGCCTCCGTGCAGTCCGATTGGCGATCTGCTGCACTAAGCCTGCACAGGCAGGCTCAATGAGCAGAGCGCCGATAACACTGATCAATGCTATGCCTATGACATGGCAATGATCAGTGTAAAAATCAAAGTACTGTATGTAAAAGTCCCCCAAAGGGACTTTAAATGTGTTAAAAAAAAAAAAAAAAGTTAAAAACACTATTACACTACCCCAAAACCCCTCCCCCAATAAAAGTCTAAATCACCCCCCTTTCCCATTATATAAATAAAACATATAAAAATAAATAAACTAATAAACATATAATATACCGTAGCGTGCATAATTGTCTGATCTATTAAAATATAACAAGTGTCATTGCGAACAGTAAACAGCGTAGACGAAAAGAGGGAAAAAAGTGCGCGGATTACCGATTTTATGTTACATTATATATAAAAAAAATTAATAAAAAGTGATCAAAACGTCCGATCTTCACAAATATGGTATTATTAAAAACTAGAGATCATGGCGGAAAAAAAAATGACATCCCATACAGCCTCATAGGTGAAAAAATAAAACTGTAGGCAATAGGCCCATTTTATTTATAATTAATTGCCAAAAAAAAGGATTTCATTTAAAAAATATACATATAACAGAGAATCTGTGTAAACCTGCATATGGTTGTGTTCAGACTGACCTATAGAATAATTGTATAATGTCGCTTTTTCCATATAGTGCATTACGTAGACACAGGAACCCCCCAAACGTTACCATATTGCATTCTTTTTTACGATTTCACCAATTTATATCTTCATAAATATTAATTTTGGAATTCCGTCATACATGTTATGGTAAAATGAAAGACGCTATTACAAAGTACAACTATTCCTGTAAAAAAACAAGCACTTACATGGGTTGTTGATAGAAAACTGAAAGTGCTAGAGCTCTTAGAAGGGGAGGAGGTCCACTGGGTCATTTTGGGCCTGGTCCTCAAAGGGTTAAAATCGCCCTATTCCCATGCTTATAGCGTTTTTATCCTTTGGTCTATGGGGCTCTGTGAGGTGTCATTTTTTGCACCATGAAATGTAATTTCTATTGGTACCTTGATTGTGCATATGCGACTTTTTGATCGCTTTTTATTAAATTTTTTCTGGATTTGATTCAACCAAAAATGCACAATTTTGCACTTTGGAATGTTTTGGCGCTGACTCCGTTTACCATGCGAGATCAGGAATGTGATTAATAGTTCGGGCGATTATGCGCGCCGCGATAACAAACATGTTTATTTATTTATTTATATTTATAAAATGGGAAAAGGGGGGTGATTTGGACTTTTATTAGGGGAGGGGATTTTTTAATAATAAAAATACATTTTTACTTTTATTTTTACTTTAACAAGAAGTCCCCCTGGGGGACTTTTATATACACAGCACTGATCTCTCATAGAGATCAATGCTGTGTATATACACAGCAAAGATCCATTAGATCGGTCATAGATTGCTTTGGCCTGCTGGAGGCCACAGCAATCTATTGCGGAGCCGGGATCAGTGTCAGTGCGACGCTGAGGCCCGGCACGGGCAGAAGAACGGATCTCCCCCCCCCCCCGTGATCGCATCACAGGGGAAGGAGATCCGTCCCAATAGACACCAGGGACATGTGGATCTAAGCATTTAAGTGCAGCTGTCAGGTTTGACAGCTGCATTTAGATGCTTAATTAGCCGGCACGGCAACGGGACCTACGCCGGCTAATAGAGGCGGGACCCCTCTCTGAACACCCCCTGCGGCATCATGACGTATCAGATACATCATGGGTTGCTAAGGGGTTAAAATATCATTAGGAAGCTTTGCTAACATTTACAATATTTCACAGGGGTTAAAGCAAAGTGCAAGGGAAATTTATTATTTCTGTGCAGCTTGACTCACACACATGCTTTAGAAATAAAGGTGGACCTTTTTTATTAGATTGCTTTAAAAGCACCATTTTAGATTTACAGAGGCGGTGAGGTGTAAAAACATCCCCAAAAGTTTCCCTATTTGGGAAACCAAAACCCTTCAGGATTTAATCCACAGTAGGTGTGAAGTGAGCATTTTTTTTTTTTTTTACTGCACTAACGTTTTATGGAAATTATTAGCACTGGGCAGTGAAAATTGAATATATATTTTCCTCCAAGAATATCTAGTGCAAAATTTCTCATTTTTAACTTGAATATGGGAGAGAAAACACCTCAGACTTTGTTTTTCAATTTATTCTGAGAATCAACTTTGTTGATCATAAATTGGTGGGTTTTGGTGGATTGGTTTTTGGGCATCATGTCACATATATGGGGCTTCTAGAGTTCTACAGTAAAAACAATGTCAAGTCATCTCATTTTTGAAAATATACCAAACAAGGAATTCATCTAGGCATAAAGTAAGTATTTTGGAAGGAATTTATAAAGACAAGCATCATGCCAGATTTACTGAAACTGCGACTGACGAACAGCTGAAGCAGAAATCTACACCAGCTCTGGAGAGCTGGTGTAAATTTTCGCCATGATTTTTGCCTGTTAGCAGGTTAATCATAATAAATCAGGTGTGGGGGAGGCCACGCCATTGGGGAAAATTATATCCTTTTCCCTGATGTATGCCAGACGCATCTTTTATTAATTACCCCCTTTGACTTAAAAGTGTTTGAGCACATGGCATTACCCCATATGTTGTTGTAAATAGACATGAGCGAGTAGTGAAATATTCAACTTTCGAGAATTTGAATTGAATAGGCACCGAGATTCGACTATTCGAACGAATATTCGATCCCATTATAGTCTATGGGGAAAAAATTCTCGGCACTTGGAAACCAAATTCGACCACGTGGAGGTCACCAAGTCCCCCATGAAACCTCCCTAAATGATGCCAACACCTCCGTAATGACACTGGGACATTAGGGGGAGCATGCATGGGTGCACCCAACACCCCAAAATCGCAGTAAAATGCCACTCTCCGCAGTTGCGAAGGAAAAATATGCTTTACGAACTTTACGGCAATGTTCACACATTTTGTTCATATTTCTTGTGCAGCGTTACATATATGATTCCAATGTGTGTCCGTAGAGCATCATGTTATTCGCGTGTATCACATATAATGCTGTACGAACACTAGGTCACAGCTGAGCAGAGATTAGGAGAGGTAGTGGGCTACTGGAACAGTATATATCAGGTGCCCTTAGTGGGCTACTGGAACAGTATGTATGATGTGCCTTTTACTGGGCTACTAGAACAGTATATATCAGGTGCCTTTTTCTGGGCTACTGAAACAATATGTATGACATGCCTTTTTGTGGGCTACTTGAACAATATGTATCACATGCCTTTTACTGGGCTACTTGAACAGTATATATCAGGTGTCCTTGGTAGGCTACTGGAACAATATGTATAACGTGCCCTTAGTGGGCTAAACCAGGGACACTATAAGTTACTTGTACACACAGGGTACTGGAATGAATACAGCTGCTGCTGCTGCTGCTGTTGTTTTCATCTATTTCTTAGCACTTAGAAGTGCTTTGGATTCAAAGATGACTTTTTCGCTGGATCTTAGCCCTGAAAAGGACTTTTGGGATCTGTAGTAAGCCTGCCTAACAAAAACGCTACTAAAACCTATCTCTCCCTGCTCCAAGATCTTTCCCTGTCTAGGTTGAAAGCGCATCTGTGGTCGCGAGGCAGGAGCCAAGTATTTAAGATTCGAGGGCATGTGGTTCAGCCATCCAATGAGGGTAGACGCCGTTCTCACAATGCTTGTGTACTCCCAGAGTCCCTCACAGCCTCCCTGAATGGTAATTGGATTTAAAAAAGCGCCAACTGCGATGGGAGGGCTTTCGAATGTTTCCCGCCACACTACTCGATTGAATTTGAATCTTTCGAATACCACAATATTCGATTGAATACCATCTCGATCAAATCGTATTCGCTTATCTCTAGTTGTAAACAGTTGTTTGAGCACAAACAGAGGGAAGGAAAACTATTTGGCTTTTAGACTATATAATATGGCTAAAATGTTTTGAGTAAGTGAACTATAGCTAGCTTCTAGTCATTATAATGTTAACCTCAATCGCATATATACCTCACATGCTTGTTCTAGTGCAGTTGCTCAGACTTCAGGAGTTTTTGCCATTTGTCTTTGTAAGGCCGTATTTATTCAGTCTTAACCAATTATGGATTAAGTGGAACCACATTTATATGTGCTTTACCAGACATATCTTTGATGTTAAACTATTGAACTCAGTTTATCAACATATTAAAATTGTAAAGGTGAGGATGTGGATCAAATGGGCCACGGCAAGCAATGGAGAGAGCTGCATCAGGGAGCATAGTCTAAGGGGCCGCTGATCTTCACCAGAGCACATCCCAAGGCAGGTTGGGCTTGCTGCAGCAGGCGACCCCTAGGTCGTTCCCCCTGGTTTAGCTTACTTGGAGTGGTGAGTGAAGTGCATTAGCAAGCAACATAGACAAGCATAACCAGGAACAGTAGCAGGGAACAGTGCAAAGGACAGAGCAAGAGCAGGAACATGGGCAGGGGTAGGGGAGAGGAGGAGGATGGGAAAGAGGGCAGGATGGGAAATATATACACAGCTGGGCAGCACGTGGAAGCTTATTAAAGGGCGCACTGGCCTTATGAACTTCATTGAGTTGGTGCGCATGCCCATAACTAGAAACTTGTATCATCTGCACATTTTTTTGCGCAGGTGTCAATTATAATGTTTTCCTTGCACATAATTTACTATTAGACATATATGCATTGATAATTCTTGTCAAATGTGTGCCTAAACTATTTGGCATAAAAACTACACTGGGTAGCAGTGTAGTACTGCTGTGCAGTAAGGGGTTATCCAGCGCTACAAAAACATGGCCACTTTTCCCCCTACTGTTGTCTCCAGTTCAGGTGCAGTTTACAATTAAGCTCCATTTGCTTCAATGGAACTGAGTTTCAAAACCCCACCCAAACTGGAGACAACAGTAGGCGGAAAGTGGCCATGTTTTTGTAGCACTGGATAACCCCTTTAAATATTATCTTCTCCACTTGATCCTTCTTCCTTCTGGAGAATTATTTAATGCACTGTATCTAAATGTCATGGCCCTGGCAAAATGGCTTAATGGCTTATCATAGCATCAAAAGATGCTCTTGCTAGGCTGTCCTTAGCTATACCCCTGGTGAAAGCCATATTGATGAAATGTCATAACACTTTTGGAATTAAAGTATTTGTTCTGGATTTTTCATTTATTCTACACCACAGTACTAAGGAAAAAAAAATCTCCCAATGGCTCCTAATAAATTTTTTAATGTGTAAAACAAAAAAGAGAATTGGTGGTTATAAGCCTTTTACTGATATTTCCAAGAATGTATTTTGGATATATTATGTACTCAAGATTAAAGCCACCACAGCTAGTCTAGAGATTTATTGATTTCATATAATACAGTAAATAGCATTACAGCAATGTGCATCATCATTCTCACAAAGAAGAATCAAGCACTAAGAATTCCCAATGCTTCAATGTAATTTTAAGTCTACCGGAAGTTAGTGGTAAATGGACTAAATACAACTGGAAACTGCAGAGATATTTCAAATTATTAAATGAGGGAAACTATGATCTTGGAAAGGTACGTAGCTCTTCTTTCGGAAAAGGGGTAAAGACATATAAGCAACCAGTAACATTCAGTCAATGGCCACATGATTTTGCTGCGAAAATTGTTCAGCCATTGTTTGCCACATTTCAGCAGAACGCAGGCAGCTGCTTTTGTGGCTTTAACCTTATCCATTTGCTCATCATTATCAGATGGATTCCTTATATGCAGGAGAAAGCCTCACAACTCAGTGTTTTACCGAAAATAAGACAGTGACTTAAATTTTTTTTTTTACCTCAAAAACAGGAACTATGTCTTATTTTCGGGGGATGTCTTATTTCTCTCCCCTCAGCCGGGGGTGCCTTATTTTTGGGGAGGGGGTACTTGTGCCTTATTTACAGGTGGGTTTCTTATTTTCGGGGGGGGGGGAGGGGCAATTGCCTTATTTCAAACTATGCTGAAAATCCTCCACCATTTTCAAAGGATTTCTTATTTTCGGGGAAACACAGTAGTTTTAGCAAATATATTTTTTTATTTCTATAACCTAAACATGAATTTTTACAGAGGTTTCCCCTTTTACAGAGGTTTCCAAAATTGTATTTTTGGATACACTGTGAACATAAGAATGAAGCCAACACAACTAGCTTTGAGATTTATTTTAAATTTCAAATTATTGAATAAAGGAAGGTATTATTTTCAATAATTCGGATAATTGTGTAAATTGGGTGTTTTAACATTCTTCATTTGGTTGGACAACCTTCTCGATGAAATTCAGCAGTTTTATGACACAAGATAATCTATTGCAGACACGTCTTACTTTTTGGTCATGTTAGTCTTTGTACTTAGGAAGTGATTGCTACAGGTAGTCTGGAATTCACATACCCTACAGATGTTTCCTGTCTAGGACTAATAACCTTTCTATTTAAAGCTGCACTTCCCCTGTTCCTAAGGGAGATCTTCTATCTTGAATATAACTATATGACCTCTATAACTGTAGAGTTCAACTTCTTATGGCGAAAAGCTATTAATTGGAGTAATAATAACTTTTCAGTCTGGTTAAACAGCCACTGCTACAGGCATATTCCTCTCTAGAACATGAAGATTTTTGTTTCTTTTGAAGTTTAATTCAGGGGTGTGTGTGTATGTATATATATATATATATATATATATATATATATATATAATTTTTTCAAATTTTGATTCCAATTCCATGATTCCAAGGATGAGCAAGATTGACGCTCATTTCAATATTTCAAAATGTAAAATAATCATATTGGCAATCCTGTGTTAGCAAAGACTTCAGAAGAGAAGGATTTAGGGTAAGTCTGTCTTAAAATTTCTGTCTTAAAATGAGTCACCAATGCAACCAGGGGATGAAGAAAGCTAATAGTATGCTGGGCTGTGTTGTTACAGGTATAACCAGTAGAAAGAGAGAGACTGTGATCCCGCTGTATAGAGCTCTACTGAGACCACATGGAATACTGTGTCCGATTCTGAAGATATCACCTACATAAAGATAGAACGGGGCCAAAGACGGCCTACATAAATGGTGGACAAAATGAAGTATAAAAAAATCAGGAAAGTATTAAGGTTCTAAATCTGTATAGTCTGGAGAAAACAAGGGAAAGGGGGGACACAATCGAAACCTTGAAATGTGTTAAAGGATTAAATAAGGTTCAAGATGGGAGTGATAAAAAAAACTGAACACAAGAACAGGGGCCACAATCTGAAATTAGTTAGGAGAAAGGTCAGAAAAAACACAAAATCTAAAACACAAATACTAAAAGGACAAACTAGACTAAACTTTTTCTACTGACAATCTTCTATGTTTAGCTTGCAGGCACGAGTAATCGCACAGCCTGGCCACACAGATGATCAGTGCCTCAATTATGTGACCATTTGAATGTATTGCTATCAGCTACATATCACAGGGAAACAGCCCCAAAGCATGATGTTGCCACCCCCATGCTTCACAGTTGGTATGGCAATTTAGCATTCTTTATCTTCCAAACACGAGTTGTGTTTCTACCATACAGTTCTACTTTAGTTTCATCTGACCATATGAAATTCTCCCAATATTCTTCTGGGTCATCCAAATGCTCTCTCCCAAATTTCAGACGGCTCAGACATGTACTGGCTTAAGCACGGGTACATGTCTGGCACTGCTGGAGGCCCTGGCATTGTAGTGTGTTACTGATGGTAGCCTTTGTTACGTTGTTCTCTGCAGGTTATTTACTAGGTCCCTCCCGTGTGGTTCTGGGATTTTTGCATTTAGTTCTTGTCATCATTTTGACCCCACAGGTTGAGATCTTGTGTGGAGACCCAGATCAAGAGAGTCCATCAGTGGTCTTGTATGTCTTCCATTTTCAAATTTTTGCTCCCACTGTTGATTTCTTCGCACCAAGCTGCTTGCCTATTGCAGATTCAGTCTTCCCAGCCTGGTGCAGGGCTACAGACTGGTGTTTGTTTCTGGTGTCCTTCGACAGCTCTTTGGTCTTCATCATAGGGAAGTTTGGAGTATGACTGTTAGAGGTTGTCGACAGGTTTCTTTTATACTAATAGCAAGTTCAAATGAGTGGAGGACAGCCTCTCTGTTTCACTGATAAGCAGCCTCCCTGTTTCACTGATGGACATCCGAATCAGGGTGTCCTACCTGTGGATGTGTTCTAGAATAAAATTCCCAGAAGGTTTCCATAGCCATGTAACAGAACACCAGAACTTTCTCAGAAAACAGGAAAATGTAATTATTTGTACTCAACCACATAATTTAAAGTTTCACTGTTGTTTTGCAAAAGTTTTGACATGTCAAAAGTTTTGATTGGTTCAGGTCTTCAGACCAGTACTGATTGGTAAAACGAGCAAGGAGAATAGGCGCTGCAGGGTGTCTTCTTCCCACTGTGTTAAAAAAAGAACATGGCCTCAAGGTGTTTTCTGGGAAAAAAAAAATATTGTGTGGTAGGGT
Source organism: Dendropsophus ebraccatus (assembly GCF_027789765.1). NCBI lineage: Eukaryota > Metazoa > Chordata > Amphibia > Anura > Hylidae > Dendropsophus > Dendropsophus ebraccatus. The sequence continues at coordinate 54,672,166 of NC_091456.1, read as the reverse complement.
GCTGTCACCCAGCTTTCCAGAAGATTAAAGGATTGACACATCCTTGGCTCCTTACACCGTGTAGTGGTGCTTCTGGGTGACTCTTTGCCGTTACCCAATGTGTACAACTAAGGCTTCCAGTTACATTATTTACTCCCGACACCACAGCTTTGCCGATAAGCTTATGGCTATGTTCACACAACGTCAAAAATAAAGAAAAGGTGCCACTTTTGCAATTTAAAATAACTTCTGTTTTTGCCTCAATTTAACTGACTGCAATGGCAATGCATTGAAGTCAATGGAAAGACAGACATCCAATGCACACAATGCATCGTCATATATGTGACGATATCACTGCGGACGTCAAAATAATGATCATGACAATTATTTTTGGACGTCTTTTGCAAACAGCGGACTTTTTTTTATAGTTGTTCAAACAGTTTTCTTTTGTCCCCGTTCTTTCTCCATTTTTACTAATAAATTCAATGGACTATTCAATTAAGCCCCCCCCAAAGACCAGTTAGTAACCCCAAACTAGTATAATGTACCAGGAGCCAAGAGAAGGCTAGACAGCTAAATGACGTCTGTTATTTTAGACTCACAAAATGATGGACATAAAGGGAGCTGAAAAGACATTGTGTGAACATAGCCTATCAGTGAGAGTGACAGGTTTCAGCTATTGATGACCCATTCCTTTGATAGGCCCCAGGAAACCCCTTTAAATGAATTTAGCACAAATTTTAATTTGCCTTTGGATGTAATCATATGCTTAAAAACCTCTGGGACATTCACCACTATCTGTTTTTCGAAATGCAATTTTGATTTTGTATATATTTTTAATCGGTGTCTGTTAACATTTTTGAAGTCTCTTAGTTTCTTATGGAAACCTTCTGTCAACAAGGTTAAAAATACATGTCTAAATTCCTTGACCTTACATTCATTATATGAACACACGTAAGTGTAAGTTATGAGAGTCCCTGACCGTATATGTCATCTTACAAATAAAGTTCATTAGTTATTATAAACCAATGAGTCATGAGGCATTGCATGAAGCCTTTTATACATCTTTGCAACAGAGTTAATAAAATTTCAAAGCACCAAAGCCAATTTCATCTAGACCAAAATATGTAATTTCCCAAGTACATTAAGGCACATTTCCTAGTCTTTGTACATTTAATATTTACCGTTGGGCACATAAACAATTAAACCATTCTTAGACATGCCACAAAAATGTTTCATAGCAATTAAATGAAGAGGCCTACATTTTAAAAGTATGCATGATCAAATCCAGATTTTAAATTGCAATGCTTGAGGTGCATTAAAGATCATGGGCAGTGTGGTATTTTAGGAAATCATCAGCCAACTCCTCAGATCTAAAACACATGACAAAACCACAAGCCACACATTATGAGATCTGAAAGCTGTAACATGAGTGACCTAATTTATTCCATGTGGGTTTTCCTGTTTGATGTTCTTAGGCTCATTCTACGTGATGTGAACGCACAAATAATAAAACTCTGTGGTAAGGTTTGCCCCCGGGGAATTATTTTAACCATATTTTGAATAGTAATTTGAGGACACAAATTGGATTTCTTATGATTTCACTAAATTCTGTTCCAAAGGCAAGTAGTTACAGTAGTTGAAAGTTCCAGTTTCAGAGCAAATAATGTCTTGATTATACTCCAGGATATTCACATATTTTTCCATCACAGGGATGAGATATAACTGCTTCCATCTTAGCTCTGCAATGCCAAAAAACATAAATTGTTATTTTCTTCAACCATGATTTCTTTCTTTCTTTTTCATAATGTATATATTTTGTAGGGAATTCTGGATTCGGAGTGTGGACTGTTTTTAAATTAGCTAACATCTTTAAAAAAAAAAAAAAAACATTTGGGGGCCATCACACTTTTATAAAGCTTCATTTTTTCTCACCTATCTACATAACTTTTCTTAAAGGAAATCTGTACCGAACTGTAGCCGCCCCCAAACTGCTGGTACTACGTTGTAAAGGTCCTCACACTGTGTCTGGTTCGGGGGTTGGCCTTTCTCACGCTGACAATATTTTGAAGAAAGACTACTTTTATTGCCACGGAGTGGTGATGAATAAATCTGGCATGGCCTTAAGCATCCCTGCCCTAGGTCTGCAGCCTACAGGGGAGAGGCGGCTCAGGCCTAGGGCATGGAAGTGTTTGGTCTTGCCAGATTGACTTACCGCCACAGCAATAAAAGTATTATTTCTTCAAAATACTGGCACCGGAAGAAAGGCCAAACACTTAACCGAACACGGCGTGAGGACCTCTATAACGCGATACAGCAATCATTTTTGCACCAATCTCACAAATTGACCATGTACAAGGATCCTAGGGCCGTATCACATGCTCAGATGACTTGATTTAAGCAAGTGCTAATGTGCTAGATAGCTGTTTGCTTACTAAGCCCATATATGACTTAATAATCATGCAACAAGGGCTACACAGATATTGTTAGGGATGTCCATGTAGCCCAAGCTAATAAGTGTAAAATATTAATCTTACATTTACTTCTCTGCGCTCCCCGATGTCCTGCTAGCTGTAGCCCTTTCCTCGCAGTGCCTGTAGGGACAGACCGCTCAGCCAATCACTGGGACAGTGCTGCGGCCAGTAATTGGCTGAACGATCTGTCACTTCAGACACAGTGAGGAGTGGACTGAAGCTAGCAGGACATCAGGGAGCGCAGAGAGGTATGTGTTTTTTTTTTTACACGTTTATCAACTGCTGCCCATGCATCCTTATTACACATATCAAAGTGCCGTCAGCGGCCGATGATTTTAGGTCAGGACCAAAAGGCCCAATTAGCTGATGATCATTGTCATTGACTGATCGTTTTCTTTATTACAACAGATGATCGCTTTGTGTAATTACTGTCTAATGGCCTTTTACCAAGTTTAAGGCAACCAATCCTATTTGTAAACTAATCGGGCCTTCACTGTACTTCTGACAGTATGTAGCAACTTGCTCCTTTATAAACAGTTTCTTAAAGTCACCATTTTCTATGACTCTCCCTACCTGAGTGACACCTCTGAGGGCTTCAGACCTGTCTGCACCCTCACATGCATCTACCAGTTCTTGTACTGCAGGTAAAAAAAAAACAGTTGGGCTACTGTCAAATCACGACATCAGAAAGATGTGGCTGATTTTTAAATCTGCATTCTTCTGTACTATCAGGACGCCATGTGTCTGTGTCTCAATGGTTGTGGGGCACACACAGAACTCTAGAGGTGTTCTTACAGTACTGGATATGTACTTGTTTACAGTGTTACTACATTTGGGTATGAAAATGGAACAATAACTAGGTTTTAGTAATTAAAATAAGATTGCACCACTAACCAACTATGTTAGTATTCTGTGATTATATTGCTTTTGCCAAAGTGTGCTTTTTGTCAGAAGACTGAAAAAAAGTTTACCTACCGTACCCATTTTGATATGTTAATTGGTCTTTTTTATGTCGTCATATCTTAGTAGAAACAATACCATTACACTCTGCTGGGATCTGGATTACATTTAAAACGGTATTAAAAATTCTCTGACACATTCGTTGTAATGAATAGCAGCATTATTAAATTACTACCAAGTTTTATATGTATTGTTAAATATGAATGCCTAGTGAAATATTGAGGAATAATATAATAAAGTTTATCTAATACAAACAGCTTTCAGAATTGATGACTCGCAGGCTCTCATATTAGGATATCCAAAGGGAGCTATATCAAAACAATGATGAGATGGGGGTGCTAGTACAATGCCTTTAGTCAAGAAACTGCTCAATAAATAAGCTAGATTTTTAGTCTTTGTACAGAATGTTACTATATGATTGTTAGAGGTTTACTGTAGACGTATTAATTAAATGTACTGTGATCAGCAATAAAAAAATCTATACACAGCTTCCCCGTTCCATCACTGTCAGTGCTCTCATAAAGCTCCCTTCCAATTTGCACCCTTTTCTTGAGTTTGGAGGGATCGGAGAAGGTAAAATAAGTTTTTTGTTGTCCTATTTTTTTCCCTAAGTTTTCCCTGGGATATCCTTTTAGGCTATGCTCACATACCATTTTTTATTGGACACCCGTCATTTAATGACAAATAAAGGCTGCTTTTTAAAAACAACATCAGCTATTGATATAATAATGCTGCTGTTTTAAAATAACGACCATTATTGCCATTAAATGAAAACCATCCAACGTCCGACATTTTGATGGTGTGTGAACATAGCCTGAAGTAGTTTTATCTTAAAGACTATTAATTTGTTTCCTCAATGCAAAATGAAATTGCGATCATGGAAAACAGCAGCGCTTCTAACAGCTGTCCTAAGTTAGTCACGACTCTCTGACACGTGGCCTTTTTTAGTTATTTACTTTTGGAATAAAGGAATTAAGAGAATTAGTGAGTGGCACTATTTATTTCTACCTATTGAACCAACACAAGCCCTCATTACTACATGAACCTCTCCATATACACGTTTCCCAGGGGGCAATGCACCTAGGATTTCACTGTATTGCACACTTCAATCAGCAGCCAACAGTGTTATCATTGGCTGGTATCTCTGAGATCAGTGATCTGTTTGCCGCATTGGTCTAGTATGCATTGCTCCCACCTAGCCAGAATCCTGCTCAACACTGATGAGGAACAATACCCCAAAAGAGCTGTCTGTGGATAGATTCCTGGCTTTGGTATTTTCCTGGTCATATTGTCAGATTCGTAATTCAGTTGGACAATGACTGAAGGCCAATTAATATGGTGGTTTTGGTGGTTTCCATATAGGAGTTATCCCTTTGCTAGGTCCTTCCCTGGAGGAATATCTTTCTAGTCCAATGTTTTGAGACACGTAACTGGGGCTCTGCGGACCTTATTGAATATTGATCACTTCTCAATTGGATACTTTTTGTGCTGGGCATAGCTATACTGGGTCTAAACATCTTTGGGAGTAAGTATTGCAGCATCTGGATCTGAAGAGGATCATCTCAGGAACCAGGAGCATTAGGTAGATGGAGGTGTCCTAGCCAGGACACCCAGGTATTGCCAAGAGCCTGTATACAGTAGCTGCCCACAGTAATGTGCTAGTAGCCCAGTTAATGTTTAGTACCTACACAACATATCCCAACTATTATGGTCTATTGATGACCCTTTTACATGGAAGGACTTTACGTAACGTTGCAGAGCAACCCTGGACCAGGAATATATAGATTCAACCAACAAGTCTTGGAATAGGTCCTGGGCACAATTAGAGATGAGCGAACCGGTACGGACGGTATGGGATCCGGTTTGGATTTTTCCAAAAATCCGAGTCCGATCGGATTCGGATTTTTGGAAATCAGCTCCGATTTTTTTTTTTCCCCTTGCTTTCTAAAATGGCAGCCGTCATTCTAGAAAGCAGGAAGTGTTCCGGGCGGGAAAAGCGCTTTCCCATGATGCCCGGAACACATCCAATCAGCAGGGATCTTGTACTAGCCCACCTCCTGTGTGACGTCGGTATTGCTTTAAAAGGAGCGGCCACATGACCGCACCACTCAGTGTGGAGAGAGAGAGTACAGACTACTGAGAAAATATTGTGGGAAAGGAAAGATTAGGAAAGCGGATAGGAGAAACATCTAGTCATTGAGAGAGAAATATAGAGAGGGCGAAAGATAGATAGATTAGGCATAGGACAGCAAAGGGTGCATGGAACCAAAACGTGCAGTACAGATATACAAGTCCTATACTTCTGATACTTTGAATATCAAAAAGATAATGATGTTACTGACATGTAGAGCCCTAAATTCAACCAAATACACTACCCCCGTATCATATAGATGCTTTAAACACGAAATCCGAAATCCGTTCGAACTGAACTTTCCAAAAAAATCTGAAAGTCCGGTCGGACCGAACTTTTGAAAAGTTCGCTCATCTCTAGGCACAATCAATAAGTTGCCCAATTAATAGCAAAGGTATCAGTTTGATGCTTTGAAGCAGAGGCATTAAACAGGCACGATGTAGTTCAGCAGGTTTTTCAAGGAGAAGCAACAGGAGCATGGCACCACTACACCATACACCACTACTTTTGGGAGACTGCCAGATCCTCCTGCAGCACAGGACCAGTGACCAGGTTTTTATCTATGGTTTCTAACACATGCCCCCCGCATAGGCTGTACTTTTGTATATAGCAGCCAGAGCAATGCTGCCAAAGACTTCCCTTGAAACATTGATTTTATCACTAAGATATAAGAGGGGCATCTCTAAGGGTATGTGCACACTACGGCTTGCGGACATGCGCATCTCAGCATCTTCATTTTATGGTTTGCCAGATTCTGCCGTCCCCCTGAAGAATGAACCCACTCATTCTTTGGGCGGACAGCAGAATCTGCAAAAGCATAAAATGAAACCTAGCAAAGATGTGCATGGCCGTCAGCGTCCGCAAGCGGGGACGAGCTTCGGAATCTGTGGCAGGTGATCCGCTGGGATTCTGTAGTGTGTACATACCCTTAGACAGCTTGTGAAGTCCCCAACCAGAGGAGAAAACATTCTAGATTTAGTTTAATCTGGACCGGGTGTCTGAAGTTAAGGTAGAAGAACATTTAGGTTCCCGTGACCACCAGTGTTTATGGTCTGACATACAAACTCCCTTAGGGGACTTTTACATCAATGCATTAGAATTCATACACTTATCACTGCTATGCCATAGCATAGCAGGGATCAGTGTTAACGCTGCGGTCGCTGTGCGTGATCGCGGTGGCCTGCCATTGAGGCTGAGGGCCTGGCTACTGATAGCATCCGGTCCTCACCCGCTCTGAAGCTTTAGTGCGCGGCCCCCTGGCAGGGCGTGCATATATGCCCTGATGCCCCAGTGGGGACTTAAGAGGTTAACACACATGTGCATAATAATAAATTCTGCAAGATTATGCATAGCGTGTAATAATTTACACCTGTGCAAAAACATAGAACAGATGATGATTTGCCCCTTTTAAGAACTAAGGGGGAAAGAGGTATGTATCATTTAGTCTGCTCTTTTTTGGATAATAATGGATAATTTTTTAAGTTTTTAATGCTGTTGCAATGTATATCAAGTAGAATTTAAACATGCCTGGAAAAAAATATATCTATTCTAAAATAAAAATAAAGCATATAATAAAAAGGCAGGTAGTGTTTTTTTGCTTACTATCTATTATGGTTCTGCTTCTATGTTAACTCTTTGAGGACCAGGCCCAAAATGACCCAATGGGCCGCGCAAATTTGGATCTTAGTGTTTTCGTTTTTCCCTCCTCCTCGTCTATGAGCTCTAGCACTTTCAATTTTCTATCTACAGGGCCATGTAAGTGCTTGTTTTTTACAGGAATAGTTTTACTTTGTAATGGCGCCTTTCATTTTACCATAACATGTATGACGGAATTCCAAAATTATTATTTATGAAGATATACATAGGTGAAATCGTAAAAAAGAATACAATATGGTAACTTTTGGGGGGTTCCTGTGTCTACGTAATACACTATATGGTAAAAGCAACATAACACCATTATTCTATAGATCAGCCCTAACACAACCATATGCAGGTTACATAGATTTTCTAATGTTATATATATATTTTTTAATTAAATCCTTTTTTTTCACCTACGGGGCTGTATGAGATGTCATTTTTTCCGCCATGATCTCTAGTTTTTGATAATACCATATTTGTGAAGATCGGACGTTTTGATCACTTTTTATAATTTTTTTTTATATATAATGTAACATCAAATCGGTAATCCGCGCACTTTTCCCTCTTTTCGTGTGCGCCGTTCTCCGTTCGCAATGACGCTTGTTATATTTTAATAGATCAGACAATTACTCACTCTACGGTATATTATATGTTTATTTATTTATTTTTATATGTTCTATTTATATAATGGGAAAGGGGGGTGATTTAAACTTTTATTGGGGGAGGGGCTTTGGGGTAGTGTATTTGTGTTTTTAACTTTTTTTTTTTTTTTTTTTTACACACATTTGAAGTCCCTTTGGGGGACTTTTACATGCATTAGTGTGATTATTCACACTGATCACCATAGGCATAGCATTGATCAGTGTGATAGGCGATCTGCTCATTGAGCCTGCCTGTGCAGGCTCAGTGAGCAGATTGCCGATCGGACCGCACGGAGGCAGGTAAGAGACTTCCGGTGGTCCGATACAGAGATCGATACAGAGACTCCCCCTGTCACTTACACTTAAACGCTGCGCGATTGCTGCAGCCTGTCATTAGCGGTGAGGTGCCGGCTGCTCACTGCAGCCAGCCCCCACCACCTATGAAGTGCGCTCCGCGGCGCACTTTACAATATATAATATATTGCGATACTGTACCTCTGTATACCTCAAAAGAGACCTCAAAAGAGACCTCAAAAGAGACAATAAAGTCACCCAGGGGTGAGTAGGTGAGCCGGACTTCATGGAATACAGGCATCCTCCATTGTCTATAATTATCTAATATATTTTTTGGTGATTTCACTGTGTATGTGATACCTATCTAGTATCTTTATTATTCCCCAGGGCTCTGCCTGAGTATCTTCTTTTCATCGATTGGTGTTTACATCATGATGTGTGCCATCTAGTGGAGGCTGTCTGTATTTCTCCAATTTTACATACTTTCATTAGCACTTTGTATGCATGTGCAATATATAATCCTATAAAGTATATTTATATGTCCCCTCACTGTTTGTTTGTCTATCTGTTTGGTTCTGCTTCACTCCCTTCATTTTTAATGAATTTTATCAAATATGAATTATCTAAATAAAGGTTTTTGATAATATTTACTTGTGATTGTCCTGCATTTTCTGATCCTACATTGGATTTTCATTTTTTTGTGGTGTTTGAAGTTGTTGGTGCATTTAGGACTAGTTACTTTGGGCATTCTTCATTTGTTTGTAATATTGTAAAGACTTGTTAAGTTTCCATTTTCACAAATGACATCTTTTTGTTATGTGTCTTTGCTACACACCATTGCCAAATACTGTGTATTGCTACTTTGTAATACACAAGATACAACAACTAATTTTCCGCCACTGCAGTAGTTAGTTATTTCACACTTTTAGGTGGCTTGCCTTGCATTTTAATGCAATCTCACTGATGACACTTACTCTGAATTAAAATTTTGCATTTGAAGTAATGAAGTCATTAGGTATTCGGCACAGTCCTCAACTAACAGATTTACACCTGGGTGTCATTATTCACTCCCACATCAATTTGTGATTTAAGGACCTATTATTTAAAAGCTCATGCCGTCCTCTTCCAATTGCAGCTGCGGAGATGCTGTCTGTATAAATTGTTTTTATTTAGCTTACCTACCTTTTTATGCCAGAATAATTAAATCCTCATTAAAGTATCACTTACAGCATGTCTGAATACTTCCAGCTCCTCATTTCTTTTCTTCTGCAAGCTTTACAAAAAAGACGTACTAGTGTACAGAAAAGAAAACATATTATACATTTCACTCCGCTTATAATTGACTTTAGAAATAATATAATTGAAAGGATTTACCTGCAATGCCTCTTTATACAAAGTTCTAGTTTTCTGTTTTCCACCGATATTACGAAGGGCATTTTCAGACAATTGTCTCTTTAGAATTCGATTGCCATGATCTACATAAAGTCGAAAAATTAAGTCCCGGATCATAACATTCCACATGCAATACAGATATCTACCTTTTTATGCTCAACCAAAATGTATCCCTATTCTTAACAATATTCACTAACTAACACCAATTAAAAAAATGTGGATGACAGAAGCTTGGGAGGTAATAAGAGTTAGTGTTTTACTGGTAATCAAAAGCAGTTTGACCCCTAAGAAAGCTACCATTTTGGTAGTAATTCATGTGGGGCTTCATCACTAATACATCTCTTAAGCCAAACTTACTTTTTATATTTTTAAATCAGGTTCTTTTACTTTTATTCACATTTTATATTGCTATTGTCATCTTTGTATCAATAACAGAGTGCTACTACTTTAGGCTATGTTCACACAACGTGAGAGACCGCCGGGTCACAGAATGGTCGGCCTCTGCACGGATCATCCCAGCTGGTACTTAGGATGACTATTCGAACGAGTATTCAATCCCATTATAGTCTATGGGAAAAAAAATTTGCGGGACTTGGAAATCAAAATTCGACCACTTGGAGGTCACCAAGTCCATGATAAAACCTCCCTAAACGATGCAAACACCTCCAGAATGATACTGGGACATTAGGGGGAGCATGCCTGGGTGCACCTAACACCCCAAAATCGCAGTATAATGCCACTCTCTGCAGTTGCGAAGGAAAAATATTTGTGAACGTTTTACGAACATTTCGGGCAATGTTCACACATTTCGTTCGTATTTCTTGTGCAGTGTTACATACATGATTCCAATGTGCATCCGCAGAGCGTCATGTTATTCGCGTGTATCACGCGTAATGCTATACGAACGTTACTGGAACAGTATGTATGAGGTGCCTTTTTCTGGGCTACTGGAACAATATGTATCATGTGCCTTTTACTGGGCTACTGAAACAGTATATATCAGATGCCCTTAGTGGTCTACTGGAACAATATGTATAACGTGCCCTTAGTGGTGTTAAACAGGGACACTATAAGTCACTTGTACACACAGGGTACTGGAATGAATACAGCTGCTGATGCTGATGCTGCTGTTATATCATCTATTTCTTAGCACTGAGGAGAGCTTTTGATTCAAAGATAACCTTTTCCGCTTGATCTTAGTCCTGAAAAGGACTTTTGGGTTCTGTAGTAAGCCTGCCTAACCAAAACACTACTAAAACCTATCTCTCCCTGCTGCAAGATCTTTCCCTGGCTAGGTTGAAAGCTCATCTGCGGTCAAGAGGCGGGAGCCAAGTATTTAAGATTCTAGGTCATGTGGTCCAGCTATCCAATGAGGGTAGATGCCGTTTTCGCGCTGCGTGCGTACTCCCAGGGTCCCAGGCCTCCCTGCATGGTCATTGGATTTAAAAAGCGCCAACTGCGATGGAAGGGCTTTCGAATGTTTCCCTCATATTTGCCTCACTACTCGATTGAATTTGAATCTTTCGAATACCGCAATATTCGATCGAATACCTACCCGTTCAAATCGTATTGGCTCATCTCTAATAATTACTAAAATGACCACAAATTGCTACAAATGTATCAACAGCCATGATTGTAATGACGAGCAACCAAAACAAAAAGGGGGAGATTTATAAAAGGGTGTAACTATATACCTGTTGTAAACTGCCCACAGCAACCAATCACAGCTCAGCTTTCAGCTCTGGTCAAATATATAAGGAGCTGTGATTGGTTGCTGTGGGCAGTTTACACCAGGTGTATATTTACACCCTTTCATAAATCTCCCACAAAGAGTATTGTAATTCATTTCAGGGGGACTGTTTAGAATCTTGGAAATACAGTGGAGGACTTTTATCAATATTGTGCCCGTGGAGTATACCACTGAAAAGGTGCAGAATTTCAGGTTCTCTGTGGCGTGCGCCAGCCTTTACACCTTCTCGTCTGATGGCCAGGCATGGGATCATGCCAGGGAGGAGACGTGGCCTCCTCCGCACCTAATTTATCTTTGTTTTTGCCTTGAAACTTAAACCATGCAAAAAACTACACCCACATTTTTGCACAATCCCTGTGACAGGTGCAGGTTTGTCTGCCTTTGCTCCTAAATCCAAGCCAGGGAAATCGGGGCAGTAATTTATTTAAGACTCATGTACAAGTAAGCCAGTCTTGAAAAATGTTGCCCAGGGTGTATTGTAATTATTTCAGAGGGCATGTTTGTATTATAATTAGTTTAATAGAGAACAGCACATACTATACTTCACTTTAGGGGACAAAATGTTGGAAACATTTGCTTTTAGAGGGCATAATGAATGGAGTTGCCTTTAGGAGTCACCTGTGAGGGTTTGGGACGTGAGAGAGAACGACCAACAACGATTTGAGAACCTGTTGAAAGATCGCAATGTACGATTCCTTGCTCGTCGCTTCATCGTTCGATGTGTTTAAGTGAGCTAATTATCGCTCAAATGTGATTGTTAACGTGAAAATTCGAACAATAATTGCTCTGTGTAAACAGACCATTAGTGACATCTTATGTATTACTTGTTAACTATGCCCTGTTTTCATTGACCCAAAACGTACTACTGACTATTGACCTACTTTTTCGCACATATCTTTCAGTAAGATGGGATGTTGCTTAAGGACTTATGATCTACCTGGTTTGGATACTGAATTTAAAAAAGTTCTAGATTGAATCCTATTCCTATATCCTATTAACTTTAGATTCCAAAGAAAACAGCAATTTTATAACTCTGCAAATGGCCATCAGCAAAGACAAAGCCATCATTTGTTTTAGCGCCCTATCACCTATCTGCCTATGTCTGCAGCTCTGTGCCTGGTACTGACCTGGCAGATTCCATTTAGGCATGCTACAGTTGCATGTACTGAAAGAGCAGATTGTGGAGAATGTCATACTATTGTTGAAGATTCTCAAACATTTCAAATTGTACATCTCGGAACAGTTTCATTGTGCTGTAAGTCTATTTATGCTATTACATTTTGAAACAGAATGAGTCATTATGAAGCCGGCAACAGAACTTTGGCATCATTTAAAAAAAAAATAATTCTACCTACAACAATGAAGGGAATCTACAGATGATGTTTTCTGATTTGTATTATATTATGTATTAAAGTAATTCTGACATTTTTACACTAACTTATATCTCCAAATATGTAATAGAAGAGACTAAGTAAACCCAACAATAACAGTACATTAATGGTTTCTGATAAGTTTTCAGAAGCGATCATCTTACCACATTTTAGGGGACTATGACAGTAATATTTTAGAAAACTGGAACAACTCTGCTGGAGGCAAAACCTGAAGTAGGAGCTAAGTAATTAAAGACAGAAAACGTACCTAATAAAATATTACAAGACAGTAAGGCAGAAAAGGTTACACACTGTGTATAAATTTTAGTTATAGGTTTCCAGGAAGGTATACAGGCTTCTTTTTACCAACTATGCAGCTCAATCTTTTAGTAATTCAAAGATTCAAGATTGTCTAAAACAACTACCCATATCATGAAATATGTCACTTGTGCAGCCCACCGCCGTCTTTGATGGATTTGCGGTGACCCAGAGTTAGCCAGGTGGTGAAAGCTAAGGCTGGTTGCGGTACCGCTGTAGCACTTGTCACAGGGCCTGAGCTTTACTTGAAATACTTTCTTAAAGTAATAGTACAGTCTTTTGCACAAAGTGGTTTACACTTGTAGATGATTGACAGTGTTATAAGAATTCTGGTGATGATTGTAGTTAACTGACTTGAATAGAACAGTCTTTTAGTAAGTTAGACGTTTCTTGAATATACAGAGGACTAGGGGGCTACCAAGGGGACCTGTCTGGGAAGTACACAACTCTGTCGGGGGACTGTGGAGACTTTACTGAGAAGAAAATAACTGTACTCACAGCTTTTCAATGTTCTCTGAAAGGAAAAGATCAAGGAGTGCCAGATCCAGAAATACAGGCCCCGAGCTTGCATACTAGGTGGAGCTAATCCCTTGAGGTTACACAAGGTGATTGAGTAAAGGTCAGTGGGGTGAGTTGGTTACTTCTTGCTTTTCCAACCACCAGTAACAAACCTTTGAAGTTTAGGATTTCCTGAGAATACCAAACCAGTCCATCCAGACATGGACAGGAGAGTTCCCCCGCGCTGGTAGTTTGCTCTGTAATGGCCTAGTTCGGTATATATTGTCAGGCGTCTGGAGGTATATTGTTGCCATTGGCAACCCTGGACTGTCTGTATTGGGGCCTATATGTTTGTGTCTTTTCCTGGCCTCTCTTGTGCTACTAATGTATTAAATGAGCATTGTTTCTGTCATGTGTTTGTTTAATGCTGTAATGTATTGACCTCTAGTGGTACAAGTGTTATTACAGTTTCTATAGCAACTCACTAGGAGAATATTGATTGGTCAATTCATATGTTTGTAAACAAGTGTTGAGCTTGATCAGTGCTCCTCCCCTGCAACCTATCAGACTGTAGTGATTGGCCAGGGGAAAGCTGGCTCCGCCCACATTCTACCCAGAGGGCTGTGCGGGTCTTGACAGTTGATAGTTGGTAGTCTGGCTTGACCAGAGTCACATCAAACCTCCCTGCATCACCTCAGTAATCCCATCAGGCTTGAGATTCAGGCAGCTATAAGGATTAGTACGTGTCCTCAAAGTCTCAGTAGGACATTCTCTGTATTTATTAGTGCCTGCTATCCGATTGGTGAAGTGTCAGAGGGTCAACCATTCACCGTCCATATCTTCCTGGCTCTCAAGTCAGTGTGTTCATGCGTCTTCCTCCTGCTGGCTAGTGAGCGTTGACAGCATCATTTCTTTCAAGTCAATAACTTCAGGTATCTATTCACACGTACCTTATAAAGGCTGGAAACAGCAAAGTCCCTGGAACAGGTCTCTCCACACTATTCCTGTAATCCTATCTATCCACCAAGTCCAAGTTATAGTAACCAAGGTAACCCCCCTGAAGCTAAGGACTCTGATCAAGCCAACATATATTCATCATCAGATGCCTCTGTATTGGATTGTACAGCTCAGATAAAGGCATTGGAGAACAAAACATATGAGACGCACGCAGGAACAGGATATAGATTACCACTCTTTTTCACTACTAGTCTACTGCTCCCTACCAAGAAGTACACGTAAGTGGATTAAATACAGGGAACTGGGACTAGTCTTCCATTGGTGGAGGACACACTGAGGAAATAGGACGTCCCATTGGTTGGAACACTCTAGAACTCAAAGTGATGTATTAGGGCAAAGTGTAAATGCCTGCAATCACTGCTTGTGGCAACAAAGTGACACAGTACCTTAATCCCCATTCACTTTAATGAACCAGAAAGCGCAGAAAACAACCATGTGACCTCGGCACAGGATACTCTAATGATGCTCTCCAACTCCAAGAGGTGCGAACAAATGTTTAAAACAGACTTGAGTAAGGTGACAAAGCATTATCGAAATGCATGGTCTTGTGCATGGTCTTGTTGCCTAAAGAAGCTTATTTGCTTGCAGCTCTTGGAGTTGGTGAGCATTATTAAAATATCCTACGCTGAGGTCCCACTGGTATTTTCTGCACTTTCTGGCTCATTCTTCTGAGGAGCTGACAGTCACATCAAAATAGTGGTAAGTCCTTCTGACCTGAACCTGGCAGCAGTTCTGGGAATATCACCTCAAACCATCTGTAGAGTTGTGTCATAGAGCACAATTAGACCAGGTCAGTGCATGTCCAGACCATATGTTTTTTAGTGACCGATTTTTTTTTAACCAATTTCTGCTGATGATACTACACTAGAGGTACCCCTTTGTTTTGATGTTTTGTCTCCATTTACTGCAATGTGCTGGCAATACAATACAATATAATCAGTGGCGGCATCTTGTGGTCAAAAGTGAGTACAGCTTTTTGGAAAAGTTTACATGGAAAATGTAGGTAAAACAATACCTCAGTACCTACTGACAGTACCAGACACTCAGCAGTGGTGCATATGTTCCTGGACACTGCAGATTGGAACAAGTAAATTGTCAGCTTAACTATATTTACAAAAATATTTAAAAACGTGTACGTACAGAGTCTGCACATCAATGCATAGATGACATATGGTTAGATTGTAAAAGGCCACTTGGTCATTGTACACTGCAGTACGTTACATCGGCCACTGTATGTCCAAAGGTTCTATCCCCAAAAAGCACAGAAATAAAGATGTTAATGAAACAAACCACAAATGTACAAAGAACAATAGGAAAACCTCCATATGACATCAAAGGCATACAGATATAGTAGATACCTCATGCATCTCTATGGCAGCCTACATAAAGCTGTAATAGGACTGTCTGCATGAGCCCTAAACCAGTATTATTAATTAAAGCAGGTGTCTCATCATTTAAAATGTACAGGCACTTCAAAGACACATTTGTCAGACAAGTTTACAAATGAATGTCTTACAGAAACAGAACAACATTTTAAGGAAGTTACAAACAAATGTATGTCTTACAGAAACACAGTGTTTCTGTTAGACATTCATTTGTATACTTGTCTGATGAATCCAGAAAGCTCACAATTCTAACCATTTTTTGTTGGTCAATAAAGGTAAAACCTCTAAAATACTTTGATCAAAAGTATTTACCACCACGTGGTTTTTTTCCTGCTGACACGATACCATACTATTTTTTTCTGTTTATCTTAGGAAACAGTGTACTTGATGTCCTTCGCCAACACACTGCAAGACAGGGGTAACTGATTATGGTAAAAGTGTATATGGAACTAGGGAAGATCTAGCGTACCAGTCTGGACCGTGACACAATCCATGAACCAATACTATAACACCTAGTTAGAACGCACTATAAGGCTATGTTCACACAATATTATTATTTATTTTTTATTTTTTTAAATGACGTCCGTTAGTTTGTGTCTTAAATAACGGATGTCATTTAGCTGTCTGGCCTTCTCTTAGTGGCATTGATGGCTGTTGGTACATTACTCTAGTTTGGGTTACTAATTGGCCTTTGGGTACGGCTTAATTGAAAAGTCCATTAAATTTAATAGTAAAAACAGAGAAAGAACGGTGACAAATGAAAAACTGTGAGTGAACAACTAATAAAAACGTCCGCTGTTTGCAAAAGACGTCCAAAAATAATTTTCATGATCATTATTTTGCTGTCTGTGGCAATAACGTCCGTTATTCAATACATTGTGTACATTGGACGTCCGTCTTTCTATTGACTTCAATGCATTGCATATGCACACAGCAATAAAAGATGTTATTTTAAATTGCAAAAGCAGACACATTTTCTCTACTTTTGATGTTGTGTGAACATAGCCTAACACCTTCTGAAGATTCTCCAGAAGCTAGCACAGTCTATTAAAAGGAATCTGTCAGCTCCCGCACCCTACCTAAGATACTGACAGTGTGCTGTAGCTGACAGTCCTCTAGTGAGCATGGTGCCTTTTGGTAATTTTCTGTGCAGCGGATTATGCACAATGTCACGTCTCCTACTGTAGTGAAGTGTCAAATAATAATAATAATAATAATAATAATAATAATAATAAATAATAATATTTATTTATAAGATTTATTTAATCACAGAGGAGTTGTTTGTGCCACACTCTGGCCGCCTCACCACTCCTTCCTCCTCCCTCTTCTTCATGAATAATCAATGCTGCCCGGCCTCCTGCTCGCTCAGCTGTCAGCCAGTGTCTCTGATAGCAGATCAGTCCTCTGTAGGCAGTTTATGTCTGAAAGAATCACTCAGATATAGTTGATTCTCTAACACCAAATGTGTAGTGGCTGCGGTCCAGGGGTAACTCACCTCTCTAGAGACCTGCCAGCAGTTTGGTCTCTGGTTCAAATCCCCTGATTGACATGAAATAGAGGTCTTTATTTATTTAGTTTTTTTCCTCATTATTGTATCATTGTTAGGGCTATGTTCACACACATGATCTTTGCTCAGTATTTTTGTCAGTATTTTGCAACTAAAACCAGGAGTGGATTGAAAACAAAGAAAGGCTATGTTCAAACACTGTTGAAATTGAGTGGATGGCAGCCACTTAACGGCAAATAATTACTGTTATTTTAAAGCAATAGACGATATTTGCCATTAAATGATGGCCATCCTCTCAATTTCAACAGTGTGCCCATAGCCTTTCTATGTTTTCAATCCACTCCTGGTTTTGGTTGCAAAATACTGACAACATACTGAGCAAAAATATTGTGTGTGAACATAGACTTAAAAATGATACAATAATGGGGGGGGGGGGGGGGGGGGAGAAAGACCTTTATTTTATTTCCATCAGGGGATTTGAACCAGAGAAAAACTGCTGTCAGTTCTCTAGACAGGTGAGTTACCACAGCTCCAACACATTTGGGGTCAGAGATTCAACTATATTTGAGTGAGTCTGAGTGATCTGCCTACAGAGGACTGATCTGCAATCAGAGACACTGGCTGACACCTGAGCGAGCAGGAGGCAGCATTGATTATTCATGAAGAAGAGGGAGGAGGAAGGAGTGGTGAGGTGTGCAACAACTCCTCTTTGGCACTTCATTACAGTAGACCTGAGATTGTACATAATCCACTGTGTATACACTCTGGCTGGGATTCCCTCAGCCTGCAGCACAACGTAAGTACCGCAAAAATCATGGCCGTTGTAACAACGGCCGTGATTACCACAGAACTTACGTTGTGTGAACATAGCCTTAGGAGAGTTGAATCTAATGAAAGTGATACAGTCACCCCCCTCTCCCCCCTTACTCTATGTGCGGTTCTCCACACCATCCACAAGCTTAGATGCTGCACATTTGATACAAAACCTGTCCGTATCTTCTTTCTATTCTGAAATAGCTTCCTTTTGCTTTAGAACCACTTTCTAAAATTGCCTAATATCATCAGTGGACAGTGTCACCTAAGCAGGGCTTCACGGCAGTTAGGTCCAGGGAGAGGGGGCCCAACTGTCATGAAGCCCTGATGATATTAAGTGATTTTTGAGCAGAAAGTAGACACAAACAAGTTTTATACAGGTATATATCAAATGACTAGCATCTAAGCTTTTGGATAGTGCAGAGAACCGCACACAGAGTGGGGGGATGGGGGGGGGACAGTATCACTTTAGGTTCTAGGTTTGTATGTATGTCTATATAGAGAGTAAATTGTGCCACATTTTGTCTTAGCCCTAGGTATACAAATGGCTAGCTACAGCTCCGAACAATAGCAATTACTATGCACTACCTAAATAAAAATTACATTTCTAGATTGTCTAGCAAATAATAGAACATAAATTTATGTGTGATATCTTAATAAAATATAAGTAGCCAGGGATGAAATCCAACAGCAATGTCCTTTATTCATATCTCCACACACGTTTTTCCATCCATCTCCCAGCAAGTAACACTGCCACTTCCTGGTTACTGTCCTATGCCACAAAGTAGATAAGCACAATTGCCACTACCTCCTCTACTCTGCTGCATCCATCACTGTTTAGCCCAGTATTAGTCCAAAGATGGTGAACCACCTCATATAGCAGTCCATAATCATAAAATTGCAAACAAAGAGAAAAAGCAGTGGCTCTCACTCTCTTGGACATACAAAAATGCAGTTTTGACAGGTTGCGATATCTGAAGATTCCGACCATAGTTCAGTTTATTGTTTACTGCTTGTTTTTCCATGGTTTAAAACAGACTATAAAATATGCATCCACTAATGGCAAGATGAATTAAATGTTCATTTGCAAACCCATTTTACGCACTCCACCATATCACTTCCTATTTATCCACAAACATGCTTCTCACATCTTAAAATTCTTAACAAATGACCCCTTCATTATCAATTAGAACAACAGAACATAATGAGTTATTTAATTTATGAAACATGGATTAGCTTGCTGATCTGAAATTAGCAGGATATCCACTTGTATTAATTAGGAAGTAATTAGCAAATGTATCATCTACAGTATTAAAAAAAAAAAAAAAAGAGGAAACTGCAGATTACCCAATTAGCTTATAATCAGCTGTGGATCTTCAGTACACATTGCAGTGTACTGAATTGCATGATAATTACCCTCTTATATTTTCACAATCAGTAAACATTCCACTCCGGCTAATGACAAACTATGCATCCTTTTCTATTCGTTTTTATATGTAAATCCATAGAAAGATTGAAGATGCTCTGTTGTATAGATTTACTGTCAACTTAAATATAAGTGGAAGATCTTTCTAATGATTTTCTTGCTGACCTTCTTGTACTATAATGATGATAATGATGTCTTGCATTTAATAATCGCCTTATCATTATATCTCATATTCCGTCTCCATCCCGAGAAGCTTATGGCATCTCACTATTTTATAAATATGTATGTTTGTATTTAGCAATATTCAATATGTAATTATCCTGGTTATCATTACAATGATTGATTACCTTGAGCTAGAGATGGGGGTTTCATCTTTCTTCCAAGTCTCTATTTACATGAATTTTTCTCAGCAGGCATTATACAATTGAATGAAACTATCATGTTTTTAAATTGAAAGTAACACACGAACACACATTCTGCAGATATTATCATCAGTGCTGACTGAGTGTATAATGAGAACTGAGAAAATGATGAAAATATATAACTTGATGACAGCTAAGGGCCATTGGTTTTTTCTGGCTGACTCGTTTTGCTTACTTGTTACAAAATCATAGACTTTATCCAACATAATGCTGTGTTTTGGTATATTCTTCTACCCCACTGGGTGTCTTGAACGTGTGCAGTTCTAAATTGTCATTTACTGTATATTGCTAAGGGTTCTACACACCATTTGCGGAAATTATTTTTGTATTACTAAAAATTGTCCTCATATTTCAAATAGCTCCATTATCTTTGGGGCTTGAAGGCAAGAACACTTGCATTTATCTTTCCCTCTATGATATCCATCCTGTTGTGTCTTATTAATATTTGCAATTGCCACTTTTACAATTTCACAAAACACCTGTGCAATACACTACTAACAGCATCTCACTAGGTTAGAAATTCACAGTGAAGGAGAGGGATTTGCATTTTACAGAATTAAAAGACAATATCATTTTTAATGATGGGTGTCAGGATGGTATCGCTGCAGAGCATTATGCGCCCCTCGGCTCGTGCTCTGCGGCCGAGAAGGCGCTGATTTTCTTGTATTCTGTTCTGCGTTTTGTTTTTGCAGTGTATGAACACTGGTTTATCTGATTACTTTGTTTGGAGACACACCCCCGACTTCACCTGCTAAATTCTGTCTGGCCATGTTATGGTTAATCTGTGTTTGGTTCCTGCCAGTGGATCTGTTTTGTTTTCAGCTGTCTGTGCTTGGAGATTAGGGGGATAGTCCAATTACGTTCTGGACCAGAACCCTGACCTCCTATATAACTAACCTCTGTCTGGGCACTCATGCTGGTTATTGACTTTGTCTCCGCCTGCTTGGCCCCCATGGCCTGCCCCACGTCCGGACATTCCACCACTGCACATCCCAATGTTGCACGTCCCACCGCCGCAAGTCCCATGCTTCTGCGCTCCTACCGGATGTTAATGAGTATGCTGAGGAGAGCCGGGGGAAGGCCAGAGGACAGCCGTGGGAAAAGGCCAGGAGGCGAGGCGGAGGGAGGGAAAGGGCAGGAGCAGAGCCGGCGGGGGAGGCCTGGAGGAGAGCAAGGGGGGTGGCTTGGAGGAGAGCCAGAGGGATGGCCAGGAGGAGAGCTGGGGGGGAGGCAGGGGGAAGAGTAGAGGGGGAGGTCGGGAGGAGAGCCAGGGGGGGAGGCCTGGAGGAGGGCCAGGAGGAGAGACGGGGGGGGGGGGGGGGATCCGGGGGAGGCCGGAGTAAAGGCCAGGGGGGGAACTGGGACCAGAGCCTGGGAGAGAAATAAGACTCCCCAGGAAAATAAGACATAGGGGGAGATTTATCAAACTGGTTAGCAACCAATCAGATTCCACCTTTAATGAGGAATGAGAAGTCTGTGAGGAATGAGAAGTGAAATCTGATTGGTTGCTAGGGGCAACTGAGACAATTCTACTTTACACCAGTTTGATAAATCACCCTATAGTGCATTTTTGGGGGCCAAAATTAATATAAAGCACTGTCTTATTTTCGGGGAAACATGGTACTCAATAAGTATAGATAGCTGCAGGTCTATTGAGTGTGATTTATGCTACTAGTCACATAGTACAGAACATACATGCATGTGTGATATTGCTTAGTTACATTGGACATCATTGAGCTTCTCAGAGAGGATGCCAATAGTGCAGAGTAATGTGCTATACCACTATCAGCAGTAGAAAAGAAAGCTTATAAGGTGCCAGTGATACCTCTCCTCTTGTAGCAGTCACATATATGTTTATGGACTGTGCTGAACTGGGACTATACTGTAAAATGGAGGGTCTGCGGGTGGGGGAGAGCAGTGAAAATAGAAATGCATCATGGGAAACTACTGTTAACTTGTGTGCCATCCACAACATGGCTCGTTCGAAGCCGATATGGGGGAAAACCAGAATTTTAAGCTCTGAAAAAAATCTGAGGATGTGGGGTTTCAATGCTTACTATATCCTTAAATAGATTCTTGAAGATGTGTAATTTAAAAAATGGGATCTCTTGGGCATTTGTGACATGGTACCCAGACACCAGTCTAGCAAAATCTACAGAAACTGTCACGACAGCCCTTGATTGGTTGGGAATGGGAAGCAAAGATAAAAATGTATGAGCTGGCATAGTTTGTATAGCCAGCATCCAGTAATGCTCCCCATGCACTAAACCAGGAATTTTCACATTTATAAAAGTGCTGTTACCTTAAGTATGGCAAAGTAGAAATGAATAAGATGGTGTTGTGATCATTGTCACCCGGGGTAGCCCATAATATTAAAAGGTTAAGGGCCACCATGGTCGTAAATTCAATGCAGGAGAAGCAAGTAAAATGGCTGCAAAAATGAATACTTCTTTAATAGAACCCATGTTGACGTATGACTTTATTGCCTGGTGTATGATTGTGAAAAACTAGCAGAGGAATGGAACGTCTTTATCATTGTACCATGATTTGGTGATTTGTCACTGGTTTGTTTCCTGGAGATTTCCAGTTGGAGCAGACGTTGCATTTATTCTATCAAGGAAGGATTTATGTTTTGCACATTTCATAGCTGAAATTTTTATAGAGTTTTCCAACTAGATCATCTGAACAATAATCTCTGCAATTAAGGAGATCCAACCAGGTATAATTATCCTATAATGAATACATGCTGTAATTTGCATTGTGCGGATATGTGAATTATGTAAATACCTGCTTTAATGCCTCAGATGTTCCCTAGTATGTGAAAAGTAAACTACACAATAAGTTTGCACTATTATAATGTGCTTTGAAATCTTTTGCACCATTACTCAGTGCCCCCTGTGTCTTACAGCTATTCATTATCGTACTTGCAAATTGCAGTCAGAGTAAAATGATATGTTATGCTTGGTAACAGACATCTTAGTGCAACTTTTCACTTTCTGGCCATCAAGGTTTAACTTTTTAATTGCTCAGATTCACAGTATGATCAGGCTGTCAAAATATTTTGCCTGATGATGAGAAGTTACAAATATGTGCCTTTCTACTGGGCAAATACAGTACTATATAAAATATGAAAGTTAAGCATTGTGTAGTTTCCAAATAAAGCATACTAGAGGTTAGTTTGGATATGTATAGGAGCAGGGGAAGGCTATGTTCCCATTAGGTAAAAATAAGGACATGATTAATGGTCACAATTGTTGTTTGCAACAAAGGGCATTATTTGCCCTTATTTTTACCTTGTGGGAACATAGCCATAGGCTGTTTTACAGAGAGCAAAACAGTTCTCAGGTCCACAGTAGAGAAGGTGCCAAACTACCTGGATAAAAACCTTGATAAGAAGGATAAGACTATTTTCACACTAAGCAAGATAAAAGCAAAATAGGGCTGTAATTTTAGGTAAAAATAACACATAATAATGCATGAACAGGTGGGAAAAAATAGGCATTTTCACAAAAGCAGGTTCTAAGTATTTTGTAAAGTTTATTATTTGGATGGTTGTAATCATTTATGGACACTATATGGCATAATATATGGCACATCTATACTGTCTATGGACCTCCATGAGCTTATTACTTCATTGATAATACAGGCGTTTTTACGAGGGATAAGCAAACCGAACCGTAACGAATGTTGTTCAAGCTTATCGAATTTATTAAGGGAAAATCAGTTCATATCTTTACAATAAGGTTCAAAAAATAGAAGAACCCCATTTAGCCGCAACAACAAAAAGTAAAAAAAAAAGTCCAAAAAAAAAAGTCCCATCAGCTGTCCCATCGGCTGTCCCATCATTGCACAGTTGTGTAGAAAAATGTTGGCGACTCATTGGGATTCTTGGTGTCCAAGACAGTGCGCCCCAGTGCTGATGTCTGGTCCTTTAATTATGGGCAAGGGCAGTACATGTCTGTTAGTGCACATTGGGTCAACATTCCCCCAGAAGACCACGAGAAAGTTAGCCCATTCTTGCCACTGTCACCTCCCCGGTGCTTTAGGGGGCCAGTTCTGCAAAAGTTCTGCCTCCACCAGCTTGCAACCATCCACCGCTTTGACTGCAGTCCAACCTGCCCGGTGTATTACCAAAAATGTCAGGCCCGGCGCTCTCAGGCTGTCCTCCATTTTGTGAACCTGGGTGAATGGAGCCACAGTGGGCAGGAGCTCATCCAGACCATCAAGGAGGAGATATATGAAAGGCTGACCCAAGGTCAACTAACGGTGGGAAGTGTTGTAGCCCACAAAGGGAGGAACCTTCTCTCTGCAGTGCAGCAGGCAGGGCTGCGTCATACACCTTGTATGGCACATGTGATAAACCTCACAATGCACAGGTTTCTTCGAACATGTCCTGCCAATTGTTGATTCCTTTTGAGGTTGCGACTCTGTGAGCAGGCATCAACGACATCATCCCACTCGTCCGTGTTCTTGAAAGTGCGGTGAACAACATCATCAGCGAGGATTTCCAGGTCACCACTCCAAGGCTGAACCTCCTCCTACTCCATGAATAGTCTGTTCTTAATCATACTGGCCTGGGTGCAATCAGGTACTGCCTCCTCCTCCTTAAATAGTCTTTTCTCAATCATACTGGGCTGGGTGCAATCAAGTGCTACTGCCTCCTCCTCCATCAAGTGTCTGTTCTCCACCACACTGGGTCCAATACAGTTCTATTACTGCTGCTGGTTCCACTGTCAAATGTCTGTTTTTCACCCTACTGGGTCCAAGGAACTTTGTGTCCTACGTCCCGTGTAATCACTTACACCTTGGCTAATTTTTTTTCACTATTTTTTTTTTTTTTTTTTCACTTTAATTTTTTCCACTTTTTTCATTGTAATAGCAACTGCAACTAAATGAAACTATACCCTATCAGACTCCCACTATTGTAGCTGCAATTATTCAGCCGTTATTGCAAGGTTCGTTTTAGGTTCGGTTCGTACGAATCCAAACTTCACAAAAGTTTGCCTGGTCGAACCGAACCAAACTTTTCAAAAGTTCGCTCATCCCTAGTTTTTACCCTAAAAAGTATGGCTGTATTTTTGTATTATCTTACTGTGTGAGAACATAGTCTAAAGTTAGTACAGTTATACTTGTGCTAATAAAAAGTATAGATTTACTTATTGCCAAGTTCAGTGAGGCTCCAAAGCTTGTAATGTAAGTGCCTAGAAAATTACCTGTACTCAATTGCATGAGCCCAAACTTTTAAGACGTTTGTTCATCTCTAATAACATATGCAAGCTGTACAAAAAAATCTAACTACTTGAGGACTAAGTAAAGATAGTAAACTAATTTGTACAGGTGGCATATAGAAATAGGGAAATCTTTAGGCATGTGTTAGATAAGAAACAAGCATGATCGGTAAAACCAAAATGCTGTAAACAGGTGCCATCTTTTCTAGATGGTTGTTGCCCTTGGTGGGTTGGTGGATAAAGTGACCATGCAGTCAGTAAACCAGACTATCTATCACAGGTCTACAGTTGTGTTGAGTGAGCATGCTCAGTTGAACGAGCTCATAGTGTTCTTCAAGTATCGGGGTGCTGTTTATGCTCTTTAAATATTTGCGCTACTGTACTGACATGTGTCAATTCTGTGGCACAAATATTTAAGCAGTTTTAGAGCTCTCAGCATCATCATTCATCATGATGCTGGGAGCTCCAAAACTGTTTAAATACTAACTAAAGTTTTTGGATATTTCATTTACATATCCCTTTTTAAGGGATGAAATATACAAAGATTTGAATGGAAAAATGGAACAGGTTATGGAATTAGGTAAGTTCTAATGTGTCTTGCAGTAACCTATTGAATTCTCTCTTTACAAGTTTTGTATATTTCATTCCTTAAAGGGATGTAAAAATGAAATTTAGAAAAATTCAACCCAAAAAATGCAATACTTTACTGTAAGATACATTGAAACTCCGGCATATGCCATCAATTGCAGTAGCATATTGCATTTTTTTATTTAAATTTTTGTATATTTCGTTTACACATCCCTTCAAGAGATGACATATACAAAAATTAAAACAAAAAATGCAGTATGTGAACCAGGCACTTTCCGCTCTGCCGAGCAGGGGGCACCTTGTTAAATGCTAAAATCTCCTATTTTAGTGGGGTTCATTTCTCAAGTCGAGCACTCGAGCATTGAAAAAAGCTTGACTTAAGTAACAAGTACTCGAGAATTTTAGTGCTTACTCAACACTAGTATAGAGACGATATGAAACTGAGGAGGTGTTGGCCTAAGGATGGTCTAGTAGAAGTAATAGGATCAGTACTATTGTATTGGAGACTGACTGCAGCATCAATGGTATCCTTGACTCCATTTTTTTAAGGTGGTAGCAGTAGAAGTTGATAGTAATATTGAAAAAAAATCTAGTGTGAATGAAAAGATAACATGGAGAGATTCTTGTGAAGCTTAGCAAGCTGAGTATGTATGCCTGGAGAGAGAATAGTTCCACTTTAATTAAACCTGTCATCACTTTCATGCTGCCTGAACCACAAATCATTGGGTGGTTCTTGGTGGATTCTGCCTGGTCTGCCAGCATTGATGGATAGATCTTTCCCTATACAAAAACAGAAAGGGGTCTATGAATAAAGACTGGGTGGCAGGGAGAAGTTGCTAGGGTCTGCCCAAATTACTCGTGGTTTGGGCAACATAAAAGTTGACAGATTATTTTCAAATGACCTAGAAGGGCAGGCTTCACCCACATACCTTTGCAAACATTTGTTTCTCAGGTATTGGGTTTTGTCTTTATCTTCATAAAATATTTGTCACATGGCATGATACTGCAGGGTTATTTAAAGGGATTTTATGTACTACTTTATAAAATTTCGTTCACATCTTCACTTATAAGTCAATGGCAGGGTAACAAATATCTACAAGGATGTAGTTCTGAAGAGTTTATATGTGATGCCCAGTTGTGTCAGTATTCATGGTTTAAAAGGAACCAATCAGCACGATTGTACCTAAAAAGTATTTGTTGCATCAGTGCAATCATGCAAATATCCAAGCATTTACTGTGTGCCAATCATAGGGGAACATCGATTGTCTATTTGATTTGTAGGTGTATATAAATATTACCGTGAGATGGATATATTGACAAACCATGAAATGCAGCTATTATTTTAATATCATGGTAATTAGTTTTAATGTATGCAAATGTACTTGCCATCGTTTTATTTGTAGATATGCCAAGATATTAAATTAAGATCTACAGAAAATGAAATACAACCTTCATTTGGAAATGAAACACGCCAAATAACCTACTTGTGTTAATTGCTGGAGAGCCTCAGAGGAGCAAGCCCTCGGCTTCTAGAAGCAAATAATTGCAATGCATCACCTGCTTATTAATTTCAGGGAAGAACAATCAATTCATATCTTATGGTGAGGATCAATTAACAGTGTTATAGTTGACTGGTATAAATTAAAAAAAGCTCTAATTAAAATGCTGAATAACTAATGGGGAAGATTTGCCTTTTGACACACTTTATTATCTCTAAGCTAAACATACTGTACATTAACTTAACTGTAGAATGTATCTTCTACATAAATGTATAAAATATATACAAGTTAATTCTACAATAGAAGCTTGTATTGATGCTGGCTGGTTATTACACTGCAGAAGCTCCCGCTGCTCAGATACCTTCAGGACTTACAGTAGGACAGCACAAGATGATAAGCAATTAGTTGCTACAAAATTCACACAAGCACATATCAACATACGAAGTAACAGAAAAGAGTTGAACCTCACTTTTAGACTATTAAAACTAAAGATGATGGTTTGAATGATAATCCATAAATAGAATGAAAGACTCAAGAGAACACTGCAAGGACCTAAGTAACTTTCCCTAAGTAAATTTTCCCTAATCTAAACTAACAAGAAAGCTAAGATAGCTTTCTATGGAATACCCCAACAGTAGCCCTAGACTAAAATGTGCAAAAGTAAAAACCAGAAGGCATGAAGACCCAAGTCCAAATACTGAAAGTTGGCAGAGAATCATACCTAACAAGGCTCTATGACTTCCAAATATCAAAATAAAGATAACAAAGAAAATGGACAAGGAATTCAAGACAAGAACACAAAAAAACAGGGAACAAAACATGTACAGGCCTAGGCTTAAACTAACACTATAATCTGTACATTGTCTAGGTCCTTAATCATTTAGAGAGAATCTGTCACCCCCTGACTGCTTACCAAGCTAGTGGCACTGTTGGATGGATGCCAATGAAAGCATTCAGAACATAACTTTGCTGCCCAAGTCTGTCTTTTTATCTTAATTAAAAAAAAAAAAATGATATATACGTTCCTGCTGCAGGTGCTCAGTGCAGCAGGAACGTATATATACGTTCCTGAAAATGAAGGAGTTTTAATCTGTTCGGCATCACTACAAAGTGATCGGTGCCAAAACCTTAAATGTCCCCGGAGCTGAGCATAATGACCCTTTAAATGCTGTGATGCATTGCGATTGCAATGTTGAAGGGGGTCTGTCACAGGATAAGCACCTGTAACTCACTGATCGGGATCCCCGCAGCTATGCTACGGGGGTCTCAATAATTTGACTGACAGGCGAGGGTAAGCCACTTACCTCCATCCTGTTGGATTGGCAATCTAAGTATAGAGTCTGCTCCCAGGCAGACACTATGTACTGATCGGCAATAGTACTGATCTATGCTTTGCTGTGGCATAGCATTCATCAGTATATGCAATCTAGTGATTGCATATTTAACTGTAAAAAAGAAAAAGTTTTAAAAAGAAAGTGTAAAAGAAAAAAGTTTAAAAAAATATTTTCATAAAACCCTGATGAAACAAGCCCAAATGAAAGTTTAAATGACCTGCTTTACCATTCCAAAAATAATATTTAAAAAACAAATAGACATATTACATATCGTAGCGGACGGAATTTTTCGATCTATTCAAATATAACAATATTGCTCCTGCAGGGTGAACAGTGTAAATGAAAAGAGAAAAAGTAAACACCAGGATTGTTATTATTATTTTTTTTAATTATGTATCAGAAAGAAAGTATTAAAAAGCGATCAAAATTTTTATTTTACACCAAAATGATACCAATAAAAACTAGAGATCGTGGTGCAAAAAATTACACCCTTAACAGCCCTGCCAGTCAAAGCCAAAGATGCCATGAGGTGCGTGGTAACATGTCTTGCATTCTATCTGCTAATATGGTAATACTCAGTATTGTGATGTCCATAATGCCATAGTATAACAGTGACAGCAAGAAAGTCACAATAAAATGGCAACTATGGTGTCTATATACAGTAAATTTGACAGGCACACTGGCTTCATTAGCGGGACTGCCAAAGTGTTCCTATAAGAGAGATACCCAAAATAAATTCTGATGAGTTCATTCTCAAGTGCCAGCTATGATGTTCCCATAATGTTAGTCTTACATGGGGGGCAATGGGAGTAATCAATTCCATGGTCGGGCAAGGACTTTTGGTTGTAGTACAGACGCTAAAATTTAGCTATATTATGCCTGTGTGAAATCGTCCTCACAGTGAAAGCTAGATACCCCCCCCCCCACACACACACACACACATACTATACAATTCCTGACTAGGCACCTCTCACAAGGCACCCCCTTCTCTAATGCCCAAAACAGATGAACGCATCCTCACTCTTGACTGTTGTCAGGCTTTGTGTACTAGAAATAATAATAAGGTGGACACCAAAATTTTAGAGTATAATAGAATATCTATTTATTTCCTTATTTATTACTATTTTTCTCCACAATAATTAAATCCTCAGGACTTCTGTTTCTGAGGGTTTTTTTTCTTTCCATTTATATAATATACCTTCGTAGGAGTTGAATCTTTAATGTAAGGATCTAATATTGGAAAGCTTCAATAAAGCTTTACATGCTAATAAATAAATTACATTTTATGCATTACCAAAAGTATTGCTGTCATGAAGTGAGCGCTTGCAACATTTCTCTGAAATAATAACTCCAATATCACACTTAAAAATCTCAATAATTAAAGTGTTACTTAGCTCAATCAAATACATCTAAAATAAGCCCCGAAACAAAGCGGGAGATTTTTGCAGAATCAATAGCAATCCAGTTAAAACAACAAGCCTGAGCAGCCCCTTAAAGGGAACCAATCAGCAAGATTGTGCTGATATGGTCCCCTGCAGCACAGTGTAGATCTACTGTACCAGCCGCGTCCTCAGCAGTGACTTTATAAGGGTATGTTCACACGTACCGGATCCGCAGTGAATTTTCTGCTGCAGATCCGCAGCAGATTTCATCTAAATAACTGAACACAGCATCAACTCTGCACCGTCAAATCTGCTGCGGATCTTCTGCAGATCCTGTACGTGTGAACGCACCCTAAAGTGGAAAAAATGTTTTATTATGCCACTCAAGGATGGGATAGGGGCTGCAACTAGTCATGTGTGCTCTTCATATGAATGTTTGCAAATGGCCTCTATTTAAATCAGAATCTGAATGTATGAGAAACTGAGTGACCCCCACCTACATGTTACTTTTAATTACAGGCTAAGAAATGATGTACAATATAATGGTTTATTACTTAAAAGGGTGGAGTACATACATTCTAATTACATAGTTAAGACTTCATTATTACTAATATCTAAAATTATGATTGTAACACTCCTGTCAGGATCGCATAGCAGAGAGTTGTTGAGCTGCAATGTGTATACACGTTTGTGGTTATGAAAAAGGGGACATTTATTATGGTGTGGAGTGGCCATTTTCTGCCGTAGATTTAAATAAATTAATCACATCTCCCCTTATATGTCTCTTATCAAGACAAAACAAATGTAATTATTTTAATATTTCCATAACTAAGATGCTCCATTTCCCTTATTAGTTTAGTTGCTTGCCTTTGTACCTTTTCTCTCTAGGTCATGCTTCCTATGAATCGTTTTTGTGACAGTCAAAATAGTGGTTTTTGCGACAGTTAAAATAAACCTAAAAACTGTCAAAATAAACATCATATAACTACATTGATGGAAAAATAAAAGAATTATAACACTTGGAATGCAGCAACACAAAATGACATTGTGGTGTTCAGTCAACTCAACCATCTCAGACATACCAGGAATTTGATTTGTTCTTAGCGTAAGCTGGCCCATTTACTAGTAGATCTTGACCAGTTTCCTCTACACCACAGATCAGAGACACCATTTCTTTTGCTATCTAGTAAATTATTAATCTTGAGACCCTTGAAGCTACCCTCCGTCCCTCACATCGATAAGGTGCTTGCTCACATAAACTTTTCATATTCTGTGGAGAGACTATTGATCTAACTCTATATGTAAACTCTGTAAAGTCTTGAGAGTTATTCTAATTTAAGTGTGACTGTTAGGGAAAAGATTAGTCTACTCCATTGATGTTGGTTTTGGAATTTCCATGTTGCACTGTTCCACTATTTCCTAACTGATGAATTCTGTCTTTCATTTACTGTGCTTGGCTCTCTTATACAAGTTGTTAAACTTGATGGTTCATCCTTAGGATAGGATTTTAGTATTATTAATGGGAGCTGCCTCTCAAGCACATGTAAAAAGTAATAGAAGATGGTGTTTTCCTTCTATACCAGCTGCTGTGTAGCATTGTTTAATTGAAGAATGAGAAACAAAAAATCTTAACCCAATGAACTCAAGTGGATGAATAAGAGGGGCAAAGTAGGGGACTCATTTAAAGGGAACTAGCAGTAAAGCATTATTGGTATCTTTCTTTGTTGCATCCTCTTTGAAAAAAGTTTCACAGCAAATGTCAATGTACTGTTCAATATCCAGTGTAATACAAAAGCTTAAGAGTGTTGTAAAACCTACAACCGTGAAAACATTAATAACCTGTTCTATAATATATGTTCATTAAAAAAAGAAAAATATGAACTAAGTTGACTTTTTATTTGTTTTTATATATATTGTGAACATTTCTAATGAATTAGCTTGAAGTGGCTAGAATAATATGATTTATAGCACCCTCCAACTCTCTTTCATAGCATTTTACTAGATGGATGGGAAGCTTGTTGTAATGAGTTTAGGAATGAGAAGACATCCATCAAGTTCTACTACACCATCTAAGGAAAGACAACACACTATCTCATATGTCACAGGCAGGGATCTAGGTCATGATGACATAAAATACATGATTAAAACCAAGTATTTGACAGATATGTGAGATACAAACATATCTTTACTGCTTTAAGAATTGCATTTAATATATACATTTTAGCTGGACATCGGTTCCTAAAAGCCTAGAGTAATTCTCAAAACGTCTTTGGTGTTGACTTTAGTACTAGTGTCCTAAATGTAACTTTTTTTTCCATGAGAGTGCAGAAGAAGATGCAAGATGTTTTGTAGAGCACAGTTCATCCTAATTTTCCTGGGACTATAAAAAATGTGTTTACACAAGTTACAGTGCCTCATTTTCTGGTACCAAAAGCCTTTACTAAAATTTGACTAGTTAGTTGTTTGTGTTTCCTGGCCACAACATCTATGTGACTTCAGTAGGTAGATACAGTGATTGGCACTATAGCGTAACTCATACAATCCTTTGTATATTATTATTCCAGAGTTTGTTACATAGTAATGCGGTGCTCACTTCAGGACAGATACATTTAAATATTTGTGTGTAGAAAAAAAGAAAATTTGAAGGGCACTCACCATAAAAAAATGTACTTTTATTTAAGTATAGTCAATAGTCTTCAATAAAAGTTAACTCACCAGTATGTTGGAAAAGTCGACTGTAATAAAAAAAAAAAAAAAACATTTTAATTACTGTGCAGTATTCTTACCTCTGTGTTAACATTGCAATATAATGGTAGATTAACAGATATGTAGTTCTACATAACTAAGCAGATTGATTGTGTATGTTGGTTAGAGTCCACTTAAGAGCTAGGTGACAACTCTTGTGGGAAAGTTAATGGTTCTTCCACTAATGGTCATCAGATTTAGAAACCCAAAATCTCTTAGGCTATGTTTACACAACATTAAAAATAGATAAAAGGCGGCCAATTTTCATATTTAAAATAACGTCCATTTTTGCCATGATTTATCTGACAGCAATGGCAACGCATTGAAGTCAATGGAAAGACGGACGTCCAATGCACACAATGGATTGAATAACGGATGTTTTTGCCACAACATCAAAATAATGAACATGATCATTATTTTCGGACATCTTTTGCAAACAGCAGACGTTTTTTATTAGTTGTTTACACACAGTTTTTCTTTTGTCACTGTTCTTTCTCTGTTTTTACTATTAGATTTAATGGACTTTTCAATTAAGCCACACCCAAAGGGCAATTGGTGTACCAACGCCAGTAATTGCACTAAGGGGAGGCCAGGCTGCTAAATGACATCCGTTATTTTAGACTCAAAATGACGGACGTCATTTCTAACGGAGCTGAAAAAAACATTGTGTGAAATCTCATAAAGTGTACCTTTCATTAGAAGAAACTTTTGATATGTCCCAGACACATCTTCAACAGTTAAAATATAGTTTACATATGGTCCTATAAGTGTTCGGTGTAAGACTGCATTAAAACAATGTTGAAATTCCTAGTTAAATGTTAAAATTATCTTTAACCCATAGCTGCACCAGGACGTTATTTAACGTCCTCGTGCCGCTATGGGAGTTCAGAGGGGGGTCGCGCGGCTATTAGCGGGCACGGTCCGATCGCCGTGCCCGCTAATTAAGTACTTAGAAGCAGCTGTCAAAGTTGACAGCTGCTTCTAAATACTTGCGGTTATACATCCCTGGTGGTCTAGTGGGGGGATCGCCCCCCTGCGGCGCGATTGCGGGGGGGGCGATCCCTGCATCCATACCGGGCCGGGGTCTGCTCCGTAATGGCGCTGATCCCGGCTCGGCATTCTATTGCTTTTGGCTGCAGCAGCCAAAAGTAATAGAACACCGATCTCATGGATTCATGCAGTATAACTATACTGCATGGATCTCTATGAGAGATCAGAGTGCATATACTAGAAGCCCCCCAGGGGGGCTTCTAGTATATGTCTAAAGTAAAAGAAAAAAGTATTTTTAATAACACAAAATCCCCTCCCCTAATAAAAGTCTGAATCACCCCCCTTTCCCCATTTTATAAATAAAAATAAATAAATTAATTAATAAACAAACATGTTTGCTATCGCCGCGTGCGTAATCGCCCGAACTATTAATTAATCTCATTCCTGATCTCACACGGTAAACGGCGTCAGCACAAAAAAATCCCAAAGTGCAAAATTGCGCATTTTTGGTCGCATCAAATCCAGAATAATTGTAATAAAAAGCGATCAAAAAGTCATATATGCGCAATCAAGGTAACGATAGAAAGATCACATCATGGCGCAAAAAATGACACCTCGCACAGCCCCATAGACCAAAGGATAAAAGCGCTATAAGCCCGGGAATGGAGCGATTTTAAGGAACGTATATTGGTTAACAACGGTTTGAATTTTATACAGGCCATCAGATACAATATAAGTTATACATGTTACATATCGTTTTAATCGTAACGACTTGAGGAACATGCATAACAAGTCAGTTTTACCCCAGGGCGAATGGCGTAAAAACACATTTCCCCCAAATAAAAGAAATGCGTTTTTTTTTTTCAATTTCACCACACATATAATTTTTTTCTGGTTTCCCGGCACATTTTAGGCAAAAATTACATCTGTCTTAGCAAAGTACAATTAGTTGCGCAAAAAATAAGGGCTCATTTGGGTCTCTAGGTGGAAAAATGCAGGCGCTATGGCCTTATATACACGAGGAGGGAAAAACGAAAACGCAAAAATGAAAACTGGCTGTGTCCCCTAAGGGTTAATAAAGATTGAAAAATCCACCTTTGGGAGCATAGCAGAGAAAGTTTGCCATCTTGTAATATAGACGGCCGCTAATAATGTTCATGATCATTATTAGTGGCCGTCTGTATTACGAGACGAACACCTTTCCTTGCTATGTTCCCAAAGTCAGAATATACAGGAACTAAACCTAAGTAAGGAGGAAAGAAAAAAAAGAAAATTGATACTCCAGTTTCTCTGTGAGCCAGAATGTGTATGAGTCTATTTCATTCTGTAAGAGAGAATATGAAGAAGCAGAGTAGATACTCTTGACTGATCATTGGTATGCTGTTCCAGTACCAAACCAGAAAGAGCCAACCCACTCAGCACAGTTATAGAGAAACTAAACATTCAAAAATATTCATGTGCCGTTATCAGGTCACCAGGCAGTCAGGTCCTTGAAGCTCAGTATATACTTGGCTAAACCATGAGTCATAAAGGGCTTCTAAAACTTTTCTTCAGGTGTCTCACTAGTCTTCCAATTTCAATATGTATGCAGCGATCAAGGTCCAATGCCAAAACAGGTACATGTGAGAGGACATTTCTATGATACAATTTGTAACAATTACATGTATATGCAAATAGGGTGTTATTTTTTTGTCTAAGCACATTTCCAATAAGAATACATAAAAAAACACTGAGGGAAAAAGAACAAGCAGAAAAATGGTAAAGAGAATAAAGAGTCATTTATCACTGAAATGGAAAGAAAAAATCTGTCTCTTCACTTTCCTGCCATTTGACCTATTTTCAAACTGGCATTTACATTGCAATTACCTTTTGGCACATCCTTAAATCAATATCCATAGCAACTATTTATTAGCAAATAGCTCTAGGTGCAAGTTTCTCTATAATTATTTTTTATGTTAATTTGTTAAACTGGGAACAGTAATAAAGACACATAAGCCTATCCAATAATTTTTGGGTTGAATGCACACACCCATTATCGCATTACATGTTTAATTAATGTTTTCCCACACGTAAACATGAAGCAATCTGCTATGCTGGTAAGAGGGAAATTATATCATCATTTATTTCACATACCTATGGTTTCACTGAGCAGTAAGTGCCTTAATTTGCCATAGCCATCAATCAAGGTATAGTTACCAAGTAAACTTAATCATCACAAATTACAGATTTCCAATGCCTGTGCCAAGTGGATATGGTTTACACTTGTTGATCAGAAAACACTTTTACTCAAAGAATGTATTAGAGTAGAATATCTACAATATAGTACATCTAATATGTATCAACAGTAGACAGCATGTGTGTCAGGATAGGGACAGGGAGACAAAAGGACAGGTGAGCCCTGAAGCTGGCACCCACCCCACTGGCCCTACCTGCCTGCCCCAGATGCCCTACGTGGCAAACGGACTACTGGACGGCAGTCCCTGATCTACTAAAGTGCAACACTAAACGAAACAAGACAGACAAAACACAACAAGAGCGAGGTGAGAATTCCGGGTCAGCAACAGTCTAGCGGCGAGGTACAAAAACGTGTCCAAGGGATAGTCAAAATACAAGCCAAAAGATCAGGTACACAGGAGTATCTAAGTCAGGGAAAACGTGAGGTCAAGAAACACTAGGAGTACTAGGCTCTATCGCAGGCAAGATACTGAGACAGGGGATTATACTTATGGTACCTGTAGTCCCAGCCCCCAAGGCGTGATTGGGGCTGAGGCTCCAGGTCCTGCCCAGATACTGACAGCTGACTAGTGAGTCAGCCTTCAGTCATTGATTAGTGAACTCACTACACCTATGCTGATCTGTCAGGGAGTGAATACTGGCCACTACTACAACATGAATAGCAGAGCAGAGCAAAACCTGACATGCAGTCTGACTGCTAAGGACGCCGAGCCAAACGCATAGCCCGAGTCCTAACAGAACCCCTCCCCTGAGGAGGGGCCTCTGGACCCTCACAAAGACCTCCAGGCTTGGTAGGGCATGACAAATAAAAAATTTTTACCAAGTCGGGAGCATGGAGATCCTTGGCAGTGACCCATGTACGCTCTTCTGGTCCATAACCCTTTCAATGCACTAGCTACTGTATGGTGTCACGGACCCTACGAGAATCTAGAATTTTCTCAATCTCATATTGTAATTCTCCTTGTAAAACCACAGGAGAAGGGGGAGGACTAGGTATAGCAGGCGGAATGTATTTTTTAAGCAATGATTTGTGGAACACCGGATGAATTCGAAGTGATCGGGGCAACTGCAGTTTGAAGGAAACAGGATTACCAATTTCAACAATGGAAAACGGACCAATGTATCGAGGAGCGAATTTTGCTGAAGGTACACGAAGACGTAGGTTTTTTGTGGGTAACCAAACTCTATCTCCAACCATGTAATTTGGACCGGGACGTCTTTTACGATTGGCATATTTTATTTGAGTTTGCTGTGCGTGTTCGAGAGTCTTGAGACTCTCGGCCCAAACTGTGCACAGTTTTTTAGCGACCTCTTTTACTGATGAAAACTGAGTCTCCTGATTAGGTACAGCGGAGAATTTGGGATGGAATCCGTAATTGCAATAGAAGGGGGACAATTGTGTTGAGGAGCTGCGGTGATTGTTCAAAGCGAATTCTGCCATAGGTAAAAATTCGGACCACTTTTCTTGACAATCAGAAACATAACACCTCAGGTATTGCTCCAGAGACTGGTTTAGCCTTTCGGTTTGGCCATTAGTCTCTGGGTGAAAAGCAGATGAGAAGGATAACGTGACACCCAATTTACTGCAGAAAGCCCTCCAGAACCTTGACACAAACTGTACACCCCTGTCAGACACAATGTTCATTGGTATACCATGAAGTCTTAATATATGGCGGATAAACAGGTGGGCAAGAGTTTTAGCATTGGGTAATTTTTTTAGAGCAGTTAGATGGCACATCTTGGAAAAACGATTGACTACAACCCAGACTACTGTTTTCCCTTTGGAGAGAGGAAGATCTGTAATAAAGTCCATGGATAAATGGGACCAAGGTCTGCTGGGAAGTGGTAGTGGCCGCAACAGCCCCTCAGGTAGGGACCGAGGAGTTTTTGCCCTAGCACAGATTTCACAAGACTTAACAAAATTTTGTACATCACACTGCCACGAAGGCCACCAACAGGAGCGAGTCAACAAATACCCGGTACCTTCAATACCAGGGTGTCCCGACAGTCTGAAAGTATGGATTTCTTTCAATACTTCCAACCTTAAATATATGGGTATAAACAACTTATCAGTAGGTGTACTTGCAGGCGCAAGATTCTGAGACTCTAAAATAGATGATTTCAATTCGGCAGAGAGACTGGCAACCACTACCCCTGGACTTAGGATACTCTCGGGTTCACCCTCAGGAACTTCTTTAACGCCAAAGCTCCTGGACAGAGCATCAGCCTTAACATTTTTATTTCCTGGGCGATAGGTAACTTTATAATTGAACCTTGCAAAGAACAAAGCCCAGCGTGCCTGGCGTGGATTCAGTCTCTTCGCCTTATCTAGGTACAGAAGATTTTTATGGTCTGTGAGAACAGTTATTTGATGTCGAGCTCCCTCCAGGAAGTGTCTCCACTCCTCGAATGCCCACTTAATGGCCAACAGCTCCCGGTTCCCTATGTCATAGTTGACCTCGGATGTGGAGAACTTCCTGGAGAAAAATGCCACTGCTCTTAAATTAGTGTACGGTTCCCTACCTTGGGACAGAACCGCTCCTACACCAGACTCAGAGGCATCCACCTCTACCACAAATGGCATTTCAAGATCAGGGTGTACTAGCACTGGGGCTGAGGAGAAACTTTTCTTTAAAATCTCAAAGGCTTGTTCGGTCTCTGGGGTCCAAGAGGAGGGATCAGCCCCTTTTTTAGTCAGTTCTGTAAGGGGTTTAACTATCAGGGAGAAATTTCGGATGAATTTTCTATAAAATTTGGCAAAACCCAGAAATCTCTGTATTTCCTTCAGGGTAGTGGGCCTTGCCCACTGCACAACAGCTAAGACCTTTTTTGGGTCCATTTGTATAGAATCAGGGGTCAAGATGTAACCTAAAAATCCCACCTCTTGGACACCAAATAAACACTTAGAAAACTTTGCGCACAGAGAAGTTTTGCGTAACCTATATAATACTTTCCGCACATGTGTCTGATGTGACCTGAAATCCGGAGAGAAGATCAGAATGTCATCAAGGTAAAAAACAACATAACGTCCAAACAAATCACGAAAAATATCATTAACAAATCGCTGGAAAACAGCAGGAGCATTACTTAGCCCAAATGGCATCACCAAGAATTCAAAATGGCCCTCGGGGGTGTTAAAAGCCGTTTTCCATTCGTCACCCTCCCTAATCCGGATCAAATTATAGGCACCCCAAAGGTCGATCTTAGAAAACCAAGGAACACCTACCACTTGGTTCAGGAGATCCGGGATCAAGGGAAGTGGGTGCTGGTCTTTTATGGTGATTTTATTCAATTCCCTGTAATCAATACAGGGGCGCAACCCTCCGTCCTTCTTTTCAACAAAGAAGAAGCCAGCACCCATAGGCGACACAGATGGGCGGATGTGACCCTTCCTCAAACTGTCCTGTATATACTGGCGCATCGACTCTCGTTCTGGGGGAGACAAGGTGAAAATCCGCCCTTTAGGAAACTTGGCCCCAGACACAAGATCGATGGCACAGTCATAAGGACAATGGGGAGGTAAGGCGTCAGCGACAATTTAATCAAAAACATCTCTAAAATCTGAGACATACTCTGGGAGAGAAACAGAATCACTAACTGAACACACCAATGGACTGACTTGGGTTAGGTGAGAAGCACAGGAACTGCCCCATTTGATCAGTTCCGTGGTTCTCCAATTGAAAACCGGGTCATGCAAACGTAACCAAGGCAAACCAAGGATAATATCTGTGGCCAGCTTATCCATAACAAAAAATGATATGTCTTCATGGTGAAGACACCCCACCCTCATAGTCACTTCTGAAGTTCGGAATTTAACTTTTCCACCACTTAAGGGAGCAGAATCGGCACCAGCAACCAAAAAAGGGACACATAGAGGGACTAACTCAAGTCCCATGGACAAGGCTACAGAAGTGCGCATAAAGCTCAGGACGGCACCTGAGTCGATCATAGCCTGACAAGGAAAAGACAAAGTATTGGAAAATAGTGATACAGGTAACAGGAACTTATCAATAATATTTGGAGGTACCTGTGTGCCTGAGTGACCCTCCTGACAATCACTCAGGCACTGGCGTTTCCCGGTTTCTGGCTTGGTCTTGTCGGGCAATCTCTGATGAAGTGTCCCGGTTTCCCACAGTAGAGGCACAAGGAGTTTGAAAGTCGGTGTTCTCTGCGGGTAGCTGCCGTGGTAGAGCCCAACATCATGGGTTCCTCAGCTGGTAAAGGCGGTGAGGAAACTACAGTGGGCTTAGGAGCAGTCATCATAGACCTAACCAACTGACTCTGGCGTGACATAACTGATGTCGCCCCCTGCTTTTCCCATTTCCTCTCCCTAAGACGTCTGTCAAAAACAGATAGGGCCATAAAATCAATCAGAGCAGACCAGAGCATCCTTCACTGCCTCTGACAAACCCTGCCGGAAAAGCGTCTTTCAGGGAGCATCTGCCCAACCAATCACAGCACTCCACTGTCTGAACTCGGAGCAATACTCCTCGGCTGTGCGACGACCCTGCTGTATAGATAGTAAATGTGACTCCGCTAGGGCGACCCGGTTAGGGTCATCATACACCTGTCCTAGGGATTCAAAAAACATCTCCACAGAGTTCCATTCAGGGGCTTCGGAGGGTAGGGACAAAGCCCAATCCTGAGGTGCCCCCTGTAAGAGAGAGACAACAACCGCTACCCTCTCTGCATCACCAGAGAAAGGATTAAACCTAAAATACAGGTTGCAGGATTCCCTAAATGACCGAAACCTGTCAGGATTACCGCTAAAACGGTCAGGCAACAACATTTTAGGTTTGTGGGAGACTAGCTGGACTGGTGGAGATACCGAGACAGGTGGTACTGATGACTGGGGGGCAGTCAGAGTTAGGGAGTCAACCCGGTTGGATAGCCGAGATACCAAACCGGCTATCCCCTGGAGCTGGGTAGCCATCTCGTCCAGGCCGATGTCTCGGTACTCATGCCGAACCGTCGAGAGCGGCTTTGATATGGGCCTGCGATAATGTCAGGATAGGGACAGGGAGACACAAGGACAGGTGAGCCCTGAAGCTGGCACCCGCCCCACTGGCCCTACCTGCTTGCCCCAGATGCCCTAGGTGGCAAACGGACAACTGGACAGCAGTCCCTGATCTACTAAAGTGCAACACTAAACGAAACAAGACAGACAAAACACAACAAGAGCGAGGTGAGAATTCCGGGTCAGCAACAGTCTAGCGGCGAGGTACAAAAACGTGTCCAAGGGATAGTCAAAATACAAGCCAAAAGGTCAGGTACACAGGAGTATCTAAGTCAGGGAAAACGCGAGGTCAAGAAACACTAGGAGTACTAGGCTCTATCGCAGGCAAGATACTGAGACAGGGGATTATACTTATGGTACCTGTAGTCCCA
The DNA here is from genome assembly GCF_027789765.1 of Dendropsophus ebraccatus. Lineage (NCBI taxonomy): Eukaryota > Metazoa > Chordata > Amphibia > Anura > Hylidae > Dendropsophus > Dendropsophus ebraccatus. Next base: position 54,630,762 of record NC_091456.1, on the reverse strand, counting down.
GCCCCCAAGGCGTGATTGGGGCTGAGGCTACAGGTCCTGCCCAGATACTGACAGCTGACTAGTGAGTCAGCCTTCAGTCATTGATTAGTGAACTCACTACACCTATGCTGATCTGTCAGGGAGTGAATACTGGCCACTACTACAACATGAATAGCAGAGCAGAGCAAAACCTGACATGCAGTCTGGCTGCTAAGGACGCCGAGCCAAACGCATAGCCCGAGTCCTAACAACGTGTTCTTGAAATTGTAAACTACTGTTAGCAATCTATCTATCTATCTATCTATCTATCTATCTATCTATCTATCTATCTATTTCTATCTATCTCCCAGCAACATTGGTATGGGGGCCTACAGCTCAAGACCTAGAGTTTAAATAATGTACAAAAAAAGATTAACCAGAACCGTTAAAGTGTCAATGTCATTTTTTTTAGATTTTTTTTGTTGCAGAAATTAATAGTACAGGAGATTTTAATAAACTTTGTAATTGGGTTTATTAGGCAAATATGCCATTATCTGCATTCAAAAAAACTTTTCCCAGGTCATTCCCCCCCCTCCTCTGTCTCATTCACTGCTCACTGTCAAGAAATCTTGACTCTTTTACATCAGTTGAGCCCTGTGTAACCTATGGAGAGGGGAGGGGGAGGAGGGAGATTAGTCACTAGCAGAGAGCAGAGAACAAAGGATAACACAGCGGGACCTGAGTGAAAGCCAGTATTCAGAAGTCAGAGAGGTCAGTGCTGACTTCAGGGGAGATAGCCCGGTGATGTAGCTGTAAATTAACTCTTTGTTGTCCTGTTTTGGTGCCTCGTCTCCCTCAACCCCTCCCCTCTCCATAAGAGAACCATGAAGACGGGGGAGAGCTTCAAACTGCTTTTTCATGATAAAAATGCATTTTTCGACTAATAAACCCAATAAAAAAGTTTCTTAAAATTGCCTGTATTATTGATTTCTGCAAAAAGAAAAAAAAGGTTTAAACGACAGTGACACTTTAAGCAAAAAAAAAAAAAAAAAAAAAAAGTGCTTTATTACAGCATATGCCAAACAACAATGTTTCAACACCCTTTTGGACTTAATAAGGATCCTGAAAGGGAATTGAAACGTTGCTGTGTTTCTTGCTTGCTCTGGTAGGGGTTGCCACACATAGACCCTTAGTGACACAGAGCCTGCACAGCTTTATACACTTGATGACAGCTCACCATCTACCTCTGCATATATACAAACTCTTAAGGCCCTATTACACCAAGGGATTATTGGCCACATTTGGCCGATTATCTTCTGCCTGGCTGATAATCGCTTGGTGTAATAGCTTTTGTTAAAAGGCAATGATCAGCATGCGTGCAAGATATCGACTGATCCTTGTCTTTCAATTTGTTGGAAAAAAAACTAGAATGATAGCAATGGTCCGCTGGTCATCGCTCCATTAATACGAGTGTTAGCGGCAGACGGCCACTACCCCCTATGGGCTCCCCTGGGCTCCCCTGTTGATCTTTAGATCATCTATCTGCTGCCCCCTCTCCCCCTCCCCCCGCTCTTACAGCACTTGTAATAGAGCTGACAGCGAGCAGGGAATGAGATGCAAGTGAGTTCTGATCTCACTTGCTTCTCCAGATCGGCCTGTGTAATAGGACTTTTACATAGAAGTGAATAAATTGTTTTGTGATGGGGATTTCTCATCCCTTCGAACTGTGTACATTTAGGGTAGGTGTGGTGTGGTACACCTCCGGGGTGGAGGCGAGATGGCAGGTCACTTGTTAGATGGTGAAGTGTGATGCCAGTTCTATGGTGGTTGGCCGAGATATAGCCGGGCCCAGTGATGTTATGTCATTGCCGGTTGGGCCCACAGGTATGGTGGCACACCTGCTTTTAGTTTAACTGGCCGGTCATACTTTGTTCCCCTGTGGACAGTGACCTGCCGGGTTGTTGCAGGGTCCCTTGGGCTGTTGTCACGGTGGTCCGGAGTGGAATAGTGACCAACCCGGACTATTGGCACTGCCACTCACAGAAAGGGGAGATGACCCAAGGAGTGTGTGTATACTGGGTTGGTACTTGACGAGGAATCACAGAGTCCCTTTATCATAAATAAAATCTGTTTTACTCCAAAGATATTTGTATGCAGCAGATCATACAGCTTTGCATTGACATAAGATGTTTCACTTGATAAGACACTTGATAGCTTAGGATCCAGATCTGTAGTGAGAGTATAGAGAGTGGTACAGTCGTGCTGACTGGGTTGCATGCTGAGCGGTATACAGAAGAAATCAGAAGAGTAGAGAGGAGGATGTTGTGAGAGTCCCAACCCAAGTAGTACTGTGCTCTGCTGAGATGTCGGAGGTAGAAATAGAAAAATACTTGAGAAGAGAAAGAAAATACTTGTGCCTGTGTTTGACTCTTTGGTCTTGCACCACCTATTGCCCTACCAGTGTCGGGGGACCCATCCTAGTGGGTGACACAAGCCCCAGACCTTGTTACCTGGGATGAGTGGAATGCTGAGGGTTCCCTGCTTACACCTGTGCTGTAAAATAGAGTTTTTAGGCTTCTAGCAACTCTATCCGGGTCAGTTCCTAGCCTTGCTTTATCTATACTGTCCTTCACTGTGTCTCTCCTTGTCCACGGTGTGGGTTGAGATGATCTCTGACTTGTCCTCTCTAGTGAAGAGTTCAACACTGCATAGTGTTGAGTGGAGTTACTTAAGAAGAATCTGTAGGTTACTTCCTGTTTTTACAGAGTTTAGCGACAAATGACACTACACTGGACTGGTTCTTCTGTCCCTGACAGGGGGCCTGGCATAAGCCAGGGCCCAGCTTGACTACTGCTGGGACTGTCCTGTCTTGCTTCCTCACTGCACAGGAACCTGACTAAGACTGAGCTACACTTCCTCTCCCCATGTGACTTCCTTCTTACAGTCCCTATAAGATGTGCTGTGAGTGGGTGAGGAGTGCATAAGTGAGAAGTAAAGAGAGAAATGATGGGATAGAAGAAGAAAGTACTCTCATTGGCTTACAGATCCATGTGGTACAGAAGAAAAACAGTAACCCATTAGTAACTACAGCTGTGCAATACTCAGACATGTACAATACTGACATCTAGTGGTGGACAATAAAATAACGTCTAAATACTCCAGCATCACTTAAGCTGACTAAAAAACTTTTTGGACAGGTGTATGAAACAAAAAAAGAAAAAAAAAAAAGAACCACCGTGGTGGGACACCACGTAGGGACACAATTGCACGTAGCTCCATCATTATAAAGGTGAAATTATATAACCTTGGATCACACCACTGTCAATAAATGAGGACAAAACACAACATGGTGACTACCACACATGACACAGACCATGCCCACAACACACCCTTAGCTATACAATCTAATGTAATCTAATGTAAAAAAAAAAAAAAAAAAAGATTAGAAAAAAAGAACATGTTTTAGCAGCCATCTGTTATTGTCAAAGCAATATATTATGTGTGCAGATTATAGACCTTCATTTAGTCTATTTTCCATTAGACTTAGTAGTTTTCAAATAGTGTAAAATAGAGAGGTTTTCTTTACGTTATATAGTAGTTTTATAAGGTCAGTAGAAGAACGAACAAAGGCCATCAAATAATGCATACGTGTTTCACTGAACAATTAAATATTTCTATTTCCCATCCAAAACTGTATAATAATTTTTGTAATTTCAATGAACATATTAAAATGTTCCACTTAGTTTAAGATTTAATACAGCAAATGTAGATTGCGTAAAATTGCTGGCTGCCAGGAAAGCTTTCAAGACCAAGGAGACAGTCTGACAGCACAGGAGAGGCAAGAAGTCTGTAGTCTGTCAGACAACCTTGGGTGAACTGAACCAGTAATAAGAGTTGCATGTTCTACAATATAAACATAGTAAACACCATGGTACTAATAAACAGAAAACTAAACAATGTATACAGCAGGCAACACACTACAGATACAGTATGTATATAAAAAAGATGGGTGTGATATCTCATATCAATATGTGTTATGTTTAGAGGGGAGCTGCAAATGAATTTGTTCTGCAAAGCAAATTCAAAGCAATCTGTTTCTAATTTTTTAAACATGGTGGCTGAGATGCAACCGCACATGTTAGCTTACAGTACTGTCACTTGGCAGGAGCAAGAAATTATCCATAATCCCTTGAGGCCATCCAATAACCTGCAAACCCCACTGAGATTTCAGCAACCTCCCTCACCCACCATATAGGGTGATTAGTGTCATGGATGCGGGCAGTCGGCTGTATGTGGAGTGGAGAGTAGGATCACAGCAGGCAGTTAGAGCAGGGAAAGTAATACAGAGAGATAGGGACAGAGAGGAGAGTGTATTGTTTTGTTAATTGTGGGTAGAGTGTGGGTGGTTTTCTATGGGAGCTGTGAAACCAGTCTCCACTTCCACAACTCTGTCCCAGTAGAAGACAGAGTTGTGGGAGTGGTGATCCTAACCATATTGGAGGAAGGTTTCAGCTAGCAGTTACACCTAGTGGGCACGTGAACACCAGCCAGGCTTGGATTGTTGACTGAAGCCTTCAAGGTTACAGCTTCAAATCAGGAAGTATCCAATCCCGGAAACAGCAGTCAAGTAAATGGTCATCCTGGAGTAGTGCCACCACCATTCCATGGCAAGGTCAGGATATTTCCTCTGCCCCATCTCCTGGGTGTCTCAGACTCAAATCCACTTGGAACCATCATCAAGAATGCTCCTGGTGAGCCTAGCACTCCCCCCGGAGTCTCTGATTTGATGCCACTGGTCCGTCAATGTCCACTGATGTCCTCGAAGAAAGTGTCATTTTATGCAGATCATTTACCTGTGTTCACTGCTGTCCTGGGAAAAAATTGATTTTACGCCGCTGATCCACCAAGGTACACTACTGTCCAAGGCAAAAATGAAATGATTGACTGGTTGATTGACATCTTTTTTAAATTGTCATTTTCCAATGTTTGACACTGTTACAAGAACACTGTCTGACTGTTTCGTTCATCTCTAGTTATATTATTTCTTAACAGTTTTTAAAAGTACTTGCTAAAAGCTGTAATGACTAATTTATTACAATTTGATACATCTGCAAAGCAATGGTTTTACATGACCTTTTCCCTTATTCATCACACTAAAGTAAAAACAATTACTGTACAAAACCAAAATGCATATTAAGATTTTCTTAATTATCTTATGACTTTACCACCTTATCTACATACTGTGGCACTGTAACTGGAACTGTGGCTGCTATGTGTTATGCCTGCACATAGATAAAGCTTCCATAGGAGCCAATTACACTATCCTGTGCAGTGCACCACACTTTGTCATGCCCATCCTTTTAGATGTGTTGGGCTGTCCAACAACTATGTACATGACAGAAAGTGTTATAACACTTTCTGGCAAATTATATTTTTATCTGCCCTTCTGTGCCTCCATTTGGACAGTTCTTAGTTTTTATTCCCAAGTTCTATGAAACACGGACAGCATAGATGGGGAAGCCCTGTAGTACAGTTGTTCCCCGTATGGCATTATGTATCAATATCATGCTGGGAGCGGGAAAAGTGTTTGCATATTCATGACACCCCCGCTCCCGGCATGATATTGATACATCATACCGCGTAGAAAAAGGGGGACATTTACAGTATTAAGTCCGGTGTTTTCTGTGCCGGGCTTAAAAATGTCCCGCATCGCCAACACTTCGCTGATTTATGTAGAGGCGCACTACATCTGGCTGGTCTCTTACGCCATGTGAACATGGCCTGAAATAGTAATGCTACTGAAGCTAGTGAAGCATCAACACATATGTACATTTTGCACAAAGCAATGGCAGTTGGAACGTATACAGGTTAAGGCTCGGTTCACACGTTGTAACAGTGCGGCTGTATTTGCGGCTGTAATTGTGCGGCGGTATTTTTGGTGGTTCGTGTGTATGCTTGGAAGTATAGGATATGCGGCTGCACAGTGCACACTATGTCTGAATCTACGGCCCTATCGTAAACGGACCCGTAAAAAATGAACAAGACCATTGTTTGCGGCTGAACATGCGGCCGAGGATTGACAGGCGGTCCGTACGGAGTACTTCAAAAATAGCCGGCAATGATGCCGAATGCCGATGCCTCTAATAGTTAATATATTAAATTACTAAAACACATTTTCTTTGTAATCAAGACACTTTCGTTGGTCAATAATTTATTTCTAACGAATCCATCATTTTGCAATCAAATATACTGTTAAAAAAAATAGATATATAAATAAATGTATATTTATCTATATATTTATTTTTTGACAGTATATTGAATTGCACAATGATGGATTCGTTAGAATTAAATTATTGACCAACGAAACAGAATTTATTTCCACGAAAATGTGTTTTATTCATTAAATATTAATTAGTACAGGAAGCTCTATAAGCCGTTAATTCATATTCCCGGCAATAGAGCATTCTGTACTAATCATCACTTTACTTTAATTAAAACATCAAATGTTTCTTCTAATTATGTTATGACAATAGCATTATTAGAAGAAACATTTAGAATTATATGTGCGCTCAGCTGATTGGCTGTTCGGCTGAGCGCACATATAATGAGCCGGTCCGCAGCACAGTGACTTCATTGTGCTGCGGACCAGCGAAGAGACAACATCGGGACATCGGATGGTGAGTATAGAGCTCTCCCCACCCCCTCCCCGGCACTGCACCCCTCCCAGCAAGGAAGGGGGGGTCAGTTAACCCCTTCCTTGCTGGGATGGGTGCAGTCTGACATCAGTCTGGCCCCCAGGGGGTTAAGGGGGATGCAATACATCCTCCCTTAACCCCTTGGGGGTCAGACTGTAAGCAGCGATCTGTAAAGATGCTGCATACTGTAAGGAGCACAACACCGCTCACAATGATGGGTGTTGTGCTCCTGTTTGTGTGTTTTTTGTGTGTTTCTCCCTTTTTGTTTTTCAGATATCGGTATCCTGGGGATTACGTCGGATTCCATGGACTACGTCGATGACCAGCGGTTGTTCTTTGAATTTTTTTAATAAAATGGTCAATGAAGGGTGTGGGGGTGTTTTTATTTGAATAAAAAAATATTTTAAACTTGTGTCTTGTCTTTATTTCTTTACTTTATAGACTTAGTAGTGGAAGCCGTCTAATAGACGGATCCATTACTAAGTTGGGGCCTAGTGTTAGCCGGTATAAAATGGCTAACACTAACCCCCTATTATTACCCCAGTACCCAATGCCACCAGGGGTACTGGGAAGAGCCGGGTGCCAGTGGTCCCGGAGCGTCAATATTGGCGCTCCTGGACCGGGCGGCAGCAGGCTGGTAAGATTTAGGCTGGGGAGGGCCTAAACCAATGGCTCTTCCCACCCTGGTGTTACCAGGCTGCTGTCGTTTGGTTTTTAACCCGGCTGGTTATAAAAATAGGGGGGACCCTATGCGTTTTTTTTTAAATAAATAAATAATTTAAAAAAACCGCATAGGGTCCCCCCTATTTTTATAACCAGCCGGGTTAAAAACCAAACGACAGCAGCCTGGTAACACCAGGGTGGGAAGAGCCATTGGTTTAGGCCCTCCCCAGCCTAAATCTTACCAGCCTGCTGCCGCCCGGTCCAGGAGCGCCAATATTGACGCTCCGGGACCACTGGCACCCGGCTCTTCCCAGTACCCCTGGTGGCATTGGGTACTGGGGTAATAATAGGGGGTTAGTGTTAGCCATTTTATACCGGCTAACACTAGGCCCCAACTTAGTAATGGATTCCGTCTATTAGACGGCTTCCACTACTAAGTCTATAAAGTAAAGAAATAAAGACAAGACACAAGTTTAAAATATTTTTTATTCAAATAAAAACACCCCCACACCCCTCATTGACCATTTTATTAAAAAAATTCAAAGAACAACCGCTGGTCATCGACGTAGTCCATGGAATCCGACGTAATCCCCAGGATACCGATATCTGAAAAACAAAAAGGGAGAAACACACAAAAAACACACAAACAGGAGCACAACACCCATCATTGTGAGCGGTGTTGTGCTCCTTACAGTATGCAGCATCTTTACAGATCGCTGCTTACAGTCTGACCCCCAAGGGGTTAAGGGAGGATGTATTACATCCCCCTTAACCCCCTGGGGGCCAGACTGATGTCAGACTGCACCCATCCCAGCAAGGAAGGGGTTAAGTGACCCCCCTTCCTTGCTGGGAGGGGTGCAGTGCCGGGGAGGGGGTGGGGAGAGCTCTATACTCACCATCCGATGTCCCGATGTGTCCTCTTCGCTGGTCCGCAGCACAATGAAGTCACTGTACTGCGGACTGGCTCTTTATATGTGCGCTCAGCCGAACAGCCAATCAGCTGAGCGCACATATAATTCTAAATGTTTCTTCTAATAATGCTATTGTCACAACATAATTAGAAGAAACATTTGATGTTTTCATTAAAGTAAAGTGATGATTAGTACAGAATGCTCTATTGCCGGCATATGAATTAACGGCTTATAGAGCTTCCTGTACTAATTAATATTTAATTAATAAAACACATTTTCGTTGAAATAAATACAGTTTCTTTGTTCAATAATTTAATTCTAACGAATCCATCATTGTGCAATTAAATATACTGTCAAAAAATAAATATATATATAAATATACATTTATTTATATATATATTTATTTTAACAGTATATTTAATTGTAAAATGATGGAATCGTTTACATTTAATTATTGAACAATAAAAGGGACTTTATTACAAAGAAAATGTGTTTTATTAATTCAATATATTAACCATGAGAGACATCGGCTATAGTGCAGAGGATCGCAAACCCCGGTAATAGCGATTCATGTAAACTGTGTTCCCTGCTTTCCCAGATGCATCCAGAGGTGTTTGCATCACTTTCTTAACATTTTATTTGTTATTTTTAGTTGAACCAGATTTCCAGGTAAATGACCGTATGTTTTGAGCCGCATGTCTATTTTTTCCCACGGCCGGAGTTTCACCCGCACATTTACAGCCGCATAAAAAATACAGCCGCACAGTTACAGTGTGTGAACCCAGCCTAAGGCTAGATTCACACGTAACGGATCAGCAGCGGATTTCACGCTGCCAATTTGCAGCAAAATCCACTGCGAATCCACTGCGAATCCATTGCCTGTTAGTTTCTATGAGAATACATACAGCGGGATTGACATCCCGCTGTGAGTATGTATGTGACAGTCCCGTTAATTCCCGACCGGCGGAGCATACATTACCTGCTCTGCGCTCTGGCTTGCTTCGAGGGCTCCCGGCATCTGGACATCCCACTCAGCCAATCAGTGGCTGCGGCGGAGCAGTGCACTGATTGGCTGAGTGGGACGTCCAGCCGGAAACCTCTGAAGCAAGCCAGAGCGTGGAGCAGGTAATGTATGCTCCGGCCCGTGGGGGATTAACGGGACTGTCACATACTCGCAGAGGGATGTCAATCCCACTGTATGTATTCTCATAGAAACTAACAGGCAATGGATCCGCAGCGGATTTTGCTGCAAATTGGCAGTGTGAAATCCGCTGCGGATCTGTTACGTGTGAACCTAGCCTTAAAGGTGTTTTCCAGGTTAAAGTTATCGATTGTCAAACCTCAGCATTAGTCAGATACTGGGTATGGCTTTGTGAGATAGGAGGTGTGGTTTGTGTGTAACAATTGTGGTGTAACATTTTAAAGTTAAATAACATTTAGGGGGACATGAATCAAGCAGCATACCTTGTGCTTCTTAGTATTTTTTGGAGTATGTGTGATGTGCACAGACCTTCGTCGAATTTACTAAATGATTTAGCGGGGCGTACGTGTGAGTATGTCTGCTTGCCCCCTTTTTTTTTACTTTTTGACTCTTGTGGATGTGGTTATTCTTAAGAATTTTCTTAGCCATGATTTATCATTCATTCATTTATCAACATTCATTTGTATCTGTGCTCCAGTCCAAGGGTAGCGGAGATTTGCTGAGTATGTGCAAATACTTTTTGCGTCCAGCTTGCACCATGCTACGAAAGTTACATCAGGTGATTTATAAACCAACATACGAATATTCATAAATACTTGACTAGGTTGTGAACGTATAGCCAAATGCACAGTGACAAAAATATTTGCAAAAAATGGCACAAGTGATAGATGTCCCCCAAAGTCTCTAGACAGTCATGGAAGAACAGCCTGAGCCACTGTGATAAATCTGGTGCATTGTAGACTATCTAGTATTAAACAGCATTAGTAAATCTGTCTAAATCTTACCATCAAGATGGTAAAATAAACACTACTATATCAGTAAGTAGATAGAGAGTATGTAATTTTGAAAAGGATGTCTTTAAACGCTGTTATCCCTTACCTAAATAAATAAAGCAATTCCTTTCCATGTACTCCTATTTAAGATAAGTGTTCCTAATAAAACCTGTAATAAAGATGCCGTGGTACTTTCAGCAGTTAAAAGACAGTGTTAATGTTGATAACATTTGGCATGGCGCTTGGGAACAGCAATGACAGGCTTAGCAAATACACCGCATTGAATAATTCAAAAGCATTGACAAACATAGTGAGGAACACCTAACTGCAATAGATGAAATGTATGCATTGATTTATCCATATTAAGTGCTGAAATAATAAAAATCACTTTGGTTTCGTCTGCAGACAACCAAGCTGTGGGAGAGGAAAACATTCTACACACATAAACTGTATGAATGTAACCATTTAATAAAGTGTTTAGTAGATTCTTTATTCCAAGTTTATAGTTCTGAATAATTGGCAATCTATTTATAAGCATTTTCCAGTACTGGGCAAGGGAGATGAATGATGATAACGGGTCAAACATTATATTATCTCAGGACATTGTGGTTAATGAGAAGAAAGATGCAACTTGGATGAAATTGGGAAAATCGGTTTCATTATATATTTAAAATTCATATAAAATATAAACTTTGAGTCTACATTACTGTTGCCCCATGATTCATTTACATTAGCATGGAATACGCCATTCCTCTTACTAATATCACATTTGTAACATTTTCTCAGTCTTTGTAGGAATTTTTGCGGAAAGAAATCTCTTTCCTCTCCTCTTCTTTCCTTCTTGTTTCAGACTATGTTCACACTACGCAGCGTGGAACATTGCTTATTTCTCTATGTGATCCCGGACAAAGCGTATACACATCATATATACTCCGCTTAGGATCCCATGCCGGGCCACAAAGAACTGACATGCCAGTTTTTTTTCAAAGAATTGCGGCCGTAGGAAACTCTGTCAGTTCACACAATGAAGTGAGCGGCTCCTTCCGCTTGCTTCATTGTGTCCTATGGGGAGTGCTGATGCGCCCGCATCAGAACACTACGGCCGTAAAGATCATCCGCCCGGTACTTAACTACCGGCTGGGATGATCTTAGAAGAGACCAGCTGTTCCGTGACCCGGCCACGTCACGGAACGTCCGGTCTCTTACAAAGTGTGAACATAGCCTCAAACTGCATTACCCCATAGAAATGAATGGAAGAATGTTCAGAAATTCAAATATCACACAGCACAGCACTAACCAGCCAATCACCGCAAACATACAAATAGCTGAAATGTAGAAGCCAATAGAAATTCAAAGGTCCTTCACTCATTGGCTGACAGCATCCATGCAGTACCATATTTATTCTAAAAGGACCGGTACTGAATTCATTCCTAAAGGGCCAATACTGAATTCACTCTTAAAGTTTCTCTTAAAGGGGCACACTGGAAGTCAATGTTAAAAAGGTACTCTTTTCAAGCACTATGGGGGACATTTACTAAGGAGCCTAATGTCTGCAACTATTATGTTGGTTGGTGTTTATTTTGTTCCAATATATTGTGTTTGATTCATGGAAAAGTCGCACTGTCATAGTGAACACGTCTAAGTAAAAAGTCGGAAACAAATTCATCTGGTACTGACCAGTAGGGATGAGCGAACCGTCCGAGGTTCGGGTTTGTATGAACCTGAACTATCGGCTTCTGATTCCCGCTGTCTGCAGCCTCCGTGGAGAGGGTGGATACAGCCTGAGGACCGCCTGGAAAACTGGGATACAGCCTATGGCGGGAATCAGAAGCCGAAAGTTCAGGTTCATACGAACCCGAACCTCGGACGGTTCGCTCATCCCTACTGACAAGACATAGACCTGCACCCGTTTTTGCGACATTTTAAAAAGTCACAAATGATAAATTGTACAGAACGTACAGATTTATCAATATTGGTGGAAGTACAAGTTTTGGCACAGTCTATGTTCATTTGAGTAATTCTTGAAAAAAACTTAATTAAATGTTGCTGGGCTATAAAGAAATATCTCTAGTCATTATACAGTCCTTCCTATGTTCCCACTATGGGATTTTAGCATGAAATGACAGCCACTATCTGCCCCTTTAAACCGTTGCTTTTAATCCAAGATCTGTCCTGGGGTCCGTTCGGCAGGTTGATGCAATTATTGTCCTAAAAAGAAACTTTCAGCCACTGTGTCAAACTTGTATGGCCTAGAGTGTCTGTGCCCTAGGCTTGCAACGCCTCTCCTTCCCTCCTCGCTTCCCTCTTCATCCTGCAGCGCATGTGCAGTGTTTAGGCAAGTGATGATTAGGAGAGATCCTGCCGAGGTGCAGCTTTTTGTTTGAGCATCAGCATTGTTAAGGAAGTTTTCCGGCTTTACACATTATTCGGCATATATTTGAGTTTTATTGCTAGTACACTTAAACCAAACCTGTACTCAGATGCCTAAATAGAGAGGAAGAGTTCATGTGTGGCAACCATACTGATGGAAACAAATAGAAGAGAACACTGATTGTATAGAGAAGTTATTAATTGTAAGCGAACGTCCACTAGTGTAGGTGAAATCTATTAAATACTAAACTCAAAATCTAAAAAGAAAGGCAGTATGCATAGTATATGAGGAAGGGAAAATCTGTCAGGAAATCTAGTAATAGGTGGACGTCTCAGAGATATGGTGTGTTAAAGAAATATCACTTTATTTGTAGTCTATAACTATGCCCCTGCAGGCTAGGCCTTAACGCAAAGGGGCATAAATAAACGCTCCCATGAGGGGGCCGTGCTATGAAGCGAGCTCACAGTTAATGACGGTCCTCCACGATCATGCGGCCGTCCGCCATTAACCCCTTTAACGCCACAATTTAAGTGTAAGTGACAGGAGTATCTCCTGTTAGTTACCGATCTGATCTCTGATAGAGTCTGCCACAGGCCACAGACAGGCTGATCCTTACTATGCTATTGCATAGAAGTGATCAGTGTATGAAATATAATGTAATAATGTAAAAGTCTCCTAAGGGGAATAAAACAGTGTAAAATAAATAAATAAATAAAAGTTTTAAAAAATGTCCCAAAGCCCCTGACCCAATAAAAGTGAAAATCACCCCTTCCCATTTATACATAAAACAGATAAAAATAACAAAGCTAATTAACATATAATACACAACGTAGCGTGCATAATCGTTCGATCAATTAGAATAAAACAATATTGCTTTTTTAAATTACATTTTATGTATAAAATTTTTTTTATAAACAATGATCAATCCGTCTGATATAGAAAAAAATATTACCAATAAAAACTAGAGATCATGGCGCAAAAAAATGACACCCCATATAACCCCGTAGGTGAAAAAATAAAAGCACTATAAGAGTGCCTTCACACGTACCTGGATCGCTGTGTATTTATCGCTGCGAGTTTCTCGCACATAAATCCACAGTGATACTGATTGCTCTGAAGCCAATATATGTGTATTCTCACTGCGTGTTTGGTGCGCTTTTTACATGCGAGTTTTGATTTACACATGATTTTGACAGGCGTGTTCAATACCACAAAAAATGCAGCTACTTTCATGCGAGTTTGATGCGAGTTTTGTGCGAGAAATAAGCAGCGATACAGTACATATGAAGGCCTTCTAAGAGTCACAATAGGGCCATTTTAAGTATACCCATTTGCAAAAAAAAAGTTTTACTGCTAATAAAAATAGTAAAACGTTAGAAAACCTAGTAAACATTATTATCGCTTTGTTCAGACTGACCTATAGAATAACAAAAAAATGTCAATTTTACCATAAAGTGCATTACGTAATCATGGAATCCCCCAAAAAATTTGACCCAAATTCACCCCACAAATGATATTTTGGGGGTTCTGTCATTGATTTTATGGCAGATTGAAAGAAACCATTACAAAGTACACCTGTTCCTGAAAACAACAAGCTCTTACATGTCCATGTATGTAGAAAAATAAAAGAGTTATGGGTCTTAGAAGGCGAGGAGGAAAAAAGAAATGCAAAAGTTACAATTGGTCCGGTCCTTAGAGTGTCACTGTCATTACATTCTTTTTTTTTTTTTTTTTGCAGAAATCAATAGTACAGGCGATTTTAAGAAACGTTGTAATTAAGTTTATTAGCTGAAAAATACATTTTTATTATTAAAAAGCAGTTTGAAGCTCTCCCCCCTGTTTTCATTGTTCTCTGTGGAGAGGGGAGAGATGAGGCACCAAAACAGGACAACAAAGAGTTAATTTACAGATACATCACTGGGCTATCTCCTCTGACATCAGCACTGACCTCTCTGACCTCTGAATAGGGGCTTTCAGAGGCTCCCTTTGGTAATCCTTTGTTCTCTGCTGCCAACTAATCTCCCTCCACCCCTCCCCTCTCCATAGAACAGACAGGATCCGACTGATGTAAAACAATCGAGATTTCCTGATTTTGAGCAGTGGATGACAGAAAGGAGAGGAGGGGTGACCTGGGAAAAGTCTTTTTAAATGCAGATAATGGCATATTTCCCTAATAAACCCAATTAAAAAGTTTCTTAAAACCGCCTGGGCTATTGATTTCTGCAAAGAAAAATTAACAACAGTGACTCTTTAAGGTCATTTCAGGCCTTGTCCTTAACCCTTAGAGTACAGTTATCATAAAGTACACTGCAAAAGCAGGCAAAAACTCAATGTGTGGTGAAATTGGAAAAAAAAAAGTATTTAATTTATTTGGAGGGTATTTTCTTTTACGCCGTTCGCCCTGGGGTAAAAGAAACTTGTTATAAATGTTCCTCAAGTTGTTACGTTTACAACGATACAGTGCCTACAAGTAGTATTCAACCCCCTGCAGATTTAGCAGGTTTGATAAGTTGCAGATAAGTTAGAGCCTTCAAACTTCAAACTAGAGCAGGATTTATTAACAGATGCATAAATATTACAAACCAAAAAGTTATGTTGCTCAGTTAAATTATAATAAATTTTAAACATAAAAGTGTGGGTCAATTATTATTCAACCCCTAGGTTTAATATTTTGTGGAAAAACCCTTGTTTGCAATTACAGCTAATAATCATCTTTTATAAGACCTGATGAGGCCGGCCCAGGTCTCTGGAGTTATCTTGGCCCACTCCTCCATGCAGATCTTCTCCAAGTTATCTAGGTTCTTTGGGTGTCTCATGTGGACTTTAATCTTGAGCTCCTTCCACAATTTTTCTATTTGTGTAAGGTCAGGAGACTGACTAGGCCACTGCAACACCTTGATTTTTTTCCCTCTTGAACCAGGCCTTGGTTTTCTTGGCTGTCTGCTTTGCGTCCTTGGCTGAGAAGCAGCCCCACAGCATGATGCTGCCCCACCATGATGCTTGACTGTAGGGATGGTATTCTTGGGGTCGTATGCAGTGCCATCCAGTTGCCAAATGTCACGTGTGTGGTTGGCACCAAAGATCTCGATCTTGGTCTCATCAGACCAGAGAACCTTGAACCAGTCTGTCTCAGAGTCCTCCAAGTGATCATGAGCAAACTGTAGACGATCCTTGACATGACGCTTTGAAAGTAAAGGTACCTTACGGGCTCGTCTGGAACGGAGACCATTGCGGTGGAGTATGTTACTTATGGTATTGACTAAAACCAATGTCCCCACTGCCATGAGATCTTCCCGGAGCTCCTTCCTTGTTGTCCTTGGGTCAGCCTTGACTCTTCGGACAAGCCTGGCCTCGGCACGGGAGGAAACTTTCAAAGGTTGTCCAGGCCGTGGAAGGCTAACAGTAGTTCCATAAGCCTTCCACTTCTGGATGATGCTCCCAACAGTGGAGACAGGTAGGCCCAACTCCTTGGAAAGGGTTTTGTACCCCTTGCCAGCCTTGTGACCCTCCACGATCTTGTCTCTGATGGCCTTGGAATGCTCCTTTGTCTTTCCCATGTTGACCATGTATGAGTGCTGTTCACAAGTTTAGGGAGGGTCTTAAATAGTCAGAAAAGGCGGGAAAAACAGATAATTAATCACACATGTGAAGCTCATTGTTCTTTGTGCCTTAATACTTTAGGGGAACCAAACAGAATTCTGGGGGTTTGAGGGGTTGAATAATAATTGACCCTCTGAATAAACTTTTCACAATTTTAAAAAACAATAAACAAAGAAATAACATTCTTTTTTGCTGTAGAACATTTCACACTTCCAGGCTGATCTACAGTCCAAATGTCACAATGCCAAGTTAATTCCGAATGTGGAAACCTGCTAAATCTGCAGGGGGTTGAATACTACTTGTAGGCACTGTATGTAACATGTAGAACTTTTATATTATGTGATGGCTTGTAAAAAGTTCAAACCATTGTTAACAAATATATGTTTCTTAAAATCGCTCCATTCCCATGCTTATAACGCTTTTATCCTTTGATCTAGGGGGCTGTGTGAGGTGTCATTTTTTGCGCCATGATGTTTACTTTCTATCAGTACCTTGATTGCGCATATGTGACTTTCTAATCACTTTTTATTACAATTTTTCAGAATTTGATGCGACCAAAAATGTGCAATTTTGCACTTTGGGATTTTTTTTTGCGCTTGCCCCATTTACCGTGCAAGATCAGGAGTGTGATAAATTAATAGTTTGGGCGATTACGCACCCGGCGATACCAAATATGTTTATTTATTTATTTTTATTTATAACATTGGAAAAGGGGGTGATTCGAACTTTTATTAGGGGAGGGTTTTTTATTAACAACACTTTTTTTTTTTTTTTACACTTATACTAGAAGCCCCCCTGGGGGATCCACCCCACTAGACATTAGGGAAGGGCTGCATAGGGTAATCGGATGCAGCTATCAACTTTGACAGTGGCATACGATTACTTAATTAGCGTGCACGGCGATCTGACTGTGCCCGCTAATAGCCCGCCGCCCCCACTCTGAACACATGTAGGCAGCCCTGGATGTACAGGTATGCCCAGGGTCGTCTAGAGGTTAAGGGGTTAATTGCTATTTAGAAATATATCATTATGATGCAAATGCTCTATTCGAAAAATACATTTACTCTTGTAAGACTTCACATGATTTTTGCTAATGTTCCCAGTAATAGCAGAACAATATGGGTGAAGTTTCATATTTATGTACGGTCAGATCATCAGAATAATAACAGTAGTATGGAGTGAATATGTTCTACATAGCCATAACCTGACCTTTGGTATCATTCTGTTAGTACAGGATTGTTTTTTTGTTTTTTGTTTTTTACAAAGGTTATATAATAATATGATAGTATATTGTCAGGCACCAAGCAAAAGAGTGGGGATTAATTAGATGATTTAAGCAACAGGTTTCCACAATGATATTAGACCCCCTGCCTGATATATACAAGATGACTGTGAAAAGACTAGAAATAATAGATATAAATCTCAACTGGGATGTTAATTAGACACATTACTGTCCCTTTATGTAGAGCATTAAATGAAATCTTTATAGAAGGCCAGTAGAATTGAAGTTTACTGTCCATATTGTAAATTTCTAGCAGTTTCCATAGCTAATGTTATTTTATTTACACATTTTACTTAATTATTTTTATTTTAGCTCCACTGTGCAGGTCTGTACTGTATGTTAACCTCTAGAGAAACAATATTCACTTAATACTGCATAGTAAATTAAGGCCTAGTTAGTATTTCACTTGTCAATGATAGTCTAAGGGCCTTATTACACGGCCCGATTTTCTATTGTAAACGAGTGTCGATCTACTCGATACATGGCTCGATGATTGTGCACAAGGACTACACGGACATCGTAAGTGATGTCTGTGCAGCCCTTGCTGCATATATAGAAAATAAGAACTCACCCCTCTATCCTTCTGGCTTCTCTCCTCATTCCCCACAGCCGCCGCTGGCACTTCTGAGGTGTTTCTGAAGTGACAAGCTGCTCAGACAATCACTGACTGAGAAGGTAAAGACCCATGGCCAGTGATTGGTCGAGCGGCCTGTTACTGCAGAGACAGCTTCAGAAGCTCCAGCAGTGGCCTTAGTGAGCGGGGAGAAGCCTAATGGAGCATGGAGAGGTAAAGTATAGCTTTACTATTTTCTCTGCACTTTTATATGACCACCCACCTCCTATTACACAGAGCGATGCAAGGTCTGCGGTTGTTGATTTTTAAACCTGCTGAAAGGCAAAGATCAGCCAATGATCGGGGACTCGGCTGATCGTTGTCTTTATTACACGGGGCGATATCTACCCGAATTGGCCTGATTGGGCAGATAATAGCCCCATTTAATAGGGCCCTAATAGTGCACAGTTTCCGATGTGTAATGAGAAATGTCGTCATGGTAACATCCAGCTGCCAATTCAGTCCTACGTTTCCAGGAGGAATAACAGAGCAACTTCACTACAGAGGTCAACATCACTACAGAGGTCTAAAGAAAGATGCTTCAGCCACATTATTGCTTAGAGCTTGGTCTTATGTGAAAGGTGCTTAAGCATTATCATGAAATACACTAAGGTCAAATTGTATATGGTCGTATCATGACTACATTTTACCCAATGTTGTAGGGTGTAGGAATTAAGATAATTATTTAACAGATTCTGTATGAACCCAACAGGAAATGAAATAAGATGAGCGAATTTGCCGAAGTTCGGGTTCGTATGAAACTGAACTATCTGGTTCTGTTGCCCGCTGTCTGCAGCCTCCGTAAACAGGGTGGATACAGCGTAAGGACCGCCTGGAAAACTGGGTCCATAAGGCTGTATCCACCCTGTTCACGGAGGTTGCAGACAGCGGGAATCAGAAGCCGGCAATGCCCCATCATATTCTGTATGTATAGAGCTTTTCTCCTCTAGGAGTATTGTCCCTAAAGAAGTATAGTTCACTACATACAGTACATTATTGAAGAATCCAACTGAGACTGTGTCAGCATTCAGAGGCTGTACAGCTCGGAGCCATTCATTCATTCTGTGCATGGGCCCTTAGGCGTTATCCTTATGGCAGAGCCATGTACATGAAGCCTGCAAAGAGGAACAATGATTTCCTCTACTTCTACACTCTAGACCTAAATGTACTGAATTAGTGGTTACATATGGTACATCTGTAAGGGATTACATTATGGAGGTATTCTCCCATAGAAGCATTGTTCCATAATAAGACACGTAATAGAACATTCCTCAATAGCTCAATAGCAGCCAGCTGACAAGCCGATGGCCGTATACAACAAAACACTTCGCTTTGTTAGGCTAAGTTCACACAATATATAAATGTATATTTTTAATTAATCACGTCCGTTGTTGCAAATTGCAACACCAGCCCTGAATAATTAAAAATATGCATTGCATTGAAGTCTATGGAATCCCGGCCGGAGTGTATACACTCTGGCCGGGATTTCTTGTGGTCGGACAAAAAACTGACATGTCAGTTTTGTGCGGCCGCTATTCATTGAATACCAGCCGCACAAAACTAACTGTGCAGACAATGTGTGCTATTGTTAATTGGAATGCGGGCACACCTGAAACTGCATTACCGGCCAGGATGAACTTCACTGACACCAGCCGTTCTCTGACAAGGCCATGTCACAGAATAGCCGGTGTCTAATGTTATGTGAACACGGCCTTAGACTGTAGATTTACTCATCTCTAGTAGAGAAAACCCCATAGACCACTATAAATGTCTATTGTGTTGCATCTTAGGGGAAGTACAGGGCCACAATATAGTTGTGTGCATTAAGGCTTACCTTGAGCATCATTAATTTGTTAAGCCATGTCTTCATTTGTTGAAACAAAAATAACTATGTACATTTTTATTTTAAATATCTTTTTCATAAAGCATGTCTTTCCTAACTTTTTCTCGGTTGTATTTATAGAGGTGACCACTGTTCCTCCTTAGCAGAGGTGAAACATTTTATCATATGTTTATTATGCAGCATTATCACTTATCATCTTGAGACGTCGAAGTGTACATTTTACTTTGAAATCAGGGGAGAGAAAGAGCTGAACATTTCACTTTTATGTTTGGAGTAGGCCGTAATGAGCAATGATTCACATTTAGCACCAGGGTTTTAATTTTAATTTACTGCAGGATGCATTCCATTAGCTGTAATCACTGGCATTGTTAATGGCTCTACCTGTAATAAGACAAGTTCTCGTTGTCATCCCTACAGGCAAAAGCGCAATAAAGTTAATGCACCGCTAATGTGTCTTCTACCCTGTCTTTCCCAGTGAGCGTTCTTATGGCTTATTCCATGAAAAAATACTTAATAAGGGTGCTTATAACTATCCCATCTCATATCAGGTGTGGGAAAAACTAAATTGACAAGCTTTATTGCAACCAAGTTTACATATTTTTAACAAGTTTATTTTTATAGACCTTGGCAAGTTACAATACTTGTATCATTTGTGCTACAGATGCCTTTTTTCAACATCTACTGTGAATATTTTTGTACATTATCAAGACCGGTGTTTTATACGCTGGTCGTAAATACCTTTCTCAACATAAATCCCAATGCTTTGGAGTTGCCATACGCCCTCACCAAAATCTATATACTCAAAAGAGGACAGAGGAATACAGGGTATAGTAAGTGAGGCGCACTCTTGAAGTGTTAAAATAGCTTTATTTAACACCGGCTACAAAAAGTTAAAAACATCTATGATGCAGGTAGTTGCTTCACTGCTACAAAAACAGTTACATAAGCAAATGGGATGGGACTAAGTGGGAACATGACACATAAAAAGCAATACACTATGTTATACATAACACACATACAGATAATGTTCATACCACCCAGCAGTACCGTGTCCCAATGTAGCAGAGGTAAAAGAACCCCACGTTTATGGCGGGTTCGTCAGGAGTAAATAAACAGTGGGACATACATATACCAGATAATGTGTGATCCCAATCATGAATGGCAGAGCACCTTGGAGGCGGTGGCTGTGCTTGTCCCACACCACGGATGCATGCGTATGATGTCAATTCGGCGCCACGGCAAACACATGACCGGAAGTGGAGGTAAATGTATAATTTGTCCTGCATCACAAGTAGGTGGCTTGATGTGGCAATGACATGGCTGAAAGTCATAGGTCATGTGACTAACATAAATACCAAAATGGAATAAAAATACAGACTGTGACCAGGTAAAGTACCATATACTCTACATATAGCACAAAACGCTGGTCTAATGCGCATATGTGTTATGTATAACATAGTGTATTGCTTTTTATGTGTCATGTTCACACTTAGTCCAAACCCATTTGCTTATTAAGCTATTTTTGTAGCAGCACAGTAACTACCTGCATCATAGGTGATTGCCCTTTCTCGATTTTTGATATTTTTAACTTTTTGTAGCCAGTGTTAAATAAAGCTATTTTACTTTAATATTTCTGGAGTGCGCCTCACTTACTATACCTTATATTCCTCTGTCCTCTTTTGTGTATATTTATGCCTGTTTTATAGGGTAGTGGGTGGCACCCAACTCACTATTTTGACACATTTGTGGTGCCCACCTGTATCGTTATACTCACCGAAATCTATATCAGCTCCAAGCTGACATAGGTTTCTGCAACAATTTATGCCTGGCTGCAGGCATACATTGTGATGAATATGATGTGTGTGTAGGCCATGCACCCTCTGCATGCCGCTGTGCCCAGTAATTTGTGTCTATAATAGTAATAATAATAATAATAATGATTATTATTAATAATAATAATAATAATATTATGTTACTTTAATACAAAGCATGGTAAACAGAAGGGTTTTCCAGAATCATCACCTCTCTTGTCCCCAGTGTTAGGGTGCCTTCACACATACCGACTCGCAGCGTTAATAACGCTGCGAGTCGGCTAGGTCCTGGCAGATCACTGTCAGTACATACACGCAGCGGTCTGAACGACCGCTGCATGTTTGTAATTCTGCCGGCCGCTTAACCTCTTCTGATGCCGCCAGCCTCCCGCTCCGCTCTGTATACATACCTCCTCTCTCCACGGGGTCCCGGCATCCTGCTCTCGCGCCCAGCCAATCAGTGTGTTGCCCTGCCGAAGCCACTGATTGGCCGGGCGGGAGAGCAGGACGCTGGGACCCCATGGAGCAAGGAGGTATGTATACAAAGCGGAGCGGGAGGCGGGCGGCATCAGAAGGGGTTAAGCGGACGGCAGAATTACATACACGCAGCGGTCATTCAGACCGCTGCGTGTATGTACTGACAGTGATCTGCCAGGACCTAGCCGACTTGCAGCGTTATTAACGCTGCGAGTCGGTATGTGTGATGGCACCCTTAATAAAGATTACAGCTTAGTTGCACTGAGGTGAATAGAGCAGTATTGTAATACCACACACAACCTGAGGACAGAGGTGGTGCTGATATTGCACCACCCCTCTGTGTTTTCTAATCGATGGGAACCCTTTCAACTACTTAAAGACCGGGCTAATTTTCATTTTTACGTTTTCATTTTTTCTTCTGCATGTTTAAAAGGCCATAGCAAGTGCATTTTTTCACCTACAGACCCACATGAGCCCTTATTTTTTGCGACACTCATTGTAATTTGCAATGGCAGACTTAATTTTTCCATAAAGTATGCTGTGAAATCATAAGAAAATTATTTGTGCAGTGAAATTGAATTAAAAAAAAGGAATTTGTTTTCATTTTGGTGGTATTCGTGTGTACGCTATTCATTTGATAGTAAAACTGACATGTTATTTACGTTCCTCAAGTTGGTACAATTACAATGATATGTAATTTATATCACTTTTGTTTTATCTGACATCTTTTAAAAAATAAAAACCTTTTGAAAAACAAACTAAGTGTGTTTAAAATTACTCTATTCCCTGCCTTATAACTCTTTTATCCTTTTGTCTATGGGGCTAAGAGAGGTGTAATTTTTTGAGCCATGATCTGTATTTGCTATCAGTACCTTACTGGCATATATGTGACTTTTGATCACTTTTTATTACAATTTTTCTAGATTTGATGTGACAAAAATGTGCAATTTAGCACTTTAGCGGGTTTTTGCACTTATGCCGTTTACCGCCCAAGATCCAGAATGTAATAATTTAATATTTCGGGCGATTATGCACGCGGCGATACCAAATTTGTTTGTTTATTTTTTTATTTTTTTATTTTTATTTAAAAAATGGGAAAAGGGGAGTGATTCAAACTTTAATTAGGGAAGGGGATTTTTTTTTATCAATAAAAACACTTTTTTTTTAAGTATACATTAACTTTTAGTCCCCCTTGGGGACTTTCAGTATCACTGCAGTGATCTCCCATAGAGATCCCTGCAGTATACTTAATACAGCAATGAATTATCAGATCATTGCCGAGCCAAGATCAGCATCAGTGCGATGCTGAGCCTCGGCACGGTAAGCAGAAAGTGGGGGGATCCCCCACTAGACACCAAGGATAGGGGGAAATAATATGTTTAAATACAGATGTCAGTTTTGACAGCTGCATTTAAATGTATAATTAATGGGCGCAGCAACCGGACCACGCGCACTGATAGCTGCGGTCCCAGACTGAACATAGCACCTGGGATTGCGGCGATTCAGATCAGGGCCGCCGCGCTCCCCCTTCTCTGAACCGCCCCTCCCGCACTAGGACGTAGATTTATGCCCTGATGTGGGAACGGGTTAAGAAGTAATAGAGTTGTGTTTTCATTATATTAGTCCCAGGGGGTGGCAGGTTTTTTTTTGTGTTTTTTTTAAAGCCACAGCGGATTCAAAGGGAATGAGAAAAGAGAAATATATGCCTATATGCCTCCTACCTACTGAATACACTTTTGGCTTTACCAAAAAAAAAAAAAAAACTTAACGTAAAAATGCTGGAAGAATTTTGACAAAAAGATATCTGTAAAATCCCTCAAGGTTGTAGCAGTAGTATAGAACATTGCTCAGAATTACACAGACTTAGATTTGCTGTCAATTGCCAAGGTTTTGGGAGGCAGTTGTTGGGCACTTAGCTTGTATCGGTGAAGCACACATAGACCATTTGCTCCAACTGCTCAAATCATGTGGTAAAAATTTTTATTGTAAAACCTTAGTACTTTGCAGTAAAGATACATACAGTTTTTCAAAATATTTAAATAAAGAGGTCTTTCCTAGGGATAGACCATCGATATAAGTTTGTGGGGGGGTGACATTTCTTATGACATTGACACGTCAATTCTTTGGCCGAATGCCGGATCCCATTGCGCACATGAAATTCTATTGAATCAATGGGACAGGCCATCATTTTGGCATAAAAATACGGGTGTATTTTTTAAATTACAGGCAACATTTGCATACTACAGTACGTCCAAATAAGGCGGCCACAAAAATACGTTGTGGGAACAGAGCCTTTTTGATGCATTTTGGTAACAACCTTCCTTCCCCTGTCTAAGGAAGCTGAGGAAGCCCAAACACATACTGATCTGATGTATGAGTTTATGTGTATAAACTTTACTTTACTTGGATTCTTGGTGAGCGCTGGGAATTATTTTCATTGCTGAATGAGTTGTTGTTATGTTCCCTTTTTAGCTAAAAGATCACATGCACTGAATTTGCAGTCATTAACGTAATTGCTGTATTTCTATGCAGTGTTGATCTGCCTCTGATTTTTTTTTACCATACAAATAAATATATTCTGGAAACTTTTCTTTACCCCAAGCTGCTTCTCTCTGCATGTATTTTCAATTATCAATACAAAAAAGTTTATTTTTAGTTCATAAATGAATGAATAAACAAACAAACAACATGCAGATTTATTTTTAAGGCTTATAACTATATCCATATTTTTAAGGTGGAAAGCCATTTTACCACACTGCATTTTTCCAACAATGGATGCTATTAAGTTATGCATGACTCTTATTTGTCAGTTCAGAGATTTGCCTGTCTCCACATCCTCACTGTCTGTATAATTTGACTTGACTCACTGTGGAGAAAAAAATCACCTTCCATTAAAGTGTTTTCTGTAGTAAGCGCTCTCTGGCAAGCAGTGTAGTGTAAACATGAGTGGCTGTGAACATTTATTAAATAGCAGTGATGAATATTTCAATACCCTTGGGAAAGCAATTCACAGCTCAATCATTCAGGCTGTTTTAAGTGCAGCACAGGACAATTGCACTACATCTTCCATTAATATTTAATGAGCCATTTTATTCTGTTTACTTTTTCCGTTAATATATAATTTAAAACGCTTTTGTCAAAAAGAAGAAAGCATAGAACAACATTAAGAATAATTTTAACAAAACTATGTTGAGAACTCCACCTTTATTTAAAATTCACAGCAGGGTAATTTAATAGCTGAAACCTAGAATGTCCTGTTGTGAAACTTCATCCTTAGAAAATTAATTTTTAAAAAAATCTCTATCGCTTTTTCTCTCTCTCCATTTCTTTCTTTTTGCAAAGAGTATATATGACACTATAGTTCATGATAATGTAAACAGAACCATAATATGCTCTTGATTTTGGAAATCTCTTCGAACATACCCTTTGCTCTCATGAGAGTTAACCTCACTTTCCCCTTCCTCTTTGGAACATATTTCCCATGGCGTGGTAGTAGAGTATTTACAGCAGTGGGAAAGTGTCTTAAAGGGGTAGTCCAGCTTTAAAAAATCTTCTGTGCATTCCAGCCTAATCTAAAGTTATATAACGTGCTAAAAAATTGTAGTTAGCTCTATGTAGCCCTTCCCCCCTTCTTTTTCCCAATATACGTGCCTCTGTGACACACCCCAATGAGGCCACTCCCCCTGCAGCTATTGGCCGAGCATACTTTATGTCAGGGAAGGACGGGATCTCTGATAACATGCCTCTGCTGGATAATTACAGAGGCATGTTAGAAGAACAGGGCTGGTATTAGGGGCCAACTTTCAAAAAAGCTGGGCCAGCTGATATTACAGATTCAGGGTGGGACTAGGAAGATTCCAGCCATGTGGGGAGAAATGGTAGAAGATCTCAATCCGGAAATGGACCAATTTGCGGAGCAGGTAATGGGGAACAAGGGATATGACAATGTGGGAGATAGAGGCCACAAACTGCTAAACACTAATGGTATGTGGAGATAATAGCATTCAGTGAAATAAGGTGAGAAACTCTGGAATAATCAATAAGAGACCTAATAACATAGATCCAACTGTTGACACCTTCAACAAGCACAAATAACTTACTTGCAAGAATACTAGAATCAACACAATGACAATGAACCAACACAACAGTTGCAAGTTATGAAGTTTAAGGCTACATAATAATATTTACATTATTATTTTATTTACTATAATACAATTTTAACCCTTTGAGGACCCAATCTAAAATGACCCAGTGGACCACGACAATTTTCATTTTTAAGTTATTGTTTTTTCCTCCTCCCCTTCTAAGAGCTCTAGCACTTTCAGCTTTCTATCTACAGGGCCACATAAGGGCTTGTTTTTTTCAGGAATAGGTGTAATATGTAATAGCTTCTTTCATTTTACCATAACATGTATGATGGAACCCCAAAATATCATTTATGAAAATATAAATTGGTGAAATTGGAAAAAAGAATGCAAAATAGTAATCCTTTGGGGGTTCCTGTGTCTAAGGGCCCTATTCCACGGGCCGAGCATGGCTCGATCAACGACATAAATGAGCGCCGATCTTCTAGATCGGCACTCGTTTACTGGGCCTATTCCACGACCCCGATGATTACCTGGCAGGACTTCTTCGGTGTGGCCTGACTGAGCTGTCAGACCGCTCAGCCAATCACTTGCCGTGGCGGTCCCGGCCAGTGATTGGCTGAGCGGTCTGACAGCTCAGTCAGGCCACACCGGAGCTGATGCTGTGCCGCGGGACCCAGGGAGGAAGACTGAGCGGAGGAGAAGTCCTGCCAGGTAATGTATGATGCTGCTTCTCAAATCGTCGGTCGCCCTCCGCGCACCGCTATTCTACCGTTGAGATGCACGGTGGGGGACAGATGATTTTAGGTTTGGCCCTAAATAAATGATCAGCCAATGACACAATCTGATCGTTTTTTCTATTCCACCGAGCCGATTCGGCCGATTATCACTCCCGTGGAATAGGCCCCTAAGTCAGTGCCTCTCAATTCCAGTCCTCAGGCCTCACCAACAGGTCATGTTTTGAGGATTTCCTTAGTATTTCACAGGTGATACAATTATACTCAGTGCATCAGGTATTATCACAGGTGATCTTTGTATGGGATATTCTCAAAACATGACCTGTTGGTGAGGCCTGAGGACTGGAATTGAGAAACACTGGTCTAAGTAATGCACTATACGGTAAAAGCGACATGATACCATTATTCTATAGGTTAGTCAGAACACAACCATATGCAGGTTTACATAGATTCTCTAGTGTTCTATTTTTTTTAATGAAATTTTTATTTGAAATTAATTATTTATAGAATGGGCCTATTGTGACTCTTATAACGATTTTAGTTTTTCACCTATGGGGCTGTATGAGATGTCATTTTTTGCACCATGATCTCTAGTTTTTATTAATACCATATTTGTAAAGATCAGACATTTTGATCACTTTTTATAATTTTTTTTTGTATAATGTAAAAAAAACCTGGCAATCTCTGCGCTTTTTTCCCCCTCTTTTCGTTTATGCCGCTCGCTGTTTGCGATGACAATTGTAATATTTTAATAGATCGGACAATGACGCACGCTATGGTATATTATATGTTTATTTATTTATTTTTTATTTTATTAATATTTTTATATGTTTTATTTATATATAGGGAAAGGGGGGATATTAACTTTTTTGGGGGGAGGGGCTTTGGGGTATTTAAAAAAAAAACAACACATTTTTCCCTTTTTTTTTTCTTTTTTTTTCTTTTTACACATTTTAGGTCCCCCTGGGGGAATTTTACCTGCAATCAATAGATTGCATACACTGATCATTGCTATGCCATAGGCATAGCACTGATCAGTGTAATAGGCGCTCTGCTCATTGAGGAATTCTGGAAATCCTCCACAAGACTTCATATTTTGCAAATTGCCTGACCCAAACAACCAGCTATCAATTTCAGTGTATGTGAACATATCAATGTTTTGACTAATGTGTGTGTTCCATGGAGATTTTTTTTTTCTAATATGTGTTATGTTTGGGAAATTTCTTGTTCGATTGTAGTTTTAAATCTCAATACCTCCACAGAAACAATCAGTCCCACAGTGCAATTAGATTCAGCCTTTGATTTGGGCATTTATGATCCCCAGAATAATCTTTTTTGGATTGATGCTTTTGACATCAAGTCTGTTTTTCACAGTATTTTCAGTGTTTTTAAAGCCATCTAAAATGCATAACTGGATATTTAAAGGACATACTTAAAAATCCTTTGAACATCACCTCAAAACATCTGCAGACAGCATAGTGTGCCATGTTTTACCAAAATGCAACTGGCCACATAATTCCTAATATGAAAAAGCTAGAGATGAGCGAACCTCGAGCATGCTCGAGTCCATCCAAACCCAAGCATTCGGCATAGCGGGGGCTGCTGAAGTTGGATAAAGCTTTTAAGCTGTCTGGAAAACATTACTACATGGATATGTTTTCCACATAGCCTTAGGGCTTTATCCAAGTTCAGCAGCGCCTGTTATGCCGAATGCTCGGGTCGGATGGACTCGAGCATGCTTGAGGTTCGCTCATCTCTAGGAAAAGCCAAATACCAAAGTACAGTATTCATATGACCATAAAAACTAATAGCACATATTTATCTGCAGTGTGTTTGATTGTAAGGACTGGCAAAAAAAAGTCTTACTCAGACACCAGGGATCACTCCCTCTGCTCCTTATTTTTTCTATATTACGAAAGAAAAAGTGTGGGCTACAATATATTTGTGTTGCGTGAAGGAGTACTAACTCTGCAATAAATGATTATGCAATATCATTGTATAGTTACCTCCTATCCTTTCCCTGCATCAGTCTAAGGTGATTTGCAGCATCAGTGGTATACAGGAAGGAAAGTAATACATATCAATTTCTTCATTTAATGTGATCCTCTCCCGCAGGCAGCCAGTGAAACCTCAATTTACTGTTTGCAGGTAACTCAAACTACTTTTAGCATCAAGTTATTGCCAAATTGAAAAAAGTAAAATTATGTTACATAAATAAAAAGTTTTAGAAAATGTGGAGAAATAAATCGACAGATCAGCAAGATGCATAGGTAGTCACACATCTATAAAACTTCAAGAATGCAAGACATTATCATTGATTTATAGATATGTCCTCTAAATCTCAGAAAATCTTGGACTTTATCCTAATTTTCTTACAAAAGCAATGTGTTATACTTCCCAGCATGCAATATTCATAGCACTGCTGCATTTGCTTCTACTTTGTGTTATTAATGATAATGGATGAATAATAGTGCTGCTATTTCATCTCTTGTCTTTTCGAACATAGTGGTAGTTAAATCCAACTAAATATGTGACACACATTTAGTAATGTTAACAAATTTAGCAAAAATAGACCAAAAAGTGTAACAATACAAGAAACTCTATACAGCTGGTGTTACACATGAATTATGATATCTTATTTTATTTTATTTTTTTTTTTTTGGGGGGGGGGGGTATATATTGCAATTCAGGGAAAAAAAAATATGTATATATATATATATATTTGTATTCAAAAGACTTCCATATAAACTTATTTTTTTGTTATATTTTCAGGAATCCAAAGCCAAAAGCATCCCCATTTTAATCATGTAATCAATCAGGTATCAGTCCAAATTTTCCCCACTTTTATTATGAATTTTAGACACTTTAGAGAAACTTTTCGGTTGGGTCCAAAAAGGGTACACAAAAAGTGTATGGTCTAAGGTACAACACTGTCTACCAGCTGCCACAGAGTGGTCACCAATGTTGTTTAAGAGTCACACATTATTTAACAGAGAAGTGATTAAATTTTTTTTATCACATTATAGTTGTTATAATTATTTATAAATAACATAAAAATAGCATTATTATTATTATTATTATTATTATTATTATTATTATTTTAGTATTTTCTTGCTGTCTGCTTTTGTTTTCTTTTTTATTCTTTGGAACATTGATGTATCATAATTTTACTTTTACCTAAACGACCCAAAAAAGTATGACTGGCTCTGTCTGCTTTGTTGTTTTTAGCAAAAACTTGAAGTAAATGTTTAAGGCTATGTTCACACTATGTAAAAGTACAGCCGTTGCTGCCGATGGCAACAACGGCCTTACTTTTACCGCAGTGGAACAATGCTTTACTTTCAATGGGATCCCGGCCGGAGCGTACACACATCGTATGCGCTTCGGCCGGGATCCCATACTCCGCCGCAAATAACTGACATGTCAGTTTTCTTCGGCCGGAATTCAGTGAATTCC
This sequence comes from Dendropsophus ebraccatus, assembly GCF_027789765.1. Taxonomy (NCBI): domain Eukaryota; kingdom Metazoa; phylum Chordata; class Amphibia; order Anura; family Hylidae; genus Dendropsophus; species Dendropsophus ebraccatus. The sequence goes on along the minus strand of NC_091456.1, from coordinate 54,600,286 downwards.
GGCCGCAAAAAGCCCTGTCAGTTCACTCAGTAAAGCGAGCGGCTTGCTTCACTGTGTGCTACGGGAAGTTCTGATGCAGATTGTCTACTATTCGCCAGCTGTGAGAGTCCGGCACATGGGCTGGATCGTTAAGACACCGTTGCAAATGTTCAGCATGAAGAAAATGTTTAAGTGGAATTCCTAATGATGAAGAGGGTGGGGAGGAGGGACGGAGGGGTGGTGCAAAGTTAGGGCACAGATACTCCCGTAGGGCACGGGGTTGTAAGTTTAAAAGTTGTTTTTTGGACAATAACTGCATCACCTGCCGAACAGACCGCAGGACAGATCTTGGATTAAAAGCAGCTATCCGAAGGTACAATCAGTTTGGGGGGGTTAGATTGTGGGTACAGAGTCGCTTTAATATACATAAACACAACTAAACTTGACTAAAGGACCTTCATTGCTCTTTTTTGTTCTAAATGTTTAAGGCTGCGTTCACACTACGTATATTTCAGTCAGTATATGTATATTTCAGTCAGTATATTTCAGTCAGTATTGCAACCAAAACCAGGAGTGGATTAAAAACACAGAAAGGATCTGTTCACACAATGTTGAAATTGAGTGGATGGCCGCTATTTAATGGCAAATATTTGCTGTTATTTTAGAACAACGGCTGTTATATTGAAATAATGGCAGTTATTTACCATTATATGGCGGCCATCCACTCAATTTCAACACTGTGTGAACAGATCCTTTCTGTGTTTTTAATCCACTCCTGGTTTTGGTTGCAATACTGACTGAAATATACGTAGTGTGAACCCAGCCTGCAGCTGCATAGAAACAGCAACTTTGTCACTTAATGGTCTCTGGGGGGCTGAAGTTATATTCATCACTTCCTGAAGACTCTAATAATCTATAACATTTATCTCTCATTTCGTCTGCCATAAAGCACTCACACCCTGGTATACACACAATGCAGAAAGGAAGTGTGTATCCAGGGGCGGACCTACCGCCGTAGCAGCCGTAGCGGCCGCTACGGGGCCCCTGGCACCAGGGGGCCCGTGGCCTGGGCCCCCCAGAGCTGACTGTCTGAAGCACCCGGGGGCCGAGCGGGCCTCCCGGGTGTTAAGTGTCGTGATTGACAGCGCGAGAAACCATAGGCTTCCCGCGCTGTCAATCACTCTTGTGACCGCAAGCAGCGTTTTGCTTGCGATCACAAGAGTTTCCGCCCGGCCCCCGCCCGATGTGCAGCTCCCTGCCAAAGTCCCGGGCAGCGCCATCATTGAGCGCCGCGGCGGCTGGGACTTCCGGTTTGCGTTCCCTGTACAGGAAGTCCCAGCCACCGGGGCGCAGCCTGAGCTCAGTGATGGCTTTAGCAGGGAGCGGCTTATTGGTCGGAGGAAGAGAGAAGAGGAGACCGGCGACCGACGGGGGAGCGTGTGGTTAGGTGAGTTGTATTTTGTTTATTTTTATCAGAGGGGAACACTGGGGGCTATATGGGGGCTGAGGATGCACAATACTGGGGGCTATGTGGGGGCTGGGGATGCACAATACTGGGGGCTATGTGGGGGCTGGGGATGCACAATACTGGGGGCTATGTGGGGGCTGGGGATGCACAATACTGGGGGCTATGTGGGGGCTGGGGATGGACAATACTGGGGGCTATGTGGGGGATGGGGATGCACAATACTGGGGGCTATGTGGGGGCTGGGGATGCACAATACTGGGGGCTATGTGGGGGCTGGGGATGCACAATACTGGGCGCTATGTGGGGAATGGGATGCACAATACTGGGGGCTATGTGGGGGCTGGGGCTGGACAATACTGGGGGCTATGTGGGGAAGGGGATGCACAATACTGGGGGCTATGTGGGGGCTGGGGATGCACAATACTGGGGGCTATATGGGGGCTGGGGATGCACAATACTGGGGGCTATGTGGGGGGATGCACAATACTAGGGGCTATATGGAGGATGGGGATGCACAATACTGGGGGCTATGTGGGGGCTGGGGATGCATAATACTGGGGGCTATGTGGGATGGGGATGGACAACACTGGGAGCTATACGGGGGGGGGGCTGGACATCATAAGGGGGCTTTATGGGGGCTGGACAACATAAGGGGGCTATATGGGGGAGTGGACAACATACAGGGTCATCTCTAAGAGGACTACACAGAAGTAATCTCGGCTCTCCAGCTGTTACAAAACTACAGCTTTAGCTGTCCAGGCATGATGGGAGTTGTAGTTTTGCAACAGCTGGAGAGTCGAGGTTCCCTACCCCTGATATAGGTGATGCACATGGGGCCATCTATACGGAGCACTGAACAAGGGGCAATCTATAAGCTGTCTACACAGAGGGGGGCATATACTATAAGGGATATATATATATATATATATGTTCCTATACAAGGAGTCAGGGCTACTCACTGAAAGAGGGTACAAAGGGGCCATTACAGATGTGCAGTTTGTATAGAGATAAGGATGGTGTCAGTGTGAGGAGCCTAATATGTCTGTCTGGCAGATTCTGTGGATTCGTGGCTCCGAGAAGTTCTCATAACGGCCCAGGACAGATGGAGAAGATGATGAAAAGGGAAGAACTCCGATCAGAGAAGACGTCCCCTGTGAGTCACCTGATGTAACTGCACTGTAATTTATATGGAGTACAGAACCTGTGTAGATCTGGGTGTGTTGATGGCGTAGTGGTCGGTCAGGGGTGGGGGTGGATTTGGGGTGGGGGGGCCCCAATCAAAGGTTTGCTATGGGGCCCAGCCATTTCTAGTTACGCCCCTGTGTGTATCCAATATGGCCACTCACCAGAAAGGTTTATAAAATAGAAAATAAACATCTACTAATATATTAAATGGAACAAACACGTACAGTACATTTAAATTATCCATTAAATTATGTAAGTTATCCATTAAATCCTACCTGCTTAACCCAATAAGAACTATGATGCCACCCTAAAAATATTAAAGTTTTACAAATTACTGTGCTCAGATAATATAAGCAAAAACACATGTAAAATAGGACTGTGACGAAGCACGATGTAACTTGCGAAACAGCTGTTGCCTAGTGCTCATCTCTCGATCTCATGTGTTGCCTGTTGATGGAATAAAGAGAAATTTAAACTTTGCTACAATCGGTGAGTGTCTCCGCTTCTCCTACTGGATATTATTATACATGTAAAATATGCTTGTCCCTAGGTTCATGATTCCAAAATGTTTGCTAGCTGTTGTATGATGTCATTATTACTATGGACACTGTAATGGAATTATTAAAGGGGATATCCGATGCTCTCACATGTTTAACATGTTGCTACCACGTAAGAAACAAACCAAACATTAAATGCTTACCTCTCCACGCTTTAATGGGGCCCCGATGTGGTTGTCGGTGTCCCCCGCTGTCTGTAGCTGTCGTTATTTCTGAGGTGAGCTTGTCTCTGGAGTAACAGTCTGCTCAGGCAATCACTGGCCACGGCTCTGTACTGTCTTAGTCAGTGGTTGGCTAAGAGGGCTGTTACTCTTGAGACAAGATACCCTCAGGAGCAGCGGAGATTACAGACAGAGAACGCTGGCGGCCACATCCCTTGGGGAGCATGGAGAGGTAGGAAAAATTTTTTTATGTTTTCTTGTATGGCAGTAACATGTTAAAAATGTGCACAAGCCAAAAAGACAGAAATGGCTGCACATCGCACCTATGGCTGACACGAAAGCTTATTCAGCTACATTTAAAACCAACATCAGAAGTTAGTATATAATTTGGCCAAACCATATTGCCTCTTGTACCACGTGCAGGTCTTCTGATACACATGAGTCCCTAACCAAAAAACATCACTGTGCCGGTCAGCGACCACAATCCCCGCAAAACGTGCGCAAGCAGAGAAGGGGGGCCAAGGGGGTCCCTTTTTTTTCATTATGGCTAGCACTCGTGCTTTGTAAGACCCATGTGATCCAAATTAGCAGGAAGAACCTGTGTACATAAGGGGAGGATCTCCTAGTATTCTCCCATTCTACCTGCAGAGTAATGGAGAGAGAGGTAAGAGCTTGTTCACACTTGTGTTGCTTGGCGTCCACTTTTTCCGCCGGTGGCGCCTGTGGGGTCTGGGGGGGCCTTTTAGGGTCTGGTCCTGTGACAATGGGGTTTTGCGGGGATTGTGGTCGCTGACCGGCACAGTGATGTTTTTTGGTTAGGGACTCATGTGTTTCAGAAGACCTGCACGTGGTACATGAGGCAATAGGGTTTGGCCAAATTATATACTAACTTCTGATGTTGGTTTTAAATGTAGCTGAATAAGCTTTCGTGTCAGCCATGGGTGCGATGTGCAGCCATTTCTGTCTTTTTGGCTTGTGCACATGTTAAAAATGTGCAAGCACCAGATAACCGTTTAAGGATAGTTTCACACGTAACAGAAATCAGCTTCTCCTCCTGTCAGTTTAAATAGGATCCCGCTGCGAGTATGTAAGCGGCAGCCCCCTTAACCACCGCGGTTTGGTGCATACAATAACCGATCCGTGCTCTGGCTTGTTCTGTGGCTCCTGGTGTCTGGACTTCCTGCTCAGCCAATCAGTGCGCTATGGCAGGACAGTGAACTGATTGGCTGAGTGGGATGTCAGGACGACAGGAGCCACAGAACAAGCCGGAGTGCGGACCAGGTAACGTATGCACCGGGCCGTGGGCGGTCAAGGGGGCTGCCGATTACATACTCACAACGGAATGACAATTCTACTGTGAGTATATAATACTATTGAAGCTACAGGAGGGCAATCGCAGAAGATTTCGCAGGGAACTCGCTGCGTGAAATCTGCTGCAATTCCGTTATATGTGAACCCACCCTAATGATGGTATGTGTTCTGGTACTATTAGTTAGGAAACATACATGGGGAGTGTCCTCATCAAAGTTTCCTAATAGTACTAGAAGATATTTTCCCATTAATAATTCCATTCAAGTTGCTATAGCTGCTGCTGCTATTTTAAAAAAAAAAGTGGAAAAAAAAGATAAGAAAAAAAAACTCTGGCGAAAGTGCTACAATGAGCTGGCATGGTTTATTAATGACGTTTGATTCCTGGCAGGGTCAGTTTCTTGCACAGTTAATCAGTTTTTTATAAAACAAATTCAGTAGGAGGTGATATTAAAACATGAAGCTAAAACCATGAATAAAAATGTCATCATATTTACTCATAATGTGCGATGGTATAAAAAAAAAGGCTTTGTCATTTCTCCTGGGATACTAACAATTCTGTTAAAATTGGACGCCTGAAGGGGGAAAAAAAAGTCACCAAAGGAACATATGCTTTCATTGACAGCCAAAAATGGAAGTTGTTATTATTTTCATCCATCTGCCTTTAAGCATATTATTATTTTTTTCTTATTTAAATTGATTTGTTCGCCTACAAAAGTATTAGATGTGTTTTTTTTTTTAACCAAATGTGATATTTTGTGACTTACAAATTTCAAATTTGTTCAAGGCAGGTAATTGCACTTAAAATATTGGTTCCTTTCCTTTTTTCATATTCACTCGGATATATTACTTTGTAAAAAAGCTATGTCATTCCTTCCTTTAAATTTCATTGCATTCTTTATTTTTTAGACTAGGTTGACAGGCAAAGCGGCAGCAGCAGTCAGTGCTAAATTAAACAACATCCAAATCTCTGCTTGACAAGACACATTCAAATTATGGAGTTGTCCCTTCCAACACTAGATCTTTTGCCAGTTACATTAGCATAGAATTCATTCTAGGTGACAGTGTTCTTGCTGAAAGTTAGAATAAGGGTTTCTTCTTGGCAGGCAAGTTGTTAAATAAAAATAACAACTTCATTTTTGCACTTGTCACAATGTTAATATAATATTTTTATAAGTCTCCTTTACTTTCAGAATTGGTATAAAATAGCTTTTAGGGAACTCTTCGGAGGAAAAAAAAATTCTTGCAGATGAGCACAATGGTGTTGGAAAGTGGAGGCACAGCTGTCATAATTGTTGTCCTGACCATTAATCATGACAATGACAAATAGATATAATTAGCACCTAAGTATGATCTTTGTAGGCCTTGCACTTTCTATAGAACCTTTTTAAGCACATTGATACTAAGTATTACCCCTTTAAGGACACAGACACAGTTTCCGTTTTTGCACTTTTGTTTTTTCCTCCTCTTGTTTAAATGGCGTTTGCAATCCTTCATCTTCAGACCCACATGGCCTTATTTTTGCAACACCAATCGTACTTTGCAATGACAGACTTCATTTTTTTATAAAATATGGTGCAAAACTATAAAAAAAAAAATTATATGTGCATATATAGGATGATTTAGTTCTATATACAGGGCTTCTCTATTCTCCGTGCAGAGACACCCCCCCCCCCCCCCTACTACATGGAAGGCTTTTGGTGTGATGTTGTTTACAGAGTGGGTCTTTTAAACCCCTGTAAAAGCCGGGTGCTGGGTCGGTGACATCACTGTGTCACATTACTGACCCGCAGAACTAAAAATAAAACAGCCAGAACTGTTAATATAACCCAATTAGAGATAATAACTGATAGGCAGGAGTTATAAGTTATTTTCCTTAATATAAATATAAGTCAGAAAACACCTTTAAAGTTTTTTGTTTGTTTTTATTACACTAGCAGCCTTTGCACCAGCACGGGGATCCAGTGGTGCAGTCCTTCTTTGGATACACCACCCAGTTCCCGCACTGGTTGTTGTCCTTTTGTCTTGCACCGGCTCTATGAACTGGGGGAAGCCCGCCCCCCCCCCCAGTGTAACCATATCCCCTCCCCTCTGTGACGTGACCCCATTGATTCCATTGTGATGTGGCCTTTGTCGTCAAGGCCAAAATAGGCTGCTTCATGAAGGGGTCAAATAACATTATACTCATACATGCCTTGACATTGTTATGGTGGGGAGTGGCGTCCTACTCTGCCCCACATGCATAGCCAATCCCCAACTGACTTCAAAATAGTAGTAAAATGCTACAAAGGCATTGTTTACAGAACATCATTTTTCATCTATATTTTTTGGACATCTATCACTTTAAGGCTAAAATACACCCAAAAAGCGACATTGCATGAACATAGCCTAACAGTACTGTTAAATTTATTGACTCACAGATGAGCTCTTCTCAGGTTGGTGGTGTTCACCTTTCCTTTTATTTATTTTTTTAACCAGTCTCAGACGGCAATGCCAATATCTTCCCAGTCATAACCCATCTCTGCAGAAACTGCCAGACAAATATGTTAGTCTCTGATTTTTTCCAATACTTAGCTTTTTCCTCACCTATAGTTCCCCAAATGGTATTAAAGAGGAATGGATGGAAATATCGTGGCTGCATGTAAATGGGAATTGGGACTGACATTTGGGGGCAGATGTATATGGTGGTTGCATGTAAAGGCGCATTGGGGCTGACATTTAGGGGCAGATGTATCAAGCTCTTTGTCTAAAGCAAACCCCAACACAGAAACTGTGTGACTATTGGCAGTTTACGCCTTGTAGACCATAGGGGTGGAGAGGGGGAGAGGGACATGACATTGCAAAATTTATTTAAATTTTTGCCTAGATTTGCAAAAAAACTGGCTAAACATCTTTTTTTGAGCTGGCGTATATTTGTTAACCTGCCACACAGCAGCCTCCACCATACTGGATTTATCAAGTGGCATGCATCTTTTGATAAATCCAGCGACACGAACCTGAGAAAATTAGAAATTAGTGCAGCACAAAAAAGTTGACTATTGATCCATGTGCCCCTTGATGTGTACAGTGCAGCACTTTGTGCTTGTGCGTGTGTGTGTACAGTGCAGAACTGTGTGTTTGCAGTACAATGTGTGTACAGTGCAGAGATGTTTTGTTGTGTATATGGTCCATAGCTGTTTCCTGTCTACTTAGACTTCTGTGGGCAGCATGTAAAGAAGATAGACTTGCAGATTAAATAGTGTGTGTGTGTGTGTGGGGGGGGGAGCTAAGATGAGAAAGGGGCTTCATCTAATAAGGAGGTAGAGGGGGACAATTTTTTTTTAACTACATAAGAATGCCCGATAAAGCTCATCACACATCAAAATATCAAAATACACTATATATTTTTTTGTTTTTTCTATATACTACTTCAAAGCCATGTTTTTGTTTGTTTGTTTTTACAAGTAAACACAAACAAGTGTGAACAAAGAAGGCCTTTATTCATCTCAGTGCCCTTTATAACTTTTAACATTTAATCAGTTGTATTACTCATAGGCCAGGATGCTTATGTTAATCTTTCAATTTCCTGTGAAAATGTTTATTACCTGTTTTATTACAATTTGTTTCACCCGCAGAGGTTATCAGTGGGATCTTGATATAGAACAATCTACAGGGGTGGCGTTTTTCTTCTTGAATAAGATATGTTACCTGTTTATTTAAATGGTTTCTTAGCTCCTGTGGCAGTGTTGATAATTCAAAGCCTGGACATCGAATGCTTCACCTCAGAGTCATTTAAACCCTGTGATAGATGAACATCACTTTTTATATTGAAGTTTATCTTCTGTCAGTGAGATTAACAACCGCCTGCACAGCACGGCAAAATTTTCTGAAATTTTACATTCTTCTAAATGTGTTTCTGACAGAAAAGCCTATTTTTTACTTTCTGTAGCTCTTTTTAATATCATCATTAAGATATAAGAATAGTTAAGGAAATCTGAATGCTTCTCAATAGATGACTCATCTTTATAATCTGCATGAACCCACGTTAGCTTTTAATACAATAAAATGCACTTAGTAAATATGGGTAACTAGAAAATTTACCCGGCGCTGCCCGGGTATAAACTGTCAGTGTGTATAGAGGGTCCTGTATACCTGTAGTATAGAGTTGGTGGAGGTCTTGTATACCTGAAGTATATAGTTCGGGGGTCCTGTATACTTGTAGTGTATAGTTTGGGGTTCTGTATACCTGTAGTATAGAGTTGGTGGAGGTGCTGTGGCAGTATTATCCAGTCACAGTATGGTGGTATTGGTCAGGTCTGGTATGGCAGTGTTATCCAGTCACAGTATGGCGGTATTGGTCAGGTCTGGTATGGGAGTGTTATCCAGTCACAGTATGGCGGTATTGGTCAGGTCTGGTATGGCGGTGTTATCCAGTCACAGTATGGTGGTATTGGTCAGGTCTGGTATGGCAGATTCATCCAGTCACAGTATGGCGGTATTGGTAAGGTCTGGTATAGCGGTGTTATCCAGTCACAGTATGGTGGTATTGGTCAGGTCTGGTATGGCAGATTCATCCAGTCACAGTATGGCGGTATTGGTAAGGTCTGGTATAGCGGTGTTATCCAGTCACTGTATGGTGGTATTGGTCAGGTCTGGTATGGCGGTGTTATCCAGTCACAGTGTGTCGGTATTGGTCAGGTCTGGTATGGCGGTGTTATCCAGTCACAGTATGGCGGTATTGGTCAGGTCTGGTGTGGTGGTGTTATCCAGTCACAGTATGGCGGTCTTGGTCACGTCTGGTATGGCGGTGTTATCAAGTCACAGTATGGTGGTATTGGTCAGGTCTGGTACAGCAGTGTTATCCACAGTATGGCAGTATTGGTCAGGTCTGGTGTGGCAGTGTTGTCCAGTCACAGTATGGCGGTATTAGTAAGGTCTGGTGTGGCAGTGTTATCCAGTCACAGTATGGCGGTATTGGTCAGGTCTGGTATGGCAGTGTTATCCAGTCACAGTATGGCGGTATTGGTCAGGTCTGGTGTGGCAGTGTTATCCAGTCACAGTATGGTGGTATTGGTCAGGTCTGGTATGGCAGTGTTATCCAGTCACAGTATGTCGGTATTGGTCAGGTCTGGTGTGGCAGTATTATCCAGTCACAGTATGGCGGTATTGGTCAGGTCTGGTGACAGTGTTATCCAGTCACAGTATGACGGTATTGGTCAGGTCTGGTATGGAGTTGTAATCCAGTCACAGTATGGAGGTATTGGTCAGGTCTGGTTTGGCGGTGTTAAATGTGACATGTGGAGCTATTACCTACCTATCCTGATGCTAATTGTTGAGTGAGGATGGGGCATCTTCAGGTTTAGTGCTTAGGGCAGCAGCAGCTGGTAATACTGCCCTGTATACATGTACTGTATAGATGGAGTAGGGGGCCCTGTATACCTGTACTGTATAGATGGAGTAGGGGGTCCTGTATACATGTACTGAATAGATGGAGTAGGGGGTCCTGTATACATGTACTGTATAGATGGAGTAGGGGGCCCTGTATACATGTACTTTATAGATGGAGTAGGGGGTCCTGTATACATGTACTGTATAGATGAAGTAGGGGGTCCTGTAAACATGTACTGTATAGATGGAGTAGGGAGTCCTGTATACATGTACTGTATAGATGGAGTAGGGGGTCCTGTATACATGTACTGTATGGATGGAGTAGGGGGCCCCGTATACCTGTACTGTATAGATGGAGTAGGGGGTCCTGTATACCTGTAGAGCCCTGTATATACATGTACTGTATAGATGGAGTAGGGGGTCTACCAGTTATTTCTGTGGATCTGTTGTGAGGCAGCTGCCCTAGCAACCACAACTCCCTGTGAAAATAAAAGGAGTAATTCTATTGGTTGCTAAGGCTCCCAACTGCCGTTTTTTTCTGGGCAGCTGCAGCTAATTATATCTCCTGTGTGCAGTGTGGAGATTTTCCCATTCACCTCTATGGGGCGCCGCTCTTCCCCCTCCCCCTCCCCTCCTGTACATCTGGCGGGGACGGGACCTTTGCTAAAACCTTCCCGGGCACCCAATGTATCTGTGTGCCAATTTGGGGTCAAATGGTTCAGACGTTTGGAAGTCTACATGGGACAGACAGACAGACAGACTTTCATTTTTATGATATAGATAAATGCTCTTCACAAAAAAAAAAAGTTTGATTTTGCAGACTGGAAAGTAAAAGCACAACTAAATACATCTAAAGTCAAATGAGTTTGGTTGAACAATATAGTTAAAGTAGAAATGAGCAAAGTTTTTTTTTTTTTTTTTTAATAGTTTTTTTCTGTACTTATTGTGAACTTATTCACCGAACCTTAACAAACCACATTAAAACAACTAAACAATTTTTCTTCCCCCCACACTTCCCCCCACACTAGGGTTGGCTGATTTTTAGAATTCAAAAAACTTTAAAAAGATGCTTGTTTGTTTAATAAATAGGTCGGTTATTGTGGGTTTTATGACACATCCACTCATGACACATCCACAGTCTGTTTTAAAGCAGAAAAAAGATGGTTGTGTTGTTGTTTTTTTAGAGTTTTTTGTGCCACACAATGTGGCAAAAAAAAACCACAGAATTAAACATGTCAATTTTACCAGTGCGGTTAATGGCGTGAAAACGCAAATTTCACAGCGCAAATATTTTTTTTTCCAATTTAGCAGCACGTTTTATGGGAAAATTAAGTCTCTCATTGTAAATTACAATTAGTGACGCAAAAAAATAAGGGATCTTGTGGGTCTGTAGGTGAAAAATTGCAAGCACTATGGTCTTTTAATTACGAGGAGGGAAAAAACAAAAGTGCAAAAATAAAAATTGGCTTTTCCTTGAGGGGTTGAAGGACAACTTCGGCAAACATTTTTTCTTTCTGATCATATGGTGTCAGAAAGTGCCAGTGAATTATAATTTACTTCTATTAAAAAAAAAATCTGAAGACTTCCAGTACTTATCTGCTGCTGTATGTCCTGCATATCTATATCTATGTCTATGACATTTAGGAGGTAATAAGTACTAGACGACTTAAGATTTTTTTAATAGAAGTAAATTACAAATATCTGTCACTTTCTAACACCAGTTGATTTCAAAGAATTTTTTTTTTTTTTTTTACTGGAATTCTTCTTTAATCTGTGGATTAAATACCAGTTGAAAGGGGTTAGGTACTTTCTAATAAAACTCCTACTTACAGTGAGGAGCTCCCACTATACCCCAGTCTTGAGATATAAAAAGCTCCTCCTCCTTCTGCTTCCTGTTACCCTGTTCTTCCTGTTTCTTTTGAACTGCTATTTTATCCAAAAGGTAGGCGTGCATGTAACCATGTGTTGGGGGGAACATTCTAGAATAGGCCTCTGGTAGGCCAGAGCTGTAGAAAGTGGCTGTCAATATCATTCTTGCACCAATGACAACACACAATGGCCATTGAAGGGCGGAGCCTATACAACAATGACTTCACGGGGGCGTGACCAACCGTTGGATTGTGGGTGGGGCTAAGTGATGCTTTGGCTGTGAAGCCCCGCCCAGATAGCACAATCTGCTGTTGATAAAAGATTACTTTTTACTGGAACAAGCACCACCACGTATGATATAAAATAAGGTATGAAAACTGCTAAATTTAGCCATTGCACCTGTGTAGAGAAGTCATAATGCAAAAAGGGGGTGACAGTGTCACTTAAAACTTTTTTTATATGGGGTGGTCCAAAAGTAGGTGGACAGTATGTTGTAAAAGAGTTATGAATTTGGGGGAGATTTATCAAACATGGTCTAAAGTGAAACTGTCTCAGTTGCCCCTAGCAACCAATCAGATTCCACCTTTCATTTTCCAAAGAGTTTGTGAGGAATGAAAAGTGGAATCTGATTGGTTAATAGGGGGATAAAGCTCCCCCTATTACACATACTGTCCATTTACTTTTGGACCACCCTATACATAGACAAAGCCTAACAAACTGTACAGGAATGCTGGCAAAGGTCATCTGTCTCCCCTCTGGCCAAAGCCAGACTGCAGTGGTTTGTCCTTGCCTTCTGGAATTGAAGACTACTCCTATAGTATTTCTAGTATAATGTCCCTTTGGTGTTGTGCTGTGATATGCTGAGGGGTTTTGTTGATGGGTGGTGTAGTGCACCTTAGGGCTCACCTTCTGAAACCTTCCTGTCACGGTGGGGTCCGAGGGTGCTGGGGCCCTTGTCTTCTTCAGCATACACACAGGGACATATAATCTTTAATAAAAGTCTTCACACGATAGCGGTGAAAGTATATTAAGACTTTACTTGAAGGATAACTATGTACAATCCAATACAGGGGCATCTGATGACGGTAAACTGTTGGCTTGATCAGAGTCCTTGGCTTCAGGGGGAGGGTTACCATGGTTACTATAGCTTAGACTTGGTGGATAAATAGGGTTTCAAGTAGACAGACCTGTTCCGGGAAATTTGCAGTTTTTGCAGCCTTTATAAGGTATGTGTGAATAGGTACTTATAGTTACTGAAGATACTTAACGCTGTCAACGCTCGCTATCATGTAGGAGGAAGACGCATGGACACACTGACTTGGAAGCCAGGAAGATGTGGACGGTGAATGGGAGACCCTCTATCACTTCACCAATCCGACAGCAGGCACTAATAAATACAGAGGATGTCCTGCTGAGACTTAGAAGACACGTATTAGTCCTTATGGCTGACTGGAAACAGGTTAGTGGGTTGAAGATGGAGTCTGACAGGATTACTGAGGTGACGTAGGGAGGTTAGATGTGAGTCTGGCAATGGCAGACTACCAACTGTCAACTGACAAGACCGCACAGCCCTTCTGGGTAGAAGAGGGGTGGAGCTAGCTTTCCCCTGGCCAATCACTAGAGTGTGATAGGTTGCAGGGGAGGAGCACTGATCAAGCTCAACACTTGTATTATCAATAATTAATACATTATAACATATTGAATAAATATATTACAGAAAACACTATCTCCATAAGAGAGTTAGGAAAAAGCATCAAATACAGTATATAGGTCCCAATACAGGAAGTCCAGGGTTGCCAATAGCAACAATACATCTCCAGACACCTGACAATAAATACTTTTCTGGGCCATTACAGTAGCATCTTTGTAAGAAGCTTGTATGGTGGGAAGATTAGGACCTACCTCTTTTACACATACATATAGGCCACTAGAGGGAGCAGCAGATAGAATATAAGCAATTGCACAAAAATGAAACCACAGTGTATGCACATAAGTTATACATGTTCTGATTCATAGTACTCATAATGGATTAGATACACTGTAACAAACCTACTGCAACATGACAACTGTTTCTTTTAGTAGCAACAAAACATAGACTGGGATACTGCAAATATACTGTGCTCTGTATAGCTACAGATAAAGGTCGACTTCCTTTTTGTGCTTTTTCTCCCTAACCCTTAGCCTATTCAATTCTCCAAAGCTGAGTCATTCAATTATGTTGGCTTACTAGATACATTATGATATGATAAACAGCCAGAAGGTTTATATAATTTACCATTACTTTCCTACAAGAGAGTTCTAACAGTTCATTCCTTTTATTTCTGCAATGTTTCTGTGTTTCCCATGCAACTTACTGAACTCTTCAAATTACTTTTTCAACTCAGATATTACTGAATAATGGAAATATTACCCTAAGCTTTTTAAGATATATATATATATATATATATATATATATATATATATATAATGAATTCAAAAAGGAAAAGTCCAGCACCAAAATGGCAAATCCCATAAAGCTTAGTCTTTATTGTAATTCCAGGTACAGTGAATAAAAAAAGTTTACGCGTTTCAACGCTTCTCGCGCCTTGTTCACAACTTAAACTTGGTGTTTAAAGTGTTGAACAAGGCGCGAGAAGCATTGAAACGCGTAAACTTTTTTTATTCACTGTACCTGATGTGAAGAAATACAATAAAGACTAAGCTTTATGGGATTTGCCATTTTGGTGCTGGACTTTTCCTTTTTGTATGCTGTGACCCTGGCTCCGGGTCTTACCGTGCACCAAGGGCAATACCACGGCAGGTGAGCTGGCCTACAACAGATTGTTTGCATATATAATGAATTGTACAACAACATGATTCAACTTTTTAACTTTTTAACCCCGCTAAATGCAGTGTTCCCAAGCTGTTGTCATCTGCTCATTTTCTAACAGGTATAGGTCAGTATCCTGTAAATTTGTAGGCACTGCGATAGATAACTGTAGTATGCGGCTCTTGCCACTTGGTGTCGTTGTTTTGCAGTACACTATTCAGGTACAGCTTCAGGAAAAGTAATGTACAGGTTAACTGTTTTTAAATGATTATGTGTTTTGGCCTATCACAGTGTGTTCTTGTAAGATATCTGGGATCCAATCCCTGTCATGCGTACCTCACACAACACCCTCCCCCTACACCCAGCCTATCAAAGTCTTCAGATTCAGTCACAGGGTTGATTTCTCCCAATCCTAGCGCTCCCTGGGGATGTAAGAGAAGAAGTAAGTTTCAGCTTCAGTTATCAGTCAGAAATGAGGAGGAGAGAGAGTGTAGACTGGTGAATGAATTATCTAATATACAAAAAGAGTTTCAGAGCTAGCCATGTCTGGCTAGAACAACCTTAGTGAGTGAAAGAGAGAGGGGATAATTTTATGCACTCAGAGGGGCTATCAGAGGAGTAAGAAGCGCATCCAGGTTTGGGGCCTGCATCTCTTTACATGTGTCACTCACTGCCCACAGGATAGTCAAGGTGGACGTTCATTCCAATGTAAGCAGGTATTTTTCTACCACCACTCCCAAGGTGGTCAGAGCACTTTCTTTATGAGAACCCCTTTCCCTTGAGTAACTACACTGAACCAAGCTACAGTCAAGTCCTTTAACATAGGACCCATAACAGCTGTCACCTGCTCTAAAAACCTATTTAAGTACACCCAAAGATTAACCCCTTAACGATCAGGGGTGTAAATGTACGCCGTGGTATTGTTAAGGGCATTCAGAGGGGGGCGTGAATATATATTAAACCCAGCAATCACTGAGCTTAGGGAGATCAATGTAAAAAATCCAATAAAGTCCTCAATTAATAGTCTCCATTGATACATTGCCCCCTATAAATTTAAGTATGCAGAAAATTGGTCCGTGGAGCCTCAGTTGCGAGTCTCAAAACAGAAGAATAGCCAGATATCCCTCCAGGGAAGGAAAACATGTTGCCAATGGGTCCCTTTTAGTGGGG
This sequence comes from Dendropsophus ebraccatus, assembly GCF_027789765.1. Classification (NCBI taxonomy): domain Eukaryota; kingdom Metazoa; phylum Chordata; class Amphibia; order Anura; family Hylidae; genus Dendropsophus; species Dendropsophus ebraccatus. Next base: position 54,584,413 of record NC_091456.1, on the reverse strand, counting down.
AGATCACCAAACCACCCTTATACATGGCCCCTTAAGTCCCACTCAGTTGCGAGTATTGGAACATAAATAGGGAAATACAAGGATGGCTCCTTTTGCTTCAAACTCAGTTGCAAGTATTACATGACAAGGAGTTACCAAAGCCAGGAATCAATCCACAGACAGCTGTTTCGGGTATTTGCCCCTCATCAGTGTGTAGCAGGATTCTAAGGTGATATATCAAACATGACCACATTAGTTTCATATTCCAATGTAAACGAAGGTATAGCGGTTGGCATTACTGGGTAATAATGAATGGTCGGTGATCTGATGTAGTAACAGTCCGTACTCAGCCTTCTGTGAGGCAACAAGTGGATAAATCTGCAGACGGGGGTGCTCTCTCTCGTATGATAAATAGTCCAGAAACACATCAATTCATACAAAAAGGAAATGAGCAGGCACACTTTCTCTGGAGAAGTGTGGGATCCACAAGAAACAGCAGTCATGCATTAGCAGAGTGTTGGCATCGTAGCCATCCGTGGATGTTTGCCATGAATTTTAAAAGAAGTTACCAATAAAGTGCAGTTCAAGATACGGGTGAGTGCCTGCTCATTTCCTTTTTGTATGAATTGATGTGTTTCACATTAGTTTCTTTCTAGCTAGAGCTACCTAGTTTATAATTGTTTGACCATAATTTATCTAAACCTGGTTTTAGATGAAGACATATGAGTAGAGGAAAATATAGCTGAGCAGAGGAAAGTAAAGTTGAACAGAGGAGAGAGTTAGACAAGCACACAGAGTTTGTGGTGATTTTGTCCCCAAGGACTTTTCTGGGTCACTGGAGATCTAGTCAGTTCTTGCTAGGCACCATGATTAATACCCTGGGTAGAAATTAGTGATGAGCAAACATCCGGATGTTTGGTTCGAATCCCAAACACTAGCATATAAAACAATATGATCGTGATCGGTTTGTGTTCGCTAAACATTTACGAACAAATAACCAACGTACAGTAGAAGCGTACGTTTCGGTCTACGTACATGCATACAGATTATAAGGTGCAAAGTATAAGCTCAGTAGTTGCATACGTTTTGGTCTACGCACATGCGTACAGATTATCAGGGACAAAGCGTTAATTGCGCAGTTGCGTACGTCGCATGATAGACATTCGAAAACTATTAATATAACCATTCCGATCATCAAACAAATGAACTTGAACAATGTTTATGAACATGTTCGCTCATCACCCTAGCTAGTGACATTTCTTCTTCTGAAGCTCTCATGAAGAAAGCCAGCATCGGGTCTTATCATACTAGTCTGAGAGGGTAACAATTTTCAAACATTTCTTTGCAACCCATGCCCTAATGGACCACCAGTCGGGCTCAGCCCACTTCTGCTACCAGCAGGCAAACTCATGTAATTTCTCTCACTTCGGGTACTTCAAACTCTAAGGAACTTTGTGGCTTTTATCATCTACTGGAGCTACATCTCATTAAAAAACTGCGCCCCCATGTATGTGGACTTGATGCTGGTAAAAGTAAAGTTACTTGCTGTATTATACTTCTTTCTTGTCCCATTTGTCCTCTTTTTTCCTATGACCTGGCTTAGTCTGCACCTGTATAACATGAAGGATACCACAATATCATCTGGCCAGCACTGTGCTCTGATGAAGTGACTGCTTACCACCACCCAAGATATTGGTGCAGCCCCCCTCCCATATTACCACTGTTGCATGTGATGTACAAACTAACTTGGCCTCAATGAAGCAGGTATCCCAGCAACTTTAAGCTTTTCCTGGCCAAACACCTAAGACCTGCACATATTCGGTGGAACGCTAACCATTTATCAAACAGCCACCAGCATTCTCAGATTGTCTAGTTTCAATTTGCACTAGCAGTATTAGTAAATCTAGGCTAGTATATATGATAATAATAATAATAATAATAATAATACTTCTTACACAATTGCTTATTTATCTACTAAGCAGATGGTTATTAGATTAAAACCTGTAACAGCACAAGTATATAATAATATAATGAAGAGACTATCAATAATTAACAGAACAAACGTTCCATTATTTAGAATGAATCAGCAATTTGATTGAGTTGTTGACAAATTACCACCTAATCAGCTCACTACACAGCTGTGTTTCCTCATTTAGGATAACATACCAGACAAAGATCTCGGGCAGGTGCATTAGGGGAGAATGGAGAATTAGACATTAGGCCTATGAAGACAAAGACACTTGAAAATGCAAAGCAAGCAATTTGTACAGAAGATTTACCTGTATTTTAGCCAACTACATAGTATAGACGCAAACATATTGTACTAGAAATAAGCTAAGCTAAAAAAGTTATACATTAGTTTAAATAAGTATGGCCTATGGCTGTACCCATGTTTTCCAACTTGTGTCTTGTAATTTGCTTGAGATTCGCTGATCTATAGTTATAGTCTTAGCCCTCTTGAACATACAGATACAATTCTGCATCCAAATTATATCTGCTAGTCTTACCATTACAATTTTTGACCACATCGTGGAACCCCCTGTATGGAGCTCTAGTAAGTCCACACAATGTCCAGTTTTAGAGACATCGCCTGCAAAAAGATATTGATAAAATAGAAAGGATCCAAAGACGAGCTACAAATATGGTTGCCGCCCCCAACGTGTGTTGGGGCTCAGCTCATAAGATTTTAGTTATGGCTGAGTTACTTTATACATAAATATGGGAGCAGTGTAATAGGCAGCATGTGCAATGATATATAGGCAGATGCAATAGAGAAACCATTGTGTTCATATATGGTAATTGCCGGTTATTTAACATATGTACAAAATAAAAGTAAAGTAATAATGAGTAAATAAAAGGATTTATTTTATAAGGCTGTATATTGAGTTATTCTGTGGCTATATAAAATTGGTGGACGGTCTAAAGCATAAAATCTCAGCGAATACTTGAAGAGGCTTTACACTTTAAACTAACTTGTCCAATATCCATATCCTATCCAAATGATAGGGGACAAGTAAGAGATTGTGGGGGGTCTGATCTCTGTACTCACTGGCGATCTCCAAATTGTCCCTTGGCTCCTTTGTTTTGAATACAGCCGGAGGTAAGGCTTGTGATCCGCGGCTCTATTCATTCTCTATGGAGCCGCTGAGAAGAGCCAAGAGAGGATATTGTTACACTGGGGCATCAAGCCCGCATCCACTGCATAAAGCAGACCAGTGCACATGAAAAAAATGGCACCGAGTAAGGGAACACGGTAGCATTTTGAAAAATGGACTACGTCATTGTGATCTCTGCGCTGGCGCCATACAGGTATTGAAAAAAAAATAACTTCAGAAATGCTACATTCACTTTAAACACAGCTCCACTCCTGACTCGCTATATTATATTAACAATTCATGTTATTTTTGCTTGTTTGTTTTTTTGATCAGACACAACCACAGTTTTTACAGATGCTAGTCTTTGAGTAAAAGAAGTCATCAATAACAGTGCTTAGTTTTTTCTATTGAGAGGGTATTTTATTCCTTGCAGATGGAAGTGTAATTGAAATTATCTGAAGTGGGAGAAAAAGCAAGAGCATACAAATATAGAACGAAGGAAACCCATTTGGTCTTTGGCAGTACAGACACTGCTTAGCTAATCCATGCTGAGTGCAATTCAATACTCTTTCATCTAATGCTGTACTCAAGTAAGACAATTAAGGCATAATGCAATAACAGCTGACACAAATCTGTTTGGTTGCCCAGAAGCAGATTAAAGAATAGTTAAAATCATGCAAATCTAATTTAAGGGGTTCTTTTACGTTATTATCTAATCCCAAGCATCAGTTTTTGATTAACACATTGATATTACTAACACAAAGACTGCAAGAGGCAAAAAGTGCCAAAATGATTTATGTGGAAAAGTTACATGTGGTGATCTATAAGCCAATAAATATCTTCTGTTATTATTAGGCCCCGCACTAAATAATATACATCAAAGACAATTGAATTGGAAGACTAAATAAATTAAGCAGTTATTGTGGCACACCAATCTTAGGGAGTAATCTGCATAATCTAGGAATGCCGCATTTTATGAATTTATTATTGTCACAATGTCTGTTAATGTCTTCTGCCCCCTATAACATCACTTATTATCAGATTACCAAAGCAGATTTGCAATGTACAACGACATGTTTAACATGCCCATGCAGTTACCCAACACCATGCCCTTCAATCATCAGTCACCTCTTTAAGTACATTTCATGAAAGGCATGGAAAGTGAGACATGTCGCCTTGGCCAACCTCTGTCATTCACCCATTTACTGTTTCTACATGCTAATGAATGTTTTCCTATTTATTGACTAGCCTCTACAGCATTATTTCTTGGTGTGTAACTTAAAGCTGCTAGATACAAATGTAAACTATGTGACAGGTCCTCCGACTATGACGCATCATGTACAGTATTGGTTTCCTCATATGAGGCAGGAGGACCTCTTTTCACATATATTGCTATATTTAACACCTAAAGGAGTAGACTGGCCAGGAATCCTTTTTTTAGAATGTCCAGGAAAGCGGTGGGTGAAAAAAATAACATCAATATGGAGGCAAACATCTTGCCTGAGCTGTTTTAACAGCATGTAGAAATATGCTTTACATCAAATCTTCTATATATAGAAGCACAATATTTTGGAGCTGACCATATTAATTTCTGTAGGAGAAGTTTCTAGGCATGCTCTATGACCTGTGCAAAGGTCATGCAGGGGGTGGGGGTTGAGCTCTGTACAGCATGTACTGCGAATGCTGCCGCGCCCGGCTAGTTAGATGCAGCTGTCAAAGCTGACAGTTGCATCTAACTAGCGTTACAGCCCCATTCCTGGTGTCTAGTGGGGGAGATCGCCCCCCGTGCAATGCAATCGCGGAGGGGCGATCCCTTCTGCCTACCCGGCCGAGCCTCAGCGTCTATGTGACGCTGATCCCGGCTCAGTAATTGATTGCTTCTGGCTCCAGCAGCCCTAATGGTGCGTTTACACAGGCAGATTTATCTGGCAGATTTTTTAAGCCAAGGCCAGGAACAGACCATAAACAGGGAACGGGTCATAAAGTAAAGACTGAGACTTCTCCTCTTTTCAAATCCAGTCCTGGCTTTGGCTTCCAAAATCTGTCAGATAAATCTGCCTGTGTAAACACACCATAAGTAATCTATCACTGATCTCATGGATCAGTGTATTGTAAGTACACTGCAGTGATCTCTATGGGTGACTAAAAGTTTTATAAATAAAAATAAATAAACAAACATACATATTTGGTATTGCCACGTGCGTAATCGCACTATTAAATTATTAAATTCCTGATCTTGCACGGTAAACAGCAAAAACCTGCCCAAATGCAAAATTGCTGATTTTTTGTCACATCAAATCCAGAAAAATTATAAAAAGTGATCAAAAAGTCCCATTTATGCAATCAAGGTACCGATAGAAAGAACAGATCATGGCGCAAAAAAATGACACCTCACTCAGCAGAGCAATTTGAAGAACTTTTATTTTTTTTTAAAAGTTTTAATTTTTTAAAAGCCATCAAATAAAGTAAAGTTAAACAAGTTACATATTGTTATAATCGTACTAACTTTTGGAACATAAATAATATGTTAGTTTTACCATGGGGCGAACAGTGTCAACACAAAACCCTCACTGCACAAACAATTTTTTTTCCGGTTGTGCAGCATATTTTATGGATGAAGTTTGTCAATGCAAAGTACAATTAGTGTCACAAAAAATAAGGTCTCATGTGGGTCTGTAGGTGAAATAAAAATTGGCTCTGTCCTTAAAGGGTTAAACAGTGTGGTGGATTTTAAAAAGAAGCACACTTTAAAGTTTAGTATAGTACATTTCATAGGTACAAGGTTGGTGACAGATTCGCTGTAAAGTGAAACTGCCCGCTAGAAAAGATGTCCCAAACCGCCTACACCAGTGCTTCTCAATTCCAGTCCTCAGGCCTCACCAACAGGTCATGTTTTGAGGATATCCCATTCAAAGAACTCCTCTGAGAATACCTGAATACTGAGGAAATCTTGAAAACATTACCTGTTGGTGAGGCCTGAGGACTGGAATTGAAAAGCACTGTTCTACACGGATACATAGCTAGGTAAGTAGCAAGACAATTGATAACTTCATTGTAGTTGTCTGGGGCTGCAATCACCTAAAAGAAAGACAATTTTATTAACGTGCCATAGAGGTGTGGCCAGGGCACTTAAGAGCAGTGAAGCTCCCTGTCCACATCTTTATGACACTTCAGAGCAACAATAAAAATCATTAGGTAATTGCAGTCTCAGACAGCTACAAATGTCACTGGTTACCTATCTATGTTCTCATTTGAACAGTTTGGGGCGGTCTTTTTAATCATGATCACTATTTGCCGCTGTCAATATTAACAGACAGACAGTGGCGTAGCTATAGGGGTCGCCGGGGTCGCCATGGCGACCGGGCCCCTACGCTAGGGGGGCCCGCACGGCCCCCCTTGCCACTTGTTTTTGAGCATCCAGAGAAGCTGCGGCCGCGCAGCTTCTCAGGATGCACAGATCGCTTTGATGTTCCGCCCGCACATTGAGCGGGCAGAACATCAAAGCGATCAGAATACAGGAGAAGGACCTGTCAGCGTCCTCCTCCTGTATTCTCTCCCATAGGCTGCCGGCACTTCATACCAGCAGCCTATGGGAGGCCGGGACGTGACCTCTCCGGCAGGCGTGATCATGTGACGTCATCACGCCTGCCGGAAGTCCCGTCCTTGCGGCTCGCAAGATGGAGCCCGAAGAGGAGGAAGAGCTGCTGCCTGCACAGCGCGGATTAGGTGAGTAGGATGTTTGTTTTTTTAGGGGCACCTCTGGGGGCATTATTAGTATATGGGGGCACCTCTGAGGGCATTATTAGTATATGGGGGCACCTCTGAGGGCATTATTAGTATATGGGGGCACCTCTGAGGGCATTATTAGTTCTTGGGGGCACCTCTGGGGGCATTATTATTGTATGGGGGCACTATTAGCTCATGGGGGCACCTCTGGGGGCATGATTAGCTGATGGGGGCAACTCTGGGGGCATTATTAGCTCATGGGGGCACCTCTGGGGGCATTATTAGTATATGGGGGCACCTCTGGGGGCATTATTAGTTCATGGGTGCACCTCTGGGGGCATGATTAGTTGATGGGGGCACCTCTGGGGGCATTATTAGTTGATGGGGGCACCTCTGGGGGCATGATTAGTTGATGGGGGCACCTCTGGGGGCATTATTAGTTCATGGGGGCACCTCTGGGGGCACTATTAGCTCATGGGGGCACCTCTGGGGGCGTTGTTAGTTCATAGGGGGCAACTCTGGAGGCATTATTAGTTCATGGGGGCACCTCTGGGGGCATTATTAGTTCATGGGGGCACCTCTGGGGGCATTTTTAGCTCATGGGGGCCACCTCTGGGGGCATTATTAGCTCATGGGGGCACCTCTGGGGGCATTATTAGCTCATGGGGGCACCTCTGGGGGCATTATTAGTTGATGGGGGAACCTCTGGGGGCATTATTAATTCTTGGGGGCACTATTAGCTCATGTGGGCACCTCTGGGGGCATTATTAGTAGATGGGGGCACCTCTGGGGGCATTATTATTGTATGGGGGCACCTCTGGGGGCATTATTAGTTCATGGGGGCAACTCTGTGGGCGTTATTAGTTCATGGGGGCAACCTCTGGGGGCATTATTAGCTCATGGGGGCACATCTGGGGGCATTATTAGCTCATGGGGGCACCTCTGGGGGCATTATTAGTTGATGGGGCAACTCTGGGGGCATTATTAGCTCATGGGGGCACCTCTGGGGGCATTATTAGTATATGGGGGCACCTCTGGGGGCATTATTAGTTCATGGGGGCACCTCTGGGGGCACTATTAGCTCATGGGGGCATTATTAGTCCATGGGGGCACCTCTGGGGGCATTATTAGCTCATGAGGGCACCTCTGGGGGCATTATTAGTTCATGGGGGCACCTCTGGGGGCACTATTAGCTCATGGGGGCATTATTAGTCCATGAGGGCACCTCTGGGGGCATTATTAGCTCATGAGGGCACCTCTGGGGCCATTATTTGTTCATGGGGGCACCTCTGGGGGCATAATTAGCTCATGAGGGCACCTCTGGAGGCATTATTATTGTATGGGGGCACCTCTGGGGGCATTATTAGCTCATGCGGGCACAGCAGGGAATCCTACATACAGGGGGCATCCCACATTCCTACTCACTTTACTGCACATTACACCAAACAGTGCAGTTACTATGGGAGCCGACAGGGGGGAGGAAGGGAAGGAAGTTGCTAGAAACGTGCGGAACCTAAATTGTTTGTCTCGCAGGTTCTAAGGGGATGAAACATATCTGGAAGGAATCATCTTGGAGGACTGGGCCGGATGAATAGGAAAAGGGAAAGTGACGCCTCAGATCAAAGAAGACGTCACCGGTGAGTCACTGTATGACGGTTTTCTTATTTTGTAGAACATTATTTAGTAGAGGTTCCCCGAGGTGGAAAAGGTTGGGAAGCACTGCGCTAATCTGTCCCGCTGCGCCCGCTGGCACATGCTGTCATCTGATTGGGCCTCTTACCTAATCAGATGACAGCAGGTACCAGCGCCCCCTCCTCCAGACATCTGCCTTGGCGGCCCAAGCTATCTCCTATGGCCGTATCTTTACTGCGTTGAGCTCCAGCTTGTGCTGCATCTACATTATCTGTACTCCAGAGATATCACTGTGTTATCTGTGGTGTTACATAGGACTGCAGGGGACATCTACTACATTATCTGTACTCAGAGATATCACTGCGTTATCTGTGGTGTTACATAGGACTGCAGATGACTACTACATTATCTGTACTCAGAGGGATATCACTGTTATCTGTGGTGTTACATAGGACTGCAGGTGATATCAGGTGACTTCTCCAGGTTGCAGAAGTTCAAACTTCATCATGCCCTGCTGACAGTTTATAATGGGAGTTGTAGTTTTGCAGCATGTGGCTCTTCAGGTTGCAGCACTACAACCCCCATCGTTTCCAACTGGCAGTTCATGATGAGAGTTGTAGTTTTTCAGCTGTAGAGTCAAAGATTGGAATACAATGATTAGACAATGACACAGTACAGTCCATTAATTATAGGGGGCAGTAGTGCAGTACATGAGGTGGAGGCAGTGACAGGGCATTAGAACATGGTGGCACATTAGAGTAATTGGATATAACGTTAGATAGGACTTTGCCTGATCGGGGGGAGATGGGGGGGCCCCAAGCTAAAATTTTGCACCAGGGCCCATCAGCCTTTAGCTACGCCCCTGCAGACAGATGCCTTTCCCCACTATGATCCCCAAAAAATGTCAAACTCCAGGTGCAGGGGGGGACATAAGAAACCATCTAGACTCACCTGACCCATGCCTTTCCAGCGCTGGATCACCACTCTTGGACCCCCACAAGACTCTGGGATCCCCTGTGCTACCTACATCACAACCAGGTTGAGGCACAGCCCGCTCAGCCAGTAAGTGACTGGGGTGGTACCTCATCACAACTCGGGGGAAAATGCCTTCCTGGCTGGGGTCCTGGAGTCGGTCAGACTGTGCATTGCGGGCAAGGGGAGAGGTATGCAATGCTTCATTGCTGTATGCTCCCCCGCCCCTGCCGTCTGACAAATATTGAAAATGCCAAAAATTCTCCTTTAAAAGTATTAGCTTAAAATAAATGGTCTAGTTCAATGGTTTACAGATAGACCTCAAGCCCCCTGGCAATTTACAGTTCTGTTTAATCTACATACAGCTGTGACACTGCTCCCGCAGGCTTCATGCGTACCATGATGTGCCTCCAATTTTATATAGAGGCATGTGTTATCAGAAATTGTATAGTGGAGGGGCATAGAGTGCCTTACAGTGGTACTGTATCATGGTGCAGAAAGCCTAAAAAAAAAACGTAGGATAACCATGGACAGTTAAATTTCTTCCATAAGTCATGCCCTATTTTTTGTTAATTTTTATATTGATTTTTTTTTTTTTTATGTGAACTTTTATGGTAAACAAATATTCAGTAAAGGATCATTCTATTTAAAAGGGAAACCTTGCTGAATATTAATACTATCATGTGGCCAAGAAAGATTTTATACAGTAGAAGACTACAAGTTCAAATGTTCATATAGTGTTCCATACTCAATTGTGGTATATTTTTTAGACTTCATTTGATGACACTCCTTTTTAATTTCAGGGAGAGCTTTTCATCAGGGTGATAAATTCCAAGATACGTCCAATCCTTAAACTGTCACCAAAGTGTCTATAATATTCAGCAGCTATTTATATAGAAGCTGACAGCTACTTTCAGAAACAGCAATGGCAGCATAAATAAAGCTGTTTTAGACATAATGCCGGAAATATACTGTAGCATCATTTTTCATGTAATAGATATTAGACATTTTCATGTCCTCATTTGGATCAGGGAGACCCCAGTGCACTTATAGTCTTAATAATTATTAAATGTCAGTGCAGAGATATCTATATCTAGCTCTCAATCTATCTAGAGATTGTAGGTACTGTATAACTACAGATATACAAAAATAAAAATTAAAACCACTTCTAACATTGTATAGGTCCTCCCAATACAAGCACACCAACTCTTACCTATAGAGGCTTGGACTCCGCAAGACTCCACAAAACCTCTGTGGTATCTAGCACCAAACCATCCTGTACATGTATTTCAGCGTGGCAGGGTGTTGCAACTGACAGAGGTCACTGCCATTAGGGAATTGCATTGCTATGTATACATGGTCTGCAGCAATGTTCAGATAGGGGGTATATGTCACATTGAAGCGACTCTGTAACCACAATATGAACACCCCCCCCAACCGCATATACCGTCAGATAGCTGCTTTTAATTCAAGGTCTGTCCTTGGGTCCGTTCGGCAGGTGATGCAATTATTGTCCTTAAAAAACAACTTTTAAACTTGCAGCCCTGTGTAAAATTGGCGTGGTTTAGAGTGTGTGTGCCCAAGCCTTGCACTGCCTCTCTGTCCTTCCTCCCCATCTTCCTCATCATTAGGAATGCCCTGGGCAGTATTTTTCCTATTCATCACTTGTGTGAACACTGCATAGGTGCCTTAAAGGACACCAGTCAACCCCCTTAGAGCCGGGCTTCGGGCGCTGATATCTCCGTGACCCGACCGGCTCAGGAAGCGGGACCCGGCAGGATCACATGAGTATAAGGGGATCTAACAGGGGGTCGGGAGCCTGTCACCCCGCCACGGGGGGTGACAGGTCCTCTTTAACGATCCAACAGGTGATGAATAAGAAAAATCCTATTTGGTGTAATGGTACCAACTCACCCCACAAAAATGATCCCTCATACAAAACATTCATAAACTTAGATTAAAAAAAAAATATGAGTGTCAGAATATGGTAATGCAATTTTTTAAAAAATTTATAAAACATATTTAAAAAGAACAGATGTAGTCGGCACTAACATTGTTGTTTACTCTAGTTGTTGCACAAGACATCTTGATGACCAGACCTGACTTGAAGCCCAAACAGTCCCTGGAATATTGTTAGGTGCAATGTTCAACTTGTTGCTGACTTTGAATAATCATGTTCGACCACCCTTTGTTTAGATGGTGTTAGTGAATATTTGAACCCCTTTGACCCATGGTTTTTTAGACTGACTCTCATACAATGCCCATTACTCTACTCACTAAACCCCACACTGACATGACTAACTACTCCCATGCATCCCCTTCTTAAATAAATAGGATATTGGATCCCTTTCTATGACTTTCTGTGTGGGGGCGGCTATTTTCTGGAAGTGACTTGAAAAATAGCAATATAACATAAAAGGGCAAGTTGTGGGAGTTAATCTGTCTGACAACCATGTACTGGTAAAAATTCACACAGTAGGACACTGCAGGGGCCACACAATATTTTTTCACTAGACTGCTCAGCTGTCTCCACCCAACATGTGAGCAAGAAGGTATTTTTATGATTAAAACCCCATTAAATAGTTCTAAGTAGAAACACTGGTACATATCCCAAAAACTACGCCATTTGCTGTGAAAACCCTATGAAAATTGGTACTCACAACTCTCTGTTAAATTTATAGTGGGAATTTATCAAACTGGTGTAAAGTAGAATTGTCTTTGTTGCCCCTAGCAACAAATCAGATTCCACCTTTCATTTTTCAAAGAATCTATGAGGAATGAAAAGTGGAATCTGATTGGTTGCTAGTGACAACTAAGACAGTTCTACTTTACACCAGTTTAATAAATCTCCCCCAAATTGTTTTATTGTAAAATGAAAATAATATGTGTATTTTGTGGAAATTAATACATATTTTTTTTTTCCTTTTCTTCATTGCCCAGTAAGTTGTGAGTAATGCAGACTATAAGCCATACCACAGCTATTAAAGCTAACAGGTGGAGCAGTAAAAATATGTTCTTTTACTACTTGTACATAAGGTGTAACAAGAGCTCAGCCTCTGACATTAGGGTTTTTTTTTCCCTTTCTTGAAATCTGAGTGGCAAGGCCACAGACCTTCACTTCTGTAAATCCATAGGAAGGAGGGTGTAAAGTTCCCACCTAGAATAAACGTTCCTGACCTTTCAAGTGATGAAAGATATAAGCTATATAATTATCATATTTGCTGGTTCAGCTGGAGTGGTGACAACTTACTAGACTCAGTGTCTGGTATAAGAGTCAGATCCGAAGCACATTACATGAAATCATTAGCTTAATATCCCAGCCTGCCCAGTCATTTTATGGTGTTGTAGACTTTAAATAGGAAATTGAAACTTGTAAAGGTGTGGTTTGTTTTTTTTGGTAATATTAAGTATTACTAACTCATAAATTATGAATTATATGTTGGGAGATGGAGAGTTTTATTACAATGTTCTCTCAAGCTATTTCAGTGAATAAATCTGGGCTTTGTGCTAACAAGCTCTATATGAAACAGTAACTTTTATTGGGAGAATTAAACATGTTCAGTTTATGCTTCCTTTCAGTCATCACCTGCAGACGGCAATCTTTCTAGGGTTGGTGTATGAAAAATGTTAACTCACATAAAGGTTTTACTGTATTTTTGTCATACAACACACTTCTAAACCTTAGTAGATACAGTACATCAATCTAAATGAAGCCTTTAATCTCATCTCATTATCATAGATATACAAGCAGTATGGTAATTTTATTATGAGAACAATCAGAACCATTTTTGTCTCTATTGCCCCAATATACTATTATTGCACCCCTCTGTGCCCCATCCCTTTCCTACTAGCACAAGGAACATATGATGTTGCCAACATCGCCCCCACCCCAACCAGCTCAACCCCTAAGTACTGTTATGAAAAGTACATAATAGCCAAAAAAAAACAACAGAAAGTACAACAGCAACTTAAAGGTGCAAATGCCCCCCAACGTACACACGATAAAAACCTGCTCTATAGATATTAACAAAATGAGGATCTTAGCAAACTATTTGATCAAACAGAGTGCATCATGTCACCATGTTAAAGTGTCCTAAGAGACATGGTCCTACTCTAGCCTTCTCACACTAGCAATTGCCTCTCCTGGGCTAAATAAGCCAACAAATGGGCACATAGGAGCCAAATCTCTATTTATAGCACTTACAAAACATGGGTGGAGTGCAAGCCAACATGGGGTAGCCACAGCCCCCACATACAACAGAAAAAAGGAAAAATTGGCACTACCTCTATGTCTCTGTGTGGTGGCATTGTACACTATGTTGGATCAAATAGTTTGCTAAGATCCTTATTTTTTAATATCTATAAAGCAGGTTTTATTGTGTGTACACTGGGGGAGTATATACGGTAAGCACTTGCACCTGTAGGTTGCTGTTGCACTTTCTTTTTTTTTTGTCTCTACTTAAGCCACATGCAGTGAGGAACCTGCAGTGTGAGCAGAGACATAGAGGTGCTGCCATTTTTTTTCCCTGTTGTATGTGGGAGTGTTGGCTTGCACTCCACCCAAGTTTTGTAATTGCTATAAATAAAGATTTTGTTACTATCTGTCCATTTGTAGGCTTATGTAGACCAGGAGAGACCATTGCTAGTGTGAGAATGCTAGAGTTGGACCATGTCTCTGAGCACACCTTAACATGGTGACATGGTACACTCTGTTTGATCAAATAATTTGCTAAGATCCTCATTTTTCTATAGAACAAGTTTTTATTGTGTGTACTCTGGAGGGAGTATATATGGTAAGCACTTGCACCTGTAAGTTGCTGTTGCATTTTCTGTTTTTTTTTTTGTTTGTTTTTTTGTCTATTATGTACTATTCATAACAATATGATACAGCATGTTGGCTACATCATACGTTCCTTGTGCTAGTAGGAAAGGGATAGGGGCACAGAGGGGGAACAATTAGTATTGGGGCAATAGAGACAAAATGGTTCTGATGGTTGTCATAATAAAATTACCATACTGCTTGTATATCTATGATATACAGAATGCACTTGCACCTGTAGGGCTCATAACACCCATCACTCAGTGCCTAGGTAGCTTTGAGGTTAGTTTATTATTTCCTTAAGTTTAATTACTCTTTGATCTCTAATCTGAGGTTGTGACCAAATTAGTAAACCTTACATTTCTGCCTGAACAGATTGATTTTGATGGCACGTTTCAAACTTTGGGTATTGGAGGCGAGTCTGACATTCTTAGGTAATGCATTTTATAGAACTGGTGCAGCTAGGGTGACTTCCTGAAGACGGGAGTGATAGGTCTAGATTATGGAAGATGTTAAGCGTAAGTCAGTGCTTTCCAACCTTTTCCACCTCAGGGCACCCCTTAGAAAAAAAATTTAGCTTGGGGCACACCTACTAAATAATGTTCTAAACAATAAAAAAAACTGCCATTCAGTGACTCACAGGTGATGTCTTCTCTGATCCGAGATGTTACTCTCCTTTTTCTTTCCATCCGGTCCAGAATACCATGATGATTTCTTCCAGCTACGTTTCATCTTTTCAGAACCTGCCAGACAAACATCTTATTCTATGCACATTTTTAGCAACTTGCTTCCCTTTCTCTCTCCTATAGACTTCCAAACTGCCCATGCTGTGCCCTCAATATAGTAATATGCCTCCTGCTGTACCCCCCATATAGTAATAATGTCCATGCTGTGCACTCAATATAGTAATCATGCCTCCTGCTGTACCCCCCATATAGTAATAATGCCAATACTGTGCCCTCAATATAGTAATCATGCCTCCTGCTGTACCCCCCATATAGTAATAATGCCAATACTGTGCCCTCAATATAGTAATCATGCCTCATGCTGTACCCCCCATATAGTAAAAATGCCCATGCTGTGCCCTCAATATAGTAATAATGCCCATGCTGTGCCCTCAATATAGTAATAATGCCTGTGCTGTGCCCTCAATATAGAAATAATGACCATGCTGTACCCTCAATATAGTAATAATGCCAATGCTGTGCCCTCAATAAATAATGCCCATGCTGTGCCCTCAATATAGTAATAATGCCAATGCTGTGCCCTTAATCTAGTAATAATGCCCATGCTGTGCCCTCAATATAGTAATCATGCCCATGCTGTGCCTTCAATATAGTAATAATGCCCATGCTGTGCCCTTAATATGGTAAT